>NC_136625.1:29966612-30046612 GCF_933228915.1 Telmatherina bonti | reverse complement strand
CTAATCAAATTGTCAAGGCACACCACAAACATGCTAACAAAGCGGTGAGACAGGTCCGCGATCACACTAACGACATCATCACTCATAATAACACAACAAGCTTTACCGATGCCCTTTCTAAGAGTAAAAAAAAAAGGAAAAGCTTGAAAAAAATCAATGTCTGTATCTGGACCTCTTGTCTGTGCCACAGGGGAAAGAATTTATTAATATAATAAGAGTTAAGTCACTCTCCGACTGACCAAATAAAGAAAAGAAAGGTAGAAAAAATGAAAATGATGATGAAGCTAAATGGGGAGAAATCTTAGAGAGCAAAAATCTAAAAGAGGGCGGAGAAGCCAAGACGTCAAGGATCTTTTTATCGATCAGATGTTGTAGTGATGATCTGAAAACAAAGTATGGGGAAAGAAAAGACAGCAGCAGGTAGGTGCATCAGGCTGCGCCTACGGTGGCTCAGTGACTGAGACATGCTCTCCGGTGGCAACAACAGCAGCTGCCCTGAATTTTTTATAGTTGGCTTCACAGTGAGATGGCTGAGAGACACCATGATAAGTCTTGCCCGTGCTCCTCAGAGAGCAGCCTTTCATTAGTCGTCTCCCGACCTGAGGTGAGAGCAGCGGGGAGACAAAGTCAGGAGGAAATAAAAGTCGAAATTGTTTTGAGAGAGAGGGGGCCAAAAGAAAGTTAATATACTGAGGAAGTTTTTGCTGTATTTATGGTCCTCGGAAAAATACAAGCATTCAGTCTTTGCTGTTGGGAGCCGTTATGATGGACTTTGGGTAATGGAGTTGTGATGGATGCACTGCGGGTCTGGGAGAGGGAGGGTAAAACTTACACAGATAGCTGACCACTAGAAATTACAGCATCTCCTGTTCCTAGCACCCCATCCCCACAATGTTTAATTTTCTTTCTAAATTGTTTAGATAGGTAATATTGAGTACCTCATAATCTTTTATAAGTGTTATAAAGTAACTGCAAACCCTCAGAGAGAAAACCACAGAGGAGTCTGCGAAATCCACTTTCCCTATGATCTCAAACATCCAAATTCCCTTTGGGCCATCCCCCCTTTTAAAGACTGCGATTAGGCGAGGTAGAATGATAATGTTTTCGTCTCTAGCTTCCCTTTGGTAAACATTGCCGCTAGGATCAATTAACCAGCGGCTAATGAGCAAAGTGAGGGTCTGCCTCGATATTGCACCATTGTTCATTGGCGATTTTTAATTAATGGGTTTTTAAGTAAAATTTGTAAAAGTTTTAATTGTTTTTTTTTGTTTTTTTTCTTTTTAGGATTTTTTTTCCCTTTTTTGTGTGTGAGTGTGTGTGTGTGTGTGGGGGGGGTGTTTAAGATCAAAGTGTTAATTATAGAGAAGGGGCTTTAAAGTGAGAAGGATTTAGACTTTTAATTAGGGGAGGAATTTGATGCGACCAACAGACTGAGTTCAGTTGCAGCACAATCCCCTGTTATTCTCCTCCTGCCCATCATCTTCCCTCTCCTCTCTTTTCAATCTTCTGCCACTCACTTTGCTCCCTTCCGACCGTTGCCTATCAAACGCGGGATTAGGGACTCTGAGGGGCTCTGCTTTTCTGTGGCAAAGCGGAGGCTCGGGTAGGTAGAAGGGCAAATGGCAAGACCCTGTGAAGTCGCTCTATTGGATTTCTAAGGTTTGCTATATTCATACAAATCAGAGCATTTTGGAGATGTTTACAATTCTGCATTTTCCACATCTGCCCTTACTTAAAGCCTCGCCTCCCTCCCTTTTCCCAGCCGCTCTCCCTCAACAGCTCGTGAGATTGTTTTCGTAGCAGTGATAAATTAGGCTGAAGTGATTAGCGTGGTGTGAAACGTGATTACATACTTTAGCTTTGCTGATTTGTCGAACAGATGCCCTCTACTTGCCAGACTTTGGTAGGTTATAGTGTTAAACTCAGTCTCCCCCACAGCTGGAGATCCCAGCAGACGTGTGCAGGTTAATTGCCATGATTGCGGATGTAGCCCCACCATACCTATTGGGAATGCAACTTGCGGTTCATTTGTTATTGCCGTGGCTGTTGTTGCCATGCACGCTGTTCACGCCCACGCGCATGCATGTGGTAGGAAAAGCCTTAATTGCAACACAGCATTTACTTTGCGATGGGAGGAGCGACGTTGACTCATGATGCCGTCAGTTGCCTGAGAAAACTGACAAAGTTATTAAAATTAGAATAGAAGAACAAGATGTTTGCCAATCATCAGGATTAATGGGTTGGTGGCCTAACATCCATCAGCATGATTAGAATGTGAGACAAAGTGCTGCTATTTTTTAAGGAATCACATCAACAGGGGTGGAATAACACGAGGGAATAATAACTAGAGAAATGGCTGACCTCCTGTTGTCTCACCCCTTCCGCCAGTGTTGCTGTGATTACGCCAATCACTGTCATTAGCATTCTCTGCTATTAATGTGATTTCTCATGCTTTGTTGCATGCATGCTAATGACTAACACCCAGCTCTCACAAAACTATCCACGGCTCCTTGCTCGCCTGAATCAACGAAGCTCCTCGAGCTGTTCTGTATTAATAAACGCTTGCAAAGCCACTCCTGATTAAGGCAATAACCTGGCCCAGGATTCATCTATTCATCTTCCCCTGAATCAGCTCATATCAGTTTTAGCTCAACGCGATGCTCATCTCTCATCCATCTTTCTTTCTATCCCTAACTCATCTCATTTCCCCCATTTGACTCTTTTTTTTTTAAACTCCCCTCTAGAAAAGGACAGAAAAGAGGAAGAGGAGCAGGGATTACCATACGTCAATCTAGCCCCTGATCCCTCTACCTTTTTAACTTTGTTGCCTCTCATCACGTGGGTGCTCTCCTTATCTGTTTATCCCACTCCCACTAATCTTCTTTTTTTTCCCATACCCTTTACCATCCTCTTGCTGGCTGCATTAATGCCTTTTGTTGCCTTTATCTTTCTCTTAGCGTCTCCCACTCTCATGTGTTCCCTGCCTTTGCTCGAGGTTTCCCTTCAACTGCACATTGAGCATGTTTCCTACACAACAGATTGAGCGCAGAGGAGACGCATTTTGTCTTGTGGCTCGTTGTGACATGAAGCCTTATGGTCTCTGGGGACATTTTGCAATGCAAACAGGATTTAGAATATTTATGTAAAGCGAAGGACGTGATATTATTGTGAGGAGATTATTACTGCATGTATTTTTAAACAAATAGCAAGTAGCTCGTTTTACTTTGTCTTTTACTTGAATGCAGGTTATGCTTAAGGAGCACTTACAGCGAAGCTCGGTTTGTTTAGAATAAAAACCTCTCAAGTAGATGGACTGCTGCTGTTAAGATTCAGTAAAGCGTTCTGCTCAGGATGAATCATCATAACTTTGATGAGCTCTTAATTTCTCACCAGGTCAAACCTTAAATTTGCTCAGTCATAGAAACTCTGGGATAAAGAATTTAAAAGCCTACATTACAGTCAATCCCGGCTTTAGTTTGTGCTGCGGTGGTGGCAATCATGAAGGTTGTGTATTGCCTGCTGAACATCAGCAGCCTATGTTCACTCTCACAAAGACTTTTTCTAAAAGCACGTTTGCAGTTGTTCTTTGTGTGCAAGTGTTTTACATATAATGGCTCTGCATAACCCCCCCTTTCACAATGTCAATAACGTTAAGAATGATCAATTTATTGATCAAAATAATTCTAAACCAGGAAACTGCAAACTTCCTCAGTTTTGAGGAGTTGAACCTTTGATTTGATAGATGCTGCTTTAGTAAAACCGTTTTGCAAGATACGACAGTTTGGTAGTTTGTTTATAAAGGACTCAAAATGTTTTTTTTCTTATCAGGGTGCGAAGTTTCAACGTTGTGTTGTAACTTCTAGTGCCAGATGCTAATCAACATATGACACACTTTTCATTACCCACAACTGACCATTACTTGACCATTGCCTGGTCACACCTTGGGCAAATTATACACTACAAGTTTAAGGTTTAGACACACTTTCCATTAAATCCAATGGGAAAGTGTGTCCAAACTTTTGACTGGTACTGTACTTGATCATATTTTGTTGTGGTTTTCCTTTGGTAGATTTATCTTCGTTTTCCCATGTTTTACTAGCTGTGCAAAACATATATATATATATATATATATATATATATATATATATACATATATATATATATATATATACATATATATATATACATATATATATATATATACATATATATATATATATATATATGTGTGTGTGTATGTATACATATATATATATGTGTGTGTATATATATATATATATATGTATGTATGTATATGCAATAACCCTATAATTAAGGTTTATTCATTCATAGGTTTTGTTTGAATAAATATTTCACTATTTTATTGACGTGCCCATGTACTTTTTAATGTTACCTTACTGATGTTTATTTTTTGTGATGTTAGGGAGGACAGCTCCACACAAATTGCTTGTTTGAGATGAATTAAGTTGTCTGACTTTAAGTGAACTCAGTGTGACACACACAGGCTACACTGACCAACGAGCGTATGCCTCTCTGTAAATAAGCTTGTCGACTGATGCATCAACAAGCTGATGAAAGCTCTCAAACGAGGATGCGGTTTCCATGCGAAACTTTCAATGTTCAATGCAGCGAATCCTTTCTGTGCGTGGCTCTTCAATAAGAAGCATACAACTGCATTTTGGATCATTTTTAAGAATTTAAGGGTAGAAATAAAGATACAGCACAATAGATGACAAAACTACAAGTGGAAACATGCACTCATTGTGACAATAACAAATCTGGAGCGCCAATATACAAGTAACAATTTTTTTGACAGCATGGAGCTGTTTGGGAGCTCTTATGGGCAAATCTTCACAAAACATTTAATAAATATATACTTTTTTTGGGTTAATGCTGGCAAATAGTTCTCAGCTGTAACTATCAGCAGATATGTCTGCTAAATACATTAGAAAAAAATTAATTATTCTTTCCATTTTAGGAGAAGTTTGTTCAACATCTGCAACAGTTCCAGTGATTCTGACTAGTGGGAAAAAAAAATCTCACTGTCAGCTTTCAAAAGAGGACAAAATTAAGCATGTACTTAACAAAGCCCGTGATCAGCTATCAGTTTTTAGTTTCTCTATTCAGAGGATAGATATGTCTGCAGGATTTTCCTGGAATGGGAAGGAGTTTTTAACATTTTCATGGTGAGCAGCCTCACAGAGCTGCCTACATTACCTGGGCTTTCAAGCCTTGTTCCAAATACAAAAGCTCACAGTTGAGCAAAGCGCTCTCAGTGGGAAGGTCATAACTGTGAAGACGGGCCTTTTTCTCTTTTTTTCCCCAGTTTTTCCTTCTTTTCTTGATGTGCGTTTTTTCCAGCATGAACCACTTCCTGAACCTGAGGGCTCACTTGAGGCAGGGTATAGCATTCATCATGATTACGCCACCCTGGATAATGAGACATAGTGGAATTAATATTCATTTGTTCCCCGGCATCCACCGGGACTCTAAAATGTAAATAGGTGCACTCTGCTGTGGCACACTGGCTTATGTACAGTTTGGGAGCCAAATCAAATCTTTTGTGTTGTTTTGTCCATTTATCTATTTGTCTAACTAAAAATAACCTTTTATAGTTCTACAATGCAGTGTAAAAGTTTTCAGCAACAAATATTTCAAGAAAAAAATCGCATCCAAGCAGTCGGACTTTAATTTAATCTTTTAAACTGGTCTTAAGCAGTTGTTCTCCAGGCTCTCTGATGAGCTTCAAAATGTTTTCATGGAAAAGTGAAGCTTTCCGCTCCTAACTTTGCCTTTCTAAACATTTCAGAGAAGCTTTGTTACACATATAATTGACTTAAGAATCATTCAAACATAAAAAATTTGCCTTACTTAACAGGTGAACCATCTTTTTGTCTACACACAACAAACAGTTTAATGAACCAAACTTAAAGAGACACTCGGTTATTTGCAGCCCGTCAAAATGAGTCATTTTAAAGCTTGACATATGAAGAAGAGAGAAAATTATTGGTTTTGTTATACAACAGTTTTATTGGACCTTTAAACGGACTCTAGCCGTTCTTTTAATTGGATAAAATTTCATATAATCATCGAAGGCAAACATTTTGAGAATCACTCCTTAAGGACTGTTTTTAACTGCAAACCATCAATGAATCCAGTCAGGAAGGAAGATTGTCTAATTGCATGCAAAAAGGGTTGAAGAAATGTTTTTATTATGTGACTGGTGCAGAAGTCTGACAAACTCATGTATCAAATGTCAGACATTTGTGATGGGGATAATTTGTTCCCATTTCTTTAGTTGCGCCTGTGATAATTTCACAGATGTTGTCGTTTGATTGGCACAAAAAAATACTTATAAACAACCTGATTCTCAAATGAAAAATAATGGTGTACTCTGTGTCCATGAAAAATGGAGGAAGCTGAAGGACAAATAAAGTAGTGTCAGGTCTGAAAATAATTATCTGCAGCAGTTGAAGAGTGTCTGAAAAGGATGTCCTTAAAGTAGCACTGCATAACTTTCCAACTTTAAAACTTTGGATTTCAGATACATTCTGCTGGCACAGTGACATTCATTATGCACACTCGTGAAGCTGTCGCTGCCCAGCAGCATCCTGGGGCAGAAAAAAAACCCACTCTTAACAAATTTTTATTTTATTTTATTTCTTTTTACATCCAGACTCATCACTGTACAGCAACATTTTACTTCACAGCACTACGCCACACGCTTCCAACACACTGGCCGTGTGGACGCAAACTGTAGCTCATTCAGCAAAGAAGAAGACATCAGAGGAAAAAAGAGAGGAAGTGACACAGCACGGAATAAGACTAAATTGACATTGGTCTGACTCTTACTGGCTGGAGAGAGCTCAGAGATGAGACAGGATGCAAGATGGAGGACAAAGGAAATGTTTTTAGAGATTTGGTTTTTAAACATTTTGAGCCAAGACCCCAACATAACATACATTGGTGTTCGCGACCCCCACCCCAACAAGACTACTAAGTGATGAGTTGTGTGATGGAGTGTATCAAATGGGTCGTACAGGCTGAAAACTGTCAGCATATTCATAAGGTAGATAAAGTGGTTTTCAGTTCACTGCTATAAGAAGGCACCTAAATGTACAACTCTGCTTCTGTCACATAGATTATGTCGAATTCAGATTTTTAATGTAGTATGTGTCGTAACCTTGTAGTGTGTGTGTTAGTGTGGTAAAATTAGTGTGTTGATTTCATTGACCTCATCTCTTTTTATTTTAACTGCTCGAGTAAAACTCCCAAATTTATTTGATAAATGTAACTTAAATGTTTCACCCTGAAATGATTTCATAACCCCCAGGAGGGATCCAAACCCCCAGTCTGAGAACCTCTAAAGGGCACCTCAGTGAGAAAATCTGCTGTGAAACAAGGGAAAAAAAAGCATAGACTGGAGCTGAGAGATGCATCTGGACTTTTTGACTTACTGTTCACTGAACTCTCATCAGAAAAAAGGTCATGTTTGCCAATTCACACAAAAACTGGACTCCTTTCCAGAGCCCAGACCTCATTATCATGGAAGCAGTGTCGGATCGTTTTGATCGGAAAAAATTAGAAAGCAAACATCAAAAGAAAAGCTTTAAGTGTCCTTCACGAAGTCTGGAGAACTGCTCCTGAAGGTTGATGAAAGAAATTAGTAAGCTTGTCTCGTAAAGTTCAGACTTTGATGAAGAAAAAAGATGGTCAAATTTCACAAACTCCTCTGTTTGCATGCTTCATTAAGGTATTTCCTGCTGTTCATGTGGCTCATGTCACCATTTGCTATCGGAGCCATTTGTCTGTCAGTTTTTCTTAATTACTTTTATTTTTTTTAAGTTGCACAAAAACTACCAAGCAGAACATCATAAAGCATGCTGGAAATACTGCTCAGGAGCAATGTATGAAAAAGAAATGTTGGCTTTTTTTTTTTTTTTTCAAGAGCATTCACCTTGGCAGAGGGCAGCGTTCTCCCAGCACCCTTCCAGCTATTGATTGTAGCTGTGTTGTCATGTTGAGGTCAAAAGTCTGCATGGCTGTAGACAACACAGCACGGCAAGCATTTAGTGTGCAAGATGTTACTTTCTCTTCATTGCACTTCACTAATTAAGTCGGGGAGTTTTTTCTTTTTCACTTAAATTTTCTGTGTCACATTTACTTTTATTGGCACAACTTGAAGAAAAAAAAAAAAGGAGGAACATATTTAGATTTTTTTTTAAATGGCAGCTAATTAAACTAGTGGCTGCTCATACATTAGATCTGCTGCTGTGCGTCTCCTGAGCTCAGTCGGTGCTTTTAACTAAAGCGTTCCACTGGGGATTTGAAGTTGAAAATAACATCAGGTGTGTATTTGACAAAATGAGTCTCTTCTCCCTCACGCTTCGACACAGAAACTGTCCCCTGGTTGGAAAATGGAACACAAAATTGCACATTATGCATCTCTAACTCTAACATGCGTTGGATGCTCCACATTCGGCCTTTCGGCGAAAACCTATAGATATATTTGGAGATTTTTCCAAAATGATGTGTCAAAAGAGATTGTTGCCACCGCTGGCCTTTTTTTTTTTTTTTTACCTCTGCAGTTTATCAATTCCTCTCTGTGGCGCTACAGCCTTCACTGCTATGTATGAGCTGATGGTTGTGATAAGTGCTTCCTGCGCTCTGAAGGGTAGAAGGGGGCCGGCCGAGTGCAATCCAGTGCAACTGGCAAAACTCATCATATTGCAAAAACTGAAAAGGCTGAAAATGAAAAGCTCGATTTGAAAAATGGTGAGCTGTAGAATGCCTGGTAAATATATACTTTTTTATTTGACATATTATGCTGAATTTGATGGAGCTTCTCACAGGAGACCGTTCGTCTTGTGGTACACATTAAACTATTTTCTGAGAATGAGTGGGCATGCCCTGATGTTTGACTAGCGCTGCGAATGTGTCAAAGTGTTAGATAATGGGCAATAACATCTACTTTCTCTCAAAGATTGTGCCTTTGAAGGACTGCAAATAGGTAAGGATGCTGCTCGGGGTTAATAGGCAAGGCTTGAATGTAAAAATCCTGAAAGGCTTTTGAAGAAATGGCAAATAAAAAAAAAAAAAAAAAAAAGCTTTCCACATCTCAAGCTGAGATGTGGAAAGGGAAGGCGGTGGAGTGGGAGACGCAAGGGCAAATCTGAAATGACCTCTGCAGCTCTGTTGATGACATGAAGCAGAAGAAGAGGCGAGATGAGGGAGAAGAGGGGAGACAAACTGAGCAAGGAGGATTAAGAAAGCAGCTGGTGAGGTTGATCCAGAGGAGAGTCGGGAGGGAAGGAGAGCGAGAAGGAAGGAGATGGGGAGAAGGAAGATGGTCGAAGGAGGGAGAAGAAGGGGAGGTGCAAGAGATTGATGAGGCAGAGTGAGAAACTAATTCTCACTCCACTCTGGGCTGGAAGATTAAGGAAGATTAGAGATATGGAATGAGAGAGAGAGAGAGAGAGAGATTTGATGATAACTTCCACCACATACAACAGAAAGATCTCTGAATGGCTAATACTTAGAGTGACAAAAACAGGCAGATTGAAAGGGTAAGAAAGGAGACTGACAAAGAGATGGAGAGTGACTTGGGAATGAAAAGATAAGGACAGGCGCAAATCAGGCTCAGAGGGGTCCTAAAAGTACTGATCCATGAGGATATGAATGTCCCTTAAATGTGAGGCCATTTCTAACAGTGTGCAGTAATCCATGCCATGGGAGTGTAGATGCAGAATCCAGGTCATCTGTATACTTTTCCAGCTCTCGCTTCCAGTGAGACTTCCCAATGGGATTCATTCTCTTGTACTCTCTAAGTCTTTCTGACGGTATCTCTTACATTCTGTTCTTTTTCTCTGGCAAAAAAAAAGGGAACCTATTTTCCATTCCCCACCACTGACATCTATTTATTCTGTCTTTTGACTGTCCTGAAAAATTTTCAGCAGTTGAATCTGAAAGGAGCAGTATCTCACCCCCCCCCCCCCCCCCCCCCCCCCCCCCCCTCAGATTCCACACCCCAAGTTACAGGGGTTACAGAACAAATGCAAAAATACACACAGTCACACACAGTCACACACACGTGTGCTTCCTTTCTTTTTTTTTCTCTTATTTTTCGCAGGCGCGTACCCGACCCGCCACACATATTACATCGTGTTTGACAAATGTATGTGTCCGCACGCTCGAGCACACGCCTGCTGCCATACAAGTTTCTGCAGAAAATGAAGAGGAAAAGAAAGAAAGCAGGAAAAAAGAGAGGGAGAGCGCTGCAGTGGCAGACTCAATCCGTCATGCAGGATTACAGTGTAAGCTTTTCCATGGCCATAGATGTGGTTTTTATAGGAGAGACAGAAGGCTTTTCTTAAGGCAGTGGCCCCTGCTATCTCAGCTACATATTAGGGACAAAAGCAGGGGCAAGACTAGAGCGAATGGGATTCCCCCAGCCAGATCTTCTCCATCTCACCACTGCTGACTCCATCCCTGATTCATAAGGGATAAAGGGGTTCCACGAGGACAGGTTGCAGCAGCGACCTCGGCTCCCTCCTCTTTACTTTTGCATGTCAGAGGTGAAATCATCGCTACAACTTTGCTGATGCAGATGTGACCTTGGAAAGAGCCTCACAGTTCTGTTTCTTTTCTGCAAATAGCACACGTTGATCATGCATGCGTTTCAATCAGCTCAAAGACCCAATGTCTGAAGATCCAAAACACTGCCAGGTATGAATGCCCCCTGCAGAAAAAAAAAAAAAAAAAGAATAGGGAAGATCACCTTGAACAGGTATCCTGGCGAACTTTGATCTCCCACATCAGCCTGCAACTCAGTACTGAGACAGGCAAACGCAGCTTGGATATCTTTCCTCAGCATACACCCACTGTGCTGATGGATTTCTTTGAACCGCACAGACAAAGGTTTCAATAGAAAAACAAATGCTGCCACGAACATTGCTGAAGAGAGGAAAAAGAAATAGTGGATAGTAAAACTGCATGTCCACATGGCAGAAGCTGTTGTTTCAGCTGACAGCTGCCGCCCTGAAACGGAAACAACTGCTGCACTGCTGATGTATCACTGGATGTTGCGCAATGTCTTGCTGCACAATCCACTCAGTTTTAATTTTCACATGCTTTATCCAATCTTCACCCAAGGTGGCCCCCCCCTCCCCACCCTTCCCTTTATAACCTGCCAGCGATAGCGACTTAGAAGTGATGCAATCTGCGCTGTCTCCCTGAGCCTCTGGAAAACAAACAGAATGATAGACTGACCCAAATAGAGAGAGACAAAGGCGAAATGAATTTGAGATTGGGGCGATGTCATTAGAATTACAAAAAATAAACTGTCAGTAATGATGTGGAGGCAGGGGAACACCCAAGGAGCACAAAACTCATACGAGGATGGTCGGGGGATAGATGCTAATAAGGTTGGGACTTCAACAAGGGAGATTAAAGGCAGTGACAGCAGCAGCTTCCAGGCCTTTTCAACCAGCAGAGCAAAGGTACGAATCCAGCCGGTTATGATAAGGGAGCAAGGCTCAACAACATCCTCAGGATAGCTGATTCTGACTGAACCCTGATAAAAGTTGGCGCTAAATAGATATGAGCAGGATGATCATTGTGTTAAACGGTGGTTTCGCTTCCACTCACCACAGGCCACCTTCTGAACTCCTGTGTCCAAGGTGTCCGAGCTCTTAGCTACTCCTACGCAACGCCAGGAAAGTGGTTTAATCACTGTGGTTGTAGTGTATGTCAGTATCCCACATGTCTTAATCCCCAGTTCTTCAGAAGTGGAGGGTTTCTTTCTTTTTTTAAAGACGGTTTTAATACATTCTGGGGGTGTCTTGAATTAATCCCACCGCTTTAAATTCTTAGGTTTAGGTCAGTGGATGAAAAAGCAGGTGGGCTGTAGTGGTTTGTTAAGGGGCAAATGGTTTCAAACAGAATCTATTTACAGGCGTCGAGTTTCACCCAAGCTAACCACAACGCTACACGGGCAGCACAATGTACCCGTCAATACTACGATCAAACACTTCTCATAATTGTGGGACTCACTCTTTGCAATGTCATGGTGTTGCGATGAAAACTTGTAAAGTCCCACGTCATTTTTATAGCTGCACTGCAGAATTCTCAAGACATATTCCCAAGAAATGGTATGTAAAAATGCAAATCTCTGCAGCATTCGCTGTGGTCTGCTTACAGAGATTTCCCATTCAATATCACCATGGAAAATCTCCACGAGAGCAGCAGGTAAAACGACGTGCAAACACAGCAACTAATCTCACAAAGCATTAGCTGCTGGAATGAGTGAGTTTAATAAGAGTTTTGCCTCACTCTCCTTTCTGCTGACCTGTCTGTTGCTCTCTGAGCTATTCCTGGCTGTTGTGGGTATTTTTACACGCATGTGGTTACAAAATAACACCTCTATTAATGATATTTCCACATTATAAATATCCATCATGTCCTGCATCCTGCGCGCTACTTCGTTCACCTAATTGTGTTAGATAGTCAACGTCTCTCCTTTCTCTATAAAATTGCACAACGGAACTTGTGTCCTTTATTGGTGCAGACCATGCCGTTTTCATACTGCAGGTTTGCCCCTCTTTCTTCTCCTCATCCTTTCTCTTCGGCTGCAGCTCCTTGTTGACATTTCACTGAACAGCTCTTTGAAAATATCAAGCATGTTAGATAATTGATTAGACTCTAAAATGTGCTTCCAAGCCTCGCAAATTACATCTTCAAAATGTTTGTTCATTGCTATGAGTTGCCTGTTGCTTCAGAACTGAACCATCAACGTGACCTTAAAATGTTGTCGTGTGGACCTGGCTTCACTATGTGGTGTCATAGGTTGGACAGTAAGTTTGCTGTTTTGCTGCAGACTGAATTATGTACTCAAGTAACAGTAAAAATTCCCATTTAAAGTCAGAGTAATTATCTAGAATAAACTGAAGCAATGTTGGTTGAGTGGAATCAACTGGATTTGCTTTAGTTTCTTCTGGACATTTTCTTCTCATTAACATGTTTTGGGATTTTACTTAAAGGTGAAGTCTGTAAGATTTTCAATATTTAAAAAAGAAAAAATAACTAAAAAAAAAACTACAATCATAATTAGATCCTTTTTAAAAGATTTTTTTTTAAACATATAGGTTCCAGTCTGTCCATATTTGATGTGTTATTAAATTACAAGTTTAATTAATGACAAAGACCCTTCTTAAATGTTTGCCTACCAGTCAAAAAAAAAGTGCTTTTTGTCATTTGTCATTAATTAAACTTGTAATTTAATAACGCATCAAATATGGACAGACTGAAACCTAAATGTTTTAAAAAATGTTAAAAAAGGATCTAATTATGATTGTAGTCATTTTTTTTTTTGATTTTTTTTTTTTTTTTTAAGCATTGCAAATCTTCCAGACTCCACCTTTAGGTAGACCGTAAAAGTGCAGATTTTTCAGTCTAAAACTGCGGTTGAGAGTTGACACCTGTGATCTTGCTGTTCATAGACTAATTATGAGAAGGTGTTAATGACATCGATCTTATTGGGGTACCTGACCGTCTGCTATAGGTGGGGAGGAGGTGACATCATGTGTTTCTACTTTCATATAGATGACCTCTTCACCTCCCCACTCTCCACTTCTCTGCTCTCTCGAAGCTTTTATCGCAGTGACCCTCGGATTTGTTCTTTATGATTAAAATGCAGTTGGCTGTCTTGTGTTGAGTGGTTGTTTGGTTTCCCCCATGTAGAGCTCATCGCAGTCCTCCATGCACTGAACTGCATACACAAGGTTACCTTTTTGCCGGTATTATCGGGCCCTTAACACAGTCCACTTTCTGTCTGATCGTGTGGAATTGTTTGAAAAACACGAAGATTTGATGTTTTTTTAAAAAAAAAAAAAAAATCCTCCTGGGTTTCTCATATATTCCAGCCACGTAAAGGATGACAATACCTTCCATTTCTTTTCTTTTACTCATCCTTCCTCCCTTCCTTTCTGTGTCAGTGCTGTTCATGAGTTTTATTAGAGATTTAACAAAGTTCCTGTCTGGGCAGCCATAACTGTCAGAGATGCCTCCGGGTGTTACTTTCCCTCCTCTCGGGCTTCTGCATTGGTGTGGATGTGAGGTGCCTGGTATTGAAAAGTTCCGATGCCTCCCAGCTTGTGTTCCAGGATTTTAGTTAGGAATAGAAAAATGAGGTACTGGTCTCTGAGTGGGAATTTTCTTATAAACTCTGATCTGAATAATTCATCCTTTAGTTATCATTTGAATCATTTTTTTTTAATGGTGTTTGCCAGTTACATATTTGGTTGGTAAAACCTTAAACTTATAATTAAATACCTGTAAAACCCGTGACATTATAAGCAACATTTAGCAAACTTGTAACCCAAGAATTCTCTCATTTCAGTGACAAACACAAGTGTCTTACTTGAATATTAATTTTCCATGAAATGTAGAACAGACACTTTTTTTAAAAATTCTGGGCCATCTATTAGGTGCGACAACACATTTAATGAACTCCCCTTTAATCCTCTAATAACGCTACAATACCTTGAGAAGCTGTGGAGAATACATTCAGAGAAAGTTTTTGGCTCACAGCAGCGGCGTATTGATTGCATCAGAGAGCCATTAACAGCGAGTCTGCTCAATCCTTCCTCTTTTCACTGGGATCCCGCCGCGGTGGGAGATAAACACGGGGGAAAAAAAAAAACTGTGAATGTATACTAAAAGGAGAATCAGGCCGATTAAGGTGGAATATTGCGTCATCACTCACTCTGCATATTGGCTAGTCGGCTTGATGCCGTTTTAAAATGTGCCACCTCCTTCCCGGCGCATCACATATTATCACCAGCAACCTTGGATGTGTTGTGTTTATTAATCTCCGAAACGACCCTCTCCCATCTCTTCATGCCCTCTTCAACAGTCTGGGTGTCTCAGGAGCAGAACACCCTTGAAAGGTAAACAACAGCAGAGGAGGAGAAGGAATTGTGAGTTTTACCTCAGAGAAAAGACGTTAGCTGTGAAATAAAGCCCATAACTTTCTGATGAGGACCAACTCGATCAAGCTGAACCATGATGCCATGTTGTTGTACTCTTATCTTTATCTCACAGACATGCTCTTGTCTTTTTGTTCTCATCTGTTAATGAGCATGTAGACATGCTATACTCACACACACACACACACACTCACACATGCATGCTGAGAGAGACAAGGTCCATCTGCAAATCCCGAGGACTTCTTGTGAAATGTCAGTCTGCGTGTTGAAAGGATCAGATAGCTTTTTGATGTTGCACATGCAGTCAGGTGGAAAAGGAAGAGAGACAGGCTTGATAGGCATCAGGTGTAATTTCAGTAACTGCTTTGGCAGCTGATGACTCACAATTCAGAAAACGCAGGCTGAGCACCTACCCAGAGAGGAACTGGCTCAAAGGAGATGAGCTGCCTGATACAACAAAACATTCCCTGACCTTTGTGCATGAAGATCATTGAAGCTGATCAGCTCCTTCAACTTCACGGCGGAAAAAACAGCAGAGAGGCCTAAAGGTGGGGAGATGTCAGATTCTGTTAAAGTTCAGTGGCACAATAATAATTTGCTGTTGCTATACGATGCAGACAGAAGCATGATCATTCACCTTGAAGAGGTGGTGGGGCGCCGCACGCAGAGAGTCTCTGCAGTTGCTCTGAATTCCAGCATATATAGCGGCCATGCGACGTACCGTGCCACTTATACATAATTAATAGCTTTAAAAGGCCTGAACTGTAAGCAGATTTTGAGGCCTTTTAGTGGGTCAGTGCTGTCACTGTTGGTATATCTTCACACTCTTAGCCAGCACTTTACCTTATGGCCAGACAAATCAGACCGAGAGCAACTTGAACTCTTGCCAAGGT
This sequence comes from Telmatherina bonti, assembly GCF_933228915.1. Lineage (NCBI taxonomy): Eukaryota > Metazoa > Chordata > Actinopteri > Atheriniformes > Telmatherinidae > Telmatherina > Telmatherina bonti. Next base: position 30,030,735 of record NC_136625.1, on the reverse strand, counting down.
AGTAAAATACGGGCCACAAATGTTGTCCCTGTCGTGACCTACTGGCACGTCTCCTGGCACTGTGATCTTCAGGACTGTCTCTTCTCATGATTTATTTTATCTTTATGGCACCTCTCACAGTTTATTTTCTGGAGTCCAAGATAAAGCAGCAGCAGCTGCACTTGCGTTTGTTGTGTGCAGTAGACAACAGATACAGTTGCACCAGTTTAAACTGGTTAAAATTGAAGTATTTATCTTGGTTAAAACTACTTGCAGCACACAAACTAGTTCAAATATGAAGTGTTTAACGCACACACAGGGATTATTGGCTGTGCAGTAACTCTTAAATTTGCTCTTATAAAAGTTGCTGACTTGTAGACACGCTGAAAAAAAGCTCTGCAGGATACTTTACAATTACTCTTCTGTAGTTTCCCCAACATAGCGCGTGATAGATCATTTTACAGGTGCCGCCTGTGTACAGGCAGAATGTTTGCATGCACAAACTTCCTCCTGTGGTATTTTACCAGATGTCCAAACAACATGCGTGGTTGATGTGCCTGAACGTTGGTTTGGATCTACAGTCATGTGAAAACGGATACACACCCTCTTTTATCTGCTAAGGTCATGTGTATCAGTGTATAATCAAAATATCATCTGGTCTTTATCGGGTCATGAAAATGAGGTAAATACAAGCCCCGATGAGGATTATTACACCTTGCCATTATTTATTTAAGAAAAGCGAAGCCTAATTGCTAAAGCAGCTCTTGTAAATTATTCAGTGGCTTGCAGAAATGCCTTAAGCAGTAATAACTTGAAGTAATTATTTTCTGTATGATGTAATCTGTCTCTCATTTCATTGTGGAGAAGTTTTGGTTTACCCTTCCTTACAATGTTGTTGCAGTTCGTTGAGGTTTGCAGACTTATTATTAAGGGACAGCTCCATAGTTGTCAAGTGTTCCCGTTCTGAACGGGGAACTCCTGTTTTTTACCCGTCTTTCCCGCGTCATTCCCAGATTTTTATTTTCTCCCGTATTTTGATATAGGTAGAAAATATACCAATATGAGGAGACAAAGACATGCAGCAACCATATAACATAACATAAGTTCCATTTCCCAAACAGAAAGAAGACACTTTAACCCTAAAATCTGAACATGCTATGGCCGCACACTTCAGATTGATGAAGGTTGCTGAGTTTGACCTTTTAAACATGGATAAAACACCCATTTCTCAGCTTAGAACTGAAATGCAAATCCTTTTTCTGTTCCTAGCAACAATTTATACATTTTCTTTCAATAAATGAGATATATTTTTACATAAGAATCCTTGTTTTTTTAGAAGCAGCACTGCAACACAGCTCCTCTGTTTGCTGAATTTGATTTAGCTTGAAATCATCTGAAAAACCCCTGAAGAGTTAAATTTCTCCTCAGTAAGAAGGAATAAAGTATTTTTCTCTGTCTTGTCTGGTGGTCGAGGTGAGGCAGATGAGTAAAACTGCGAGCACTGTGGTCACAAGATTTGTGAAATTTTCACTTATAGGGGACAAATGGATCAATTTATGTGGTGCTGCAGCTGCACAGTTACCAAGACCAAACCCTGGGTTGTTTCTGGTCCGCTACTTTCTCCTCCACATTCTGTTCCTGCAACACCTACTTTGCTTCATGTCCTACAAGCTGTGACTCTTACCATCTTCTTTTAGCCCTAGTGACATCATTAAAATGGAAGACATCCCAAAGCCCCTTGCAGGTCTGCAGTGAGTATTTTTAGTCTCAATCTATCCTGCAAGGAAACCTTTAAGCAGACACAATTCAGTCATTCCCACGACAAACTTTAAATTCATCTCAGTGTTTTATACTGTTTACCTGCAGCTGCTTCTCCATTGTTATCTGCAAAACTCCACTTTCTGGACAATTATCTTATGTCCAAAGGCTGTCTCAGGATTTTTGCCCATGGGAGGTTAGCACCTGCTGTCAGCGTATCAGTGAGGCAGGGATGGAGACAAGGCTGGGGACACAGGTGGAGAAGGTATTCATACATTAATGTACGAAAGCTCCCGCTGCTTTTCACTCTTTTATCTTCAGAGGTTCAAGTGGCTTTACTCTTAAAACTCCCTGGTTGGTTTAACAAAGAGTCCCCCATTCTCCTCTGACCCACTGCGACTACAGCGGCCCATCTTCGCCTCCCATCCTCTCTATGCGCACATTCTCATGCATGTGCTGTTTTGCCATCCGACCAAGCAGAGCTGCTTTTCCCCCTTTTTCTGCTTCATGTCTGGAGCTTTACTTTGTGGTTCCATGCATAATTCCTCCTGAAGGACTGCTCCTTCTTCTTCATCCTGGTGTGAGGAAGCACTCTTTCTTCTCTTTAGCTTCACGCCGTCCAGAGAGGTGGTCCCCTGAGTTTCCTTTATACTTCATACCTATGCAGATATGAAAGGTGCTTCTGTTTGTGGTCACCTTTTCTCTCTTTTTTTTCTGCCTTTTTTTTGGAATGACAGAATGAAGCTTTGAGTCCAGGTATTTTGGAAAATAAATACGTGTCTTTTGTCAACAGCACTTGAAGTCCCACAGTGTTTGGGAGCTGAAGCCGCTGCTGTGCTTGTTGCAGTGTTTGCCTGATCAATGGAAGGACTATTCAAGGGGGAAAAAAAAAGAGGACAGACGGGGACCTAAGACGTGAATCGTGATTAAAATTTTCAGTCTCGTTAAGTTGGTGACAGCTCTGGATCGATGATGAGGATCTGCCTCCAATACTAACGAAGCAAAAGATCAGAGTTGATGAGTTTTAGAAGGAATAGTACCAGTAAGGGGAAAATAATTAACTTATTTATTGCTCTAATTAATCAATTCACTGAGGAACACGCTGCAGGTTTAAAGACTTTGCAGAGAAATTGCAGAACTGGAAGCTCTTTAGGAGAATACTCTAACTAGCCCGTATTTACTCTTCTTGAAGTCACTAAACTCCACGAAAAGGCAGATACTGGAGTCCCTGCCTTGATCCTTATCAGTTCCACAAGGATGAAAACAACAGTTATGCCACATCCCATTATAAAAGTCTAATGAGAAAAAATGAGCTTCCCTCCGCTTCGTCCTGTAGCTCCCAATTATCCTCACTTACTCCACGAAGGCCGATGCACCCACGATAATGGCATAACAGCAGATCTCCCCAAAGGTGCCAAGCCCAATGTGGCGCAGTTCAGCACATCACAGAGGCATCTTGTCTGCGTTCTGAGTGAAAACTCTTCCTTTCAGAATCCAACAAAATATGAAAGAATCAAAGAACAAAAATCAGGTTTTATTCCAACTTTGGCGCTTCAAAGAAAATCTCCCATTGATGCAGCCTCCCACACAGCAATGCTATAAATTTGTGCTCAGCAGGCAACAGCGGCATGTTGATATTCTAACCTGCAACCGACCACCTGCCCCAGGCTTGTTAACAAGGTGCCTGTGGCAATGATTGCTTGGCCATCAAACTCCCAGCTGATAAGTTCCTCTGGGAGAGAAAGAGAAGGAGAGAGAGAAAGTGAGAGAGGAGCTCTGTCATTGAATTCACCCTGATCGCCTCCTCGTGCTGTACATTTGAGATAACACTCAGCCAATCCCAGCCTCACATCCGCCATAACAGCTTCTGTCATGTTTATATATATTTAACTTATTCAGTAAAAATCTCCAGAGTTTTGCAGCCAGTCTCGTAATAAACGACTGGATGTATCCTGTTCGCTGCATTTTATCACTTGATGACTAGATTTATACGGACAATTATAGTGCTGTCGCCTGTCGTCAAGATGGTAGCAGACCAGACACCTGTCACTTCCAATGTTGCAAGTCTGAGGATGGGGATTGGCTGATTGATTGAAGCCTGAGTGCACAGAGGGCGCAGGACGCAGTGACAGGCCAGTGATTGACACAGATGAGAGGGAGGAAGAGGAGGGAATCAAGCAGCAGAGAGGATAGGATGCTAAAACAATACCAGTTATAAGAGGGAATAGAGGGAGCTTTGCAAAGATAGATGAGCTAAAGATGAAACAGGTGGTGAGTGGGAGAGGTTGGAAAACAGCGAAGGGGAGGGGTGTTTTTTTTCTCTCTTTTTTTTTTTTACTGCTCATCACAAGAGGTTGCATAGAGAAAAAGAGACTGAAAGAGAGGAAACAGCGGACGCCAAGGACAAGATGAGAGGGGAAATGGGTGAAAAGTATTCCAGGAGGAAGCTCCCAACTTCAGTCATGCCCTGGTGAATATGCTGACAGCGTCTGTCTGCAGCGCCACGGAGCAAGTGTCATACGCCCAGGAAAAGTACACTACACTGCTTGAGACAAAATGGAACTGTCTTAACATAATCCATGGTGTCATGGATTATGTTAAGTAGCTTTAGCTATTTCTAATATAATTTTAAAATCTTTATTGGCTTGAGTCCACTCACACACACTCACACCATCCAAATACTGTAGCCCAAAATAGAGTTTGAGGGCTCTATCTACGAAGAATTATACGCCACTACACACATGTAGTGAGTCATAAGACATGATTCAGATGGATTCATTTTGTGTTTTACATCCCACTAAACGTATCTTGTTACTCCATCTGCATCATCAAAGACTTTTGCCGTCTCTGTACACGTAGCAGCAATCAAAAGGTCATTATGTTAATGCAAACTGGCAAAAGTCACTTTTAAAAAAAAATTGTTAGATATACAGGCTGGTGCCACTGAACCGCCACTGAGGGGTGTCTGCTCTTATCTTTAAACAAGCACGCTGATTGATATCTGACATTTTCATTTGATGTAGGAGTTCCAGTTATGGCCTGAGTGCATGACAGACATGCTGAAAGTGTGAGTCAGATGCACGAGAGTCTGGGAACCTTTTAGATTGCTCGAGGCTCTGTTGGAACAAAATAGCTGCATCTACAGTTTGCATCTGAATTGACATTAAAGCCATCGTGATCAAAGGGGAGTATCAATGCAGCTAATTAATCACACATCAAAGTGATAAAAAGAAAGTTTCATGTCCTGGCCCCCCCCCCCCCTTTTTTTTTTCTTTTTCTTTTTCAATGCTGTCAAAAATCTTTCACAGTTTTTCCCATTAATACATGCTTAAAGCGTTTTCTTCTAAGTGTTAGCCTATCTCCGTCATGTACAATAGCATGGTGATAACTCTGTCCCTGTCTATCTGAGAGATGTGAAGAAGAAACATTAATGGCATTATGTGGGTATGAATAGAAATGGTTTTCGGGGTCTAAAAGGACCTTTGTGCTTTTAAAAATGTGATTTCTGCCATGTTAAAAGGTTTGTACTGCTTGTCTCTGAATTCTCCTACCTGTGTTTGCTGCTCCATTTTTAATTAACGCAGCACAATGATTAAAGTTTTGGCTTAATTATCTTTATCTTTTCTCTCAGGGTGTTCAACTCTCCATGGGAAACTGAATGAGACGCTTCGCAAGAGGAGTGGGAAATAAAACCAGCCGAGGGAGGCTTTGTGAGATAGAGGGAGATATTTATTAGAGTGTTGAAAGAAAAAAAAACAGGAGAAAAGAAGTGATTGACACCTGCCCTCCACCCCAGTGTGAAGGACACGGAATGGGAAAGTGAGAGGAGGGGCGCGAAGAGAGGAAAAACACAGGAGAGAATGAAGACAGCCGGAAAACAAGCCCCGTCTTACTGCAAACCTTGCTTAAATTAGGACGTCTCGCTACAAGACAAGATGATTGCAAGAAATTTGCTCCTGTTGGTTTTCCTGTGTCTGTGGGAGGGGTTTGTGGGAGGGGCTTCAGCCAGTAACATCCTACGCAGGAGAGGAGTGGGCGGCTCGCACATTGGGAAGCTAGGAGATGGACGATCTGCGGACCAATGGGATGCAAGCGTGGATTCAAACGCAATGCCCTTGGTGACTCTTAGAAACCTGATCAGTCACGAGCAGGCGAGTGACTCTGGATCTTTCACTTACTCCAAAATCCTCCAGAATCATCCTCCGTCAGCTAACAAGGAGAAGAAATCTTTCAAGCCCAAGCCTGAGGTGGACTCAGTCAGTAAAAAAGACGTGACTTCCTTCATCTTAACCGGCAACAAGGCAGTAAACCAGGATTTAAGGAAAGTCAAAAACAACACAAAGAGCATTGAAACTTCCAAAACGGGAAGGTCAGAGAAAACATTCACAATCCACCACAAGCCAGATCTACACTCCAATAAAACCAGGTTTAAATCAGGCTCTAGATCCAGAAGCAGACCAGATTTGAGTGTTCATACTACAGGTATGCCCGCAAAGGGGTTCAGCATAGAGGCAAACAGAAAACTAAACCTCACTGGTAGTTATGGCGTGCTGAAGCTGCTGTCAAAAGAAAACCTTGTCAGGATTGTCAATTCCCAAATGCAGAGTGTTCCTAGTCTTAGCTTTCCAAGCAAGGGCAGCCGGAGCAGAAAGAGAGATTTGATTGACGTTAATCATGGGCACTTAGAGGCTCAGAAAGCTCCGAGACAAGATATAGCTGTCACTCAGCCTCATGCTGGATTTGATAATCAGACTGCATTTCCTTATGCAAGCCCAGTCCCTGGTCCAGATCTTCATCGGGACCAAATCTCTCAAGCTCGCATTAGTCCGCTAAGTGAAGTCAAGCCAGCTTTAAGTAAAGGGCTGGACAACTTGGGAGCGGAGGGTTCAGATAGCGTTGATAGCAGGAGCAAACACCTCGTCCGCTTTCTGTCAACGCCTCGCAGCGAGGTCAGCCTCAGCCCCGAGAAAGACGCGATGATCGGCCAAACAGAAACACCATTTACATCGACAAAACATCTCCCAGTGCATGTTCCGCCTAAAACAAATGATTCTCCTCCATCTGTGCTGACAATGCAGCCCCTGGGAGAGAGACTGGGGAACAGAGCAGCAGATTCCCATAGAGACCCATTAACAGAGTCAGCTCACACTGCTCAAACAGAACTCAGCACAGCTCAGTACCCTGCAGATGAAGACAACAAACTTGTCAACAGCAGTCATGTCCTGAGGCTTCACCCCGCTCTCGAATGGAGCCACGGTGGAAAGGACGCTGAGATGCAAGCTGTCGAGCCGGAGAATGGAAAGGGCCTCGTGTTTGAAGAAGCAGAGGCGGAAGAAGGGGCACGCAACCGTATGGAGGGGAAAGGCTCACGCTCTCGCAGCAGGAGGAGCTGGATCTGGAACCAGTTCTTCGTGATCGAAGAATACGCCGGACCTGAACCTGTGCTCATCGGACGGGTAAGGGAAGGAGAGACTCCGTTTGTCATTTACTCTGCTAAGACTGTGCACTATCGCGTGAATATTTGATGACAGTTTAAGACTCTGTTACAAGTTTCTTACATGGCTTCTTTAACCTCAGGTCTTCGTCTCAGTTACACATCTTATGTAGGAGGCGATTAGCATAAATTAACCCAGTAGTCACGCTCCGAGTTTTTTTGTGCATTGTTATAATGCTGCAATTGGAATTGATTTACATTCCAGGGGTGCGATGTGATGCCTTCCAGGTAGTCGTAAAAACTTCAATGAATCAATGTTCTACTGAGGCGCAGCAGAAAGCCCCCAGATCTGGTCTGCCCAAGAGGCCGGTCATGATCACTACCAATCTGCAGCTGCCAATGAGAATTGACATATCCAGCAGAATTAATAGCTTTGCTTTTTTTTTCTCCCATCATTGATCCTCTCCCCAAGGCAGAAAACCAGAGTAGTCAGTGTTCCCTCGTTTCCCTGTAGGTCAGACCTGTCAGCTCTTCTCCGTCCTGGTCTGCACGGTCCTGCTTATGATATTTCATTCAGACTGATTTACACTTGGTTTGACAGCATTTATCACCACGCTGTTCCTCAGCACAGTGCCGGGGTTCTATCGCTCTGCTCTGCAATTTATTACAATCAACGACTGGGCATGTCTCACCCTGGTGAGACAACCCGGGTCTCACGCTCCCTCCTCTTTTGAGAAAAGCAACGAGCGTGGAGGAGGTCACGTTGACTGGACAGAAGGTGTCTCGGAGCCCGGCCCTGTACCGGGCTCTGAGCCCCCGGCATGCGCCAACTGTCTCAGTACCCAGCTGCGGTAGACGAGCTAATTTATAAGCCTGTGTGGCCAGTTTGCAGAGCAAATGAATAGTAATGATCCCTGTGTGACTGCTGCAGGCTGTTGGAGCCACACAGTAAGAAGTTGGTTTGTGTATGTGCAACTGCCTCAAGTTTGGCTGGTTTTGGCGGATTTTCAGCTCGGTAGGACACGTCTCGCGCTCGATGGGCAAAAATCCCAAAGTGGCTCAGGTGTTTTTAGGCTTTATCATCCAGGTGTACACAGATGGGCATGGGCTCAGAGGATTTCTGTGCAGCTTCCCCAAAATGTTTAGCCAACATTTAATTTGGCTACTTTCGCCAATGCACCACCAGTGATGAAGGTCTGAGCTGAATGCAATGAAGCACTGTTTGTGAGGATTGAGAAGATGTAAAAGCCAGCGGTCCAGCTTACAGATGGCGCTGCATGTAAAGTCATTAGTGCCAATCTGCTGTGTCAAGCAGGTATTTATGCCAGCACATTGTAAGGCACTCAAGGAGGGAACGTCGCCAGACCACACACATGCACACACACGTACGCCCATGCCATAGCGTTGACACTTGGAACGCACCCAGGCGCTATTGTGACTGTGTATCCGTGCGCTGGGTTAGAGATGTGTATGATTTGTACTGTGCCGTATTAGACAGTGACGGCACACGCACGAATAATGCTCTTATAGACCTTAATATGCTTATAAATTTTTAATCTTTTGCTTCGCTCTGATGTAGGCGCTATAGGTAGAGAGATCAATGCGGACATCCTGCCTTGTTTTCCTCCCTATCAGGGACCTGATTGTGCTTTAATGGAGAGAGAGAGAGAGCGCCGTGGTGAGGGGGTGAGAAAACTGACTGTACCATTCAGGCCAGAACAGCTCCATCTGCCAGATACAGCACAGTCCAAATTCAGGCTCAGTCAGTCACAAACGCTGTTGCCTGTGACTCACCGCAAAAATGTTTGCGCCAAAGTCAGCTATATGATCTTTGACACACTTAGACACACAAACCATTTCATATTTCTAGGTGCGATGGCTTTGATGTTGTGATTTTAGATGTTTTGATCAGGATAAACCTCTACTAAAGCTGGAGACAAGTGCCAAGAGCCTTATCTGTGATTTCAGCGCTGCTAAACTGATAATAGATTATGGTTCATATTTGTGGAAAAGCACCTAATTGGTGATTAGAAGCAGTTTCGCAGAAACAGGGGATTTAGAAATCTCTTCTTTTTAAAAAAGGAAACAAAACAAAAGAACAAATGATTTTTTTTTAAATGGAAAAAAGCAGCAGTCCAATAACCACCCGCTGCCCATCCTCTGTTGCCAGAGGAGCCCTTAAAATGTCTTTGTACTGTCACAGATCTAAGTTTTCCATTTTTACAGACTTGTTCAGGATCATAAGAGTTGCCACAAAAAGCAAGAATGCAGTCTTTCAGCAGAGGAATTGTCTGACTCAGTTTTCTGCTCTTCCTTTATCTCCCTCTTACGTGCATATGTGTAGATGCGCATGCTCACATCCTCACGCACTTACATGATGCAGTGTTACTATATTTTCCCACGCTGGAGTGTCTCTATCTCATGATAATTGTGAATTTAATTGATGCTGTCACATGGTCTGTAATGGGGTTTCAAGTGATTGCAGAGGCAGTGTGAAAGAAACAGATTTTTCTTGAGGAGAAAAAGTGCCTGAGCAGAGCTGAGATTAAAAGAAAAAAAACAAAACACCCTTCGCTGATTAGCTTTTCTTCTCTTACTCTTTTCATGAAATGCAAACTCCCCAACAGCTCATGTGTGGAGAAAAACATGACATGTATGAAGCCGTTTCTTCCTCTGGGTTAGGATTTTCCGTCTTGCCCCTGTCTCACCTTTGCAGCGGCTTGTGCATGCGAGGTACCTGCCACATTGGTGAATGTGCATATCTAATTCTCCAGCGCAACAGGAAGCAGACCCAGGCTATCTTCATCATTAGCATATCATTACCATCATATTGTGCATGCATAATTCATAGTCTAATGTGCCTGGATTACACAATTAACATTAAGGTTTTAACACACATGTAGCACACATTAGGAGCATATAGACTTCAAAACAAAAGGTATACAGGCTAATTACTCATGACGCATAAAAAAGAAATCAATTTATTAGTCTACGGAGGATGCTTTGCATTATGATGCATCACTTGGTGCCAAAAATCTACCCTTTACAGTACAGTTTAAAGATTCCTCTAGCCAGAAGGCCTCAAAAGATATAAAAATAACTGGGTTACTGACCGACCGTTGTGTTATTGATAACTCTTGTGCCTCTGTGCAGTGCCTCTGGGTACGACATGTGCACATGTGATATTGCAAAAAGGCTTGTAGGAAATCATCAGTCTGATGCAAGGAGGAGAAGGAGGTTGTCACAGGAAGTTTAAAGCTGGCGGACATGTTTTTCTTAGTCTAACAGAGCTTTTTCCTCATTAGCTGCTTGTCAGTGGCAGAAAATAAGTAGGGACATTTATTCAGCTGCAGCTGACTACTGTCTCTTTTATTCCAATTTACCAACACTGCATGTAACTTATTGCTAAATTTATATGAAAAGATTTAATATGATTTCTACTTATGGCGGATTTAGCTGTTGTTATATTTATTTGCACCTTTTAGTAGCAGTTATTTCATCATCATTGATAACAATGTTGGATTCAGATTGTGGACATTCACATGGATTCACATTAAGTTTTCACTGGCTGAACAACTTTGGTTCCAACCTCATTTTCAAGCCAGGAAGCTTCTCAAATGCAAAAAAAAATCTACACTCAGTTTGGTTCTTTATTTGTATCTGAACTTAAGCAATATTAAGCTATTTATATGAAATGACAATATTGAAAACAAATTTATAGGATCTGATGACAACTACACAAAATAGTTAAGAAAAAGGCCAAGATACAGAAAAGTTTACAGAGTTAAAAAGTCACAACATCCTGGTACTTTAAAACGATCATGGTATTAATAGGAGAGAGATGAGTTGTCAGGATTTGGTATAAAAAGACCATCCACTAAAATATCTTGCTTTTTCTAAGTAAGAATGGAATTTGCTTGACCACTTTGCATCAAACCAGGTCAGAGAATCTTAGAACAATAGAAGAAATCACTTTGCGGAGTAATATTGGGAAGCATCTTGGTCTTTTAATATCTAGAAAGCATAACATGAAAAGGTTCAAGGACAGAAGCCACTTTTGGATGTGTGAACTTTAGGAGCTCAGACAGCACCGCATGGGAAAAAAAAATATCAATATGGCTACAATATGGGATCAGGAGTGCATTTTGTTACATATAATCTCACATAGACAGGAACAGAGTAGACATATAGTAAGTTCTTTGTCTGATTAATCCAGTTTCAGCTGCTTTCGGGAAAAATAAGTAAATCTTCAGGCTGTTGATAATGACAAAAAATTCTCCAGGCTGTTTGAAGCAAAAGGTGCAAGAGCTTCCATCTGTGAAGGTTTAGCGAGCACCTGTGACACTGGTAAAGAGTTGCACCCAGACATTTTAAGAAACATATGATACTGTCAATCCTTTCCTGGAGGTTTGTAGTTTACTGAACAGGACAATGCCAGACTTCATTCTGAACAACTTCCAGCAAACCTAAACTGGTTTACCAGACACACACTGTGTTTTATTGACCCGCCTGCAGTTAGGATCTGTCTGGTGTTAAAAATATACAGTACAGAGTATAAAAACTTAATCAGCAACTAAAATAATGTTTTCACCTAAAATGGACATACACACACTCTGTCTGTAATGATTCCTAAAGTAAAAAGAGGATTGATGAAACTCAACAGACACTTCAGTCCCAACGGTTTTCTTCAGATTTAACAAATTTATTATAGTCTTAAATACATGGTTGGTACCAAAGACTCATAATTTCCTTTTGGATTTCTGTTTTTTTAAAATGTTTAAAAAAAAAATTTAAATTAATTTTTCTTCATTTGATTGTTTTAGATTTTTGGAAAACGTCCAATCTCATGTCAAAATGAGGTTCTTACATGACGCAGAAATATTTTGGCACCTCCGCTAAAATTAAAAAAAAAAAAAGTACTCATTTTGTTTACAACATGAATTGTCAAATCAACAGTAAAAAGTTAAACACTGTTTTCTTCACTACTATTGATAGGGAAGTGGGATGTTCTAGCAGTGACATGATGCACACAGGGATGATAATCTGTTACATTTATACACATGAAATTGATCAGTTTACATTTTCAGACCTAAATTAATGACTGATTTTAGTCTAAAATGTGTAATACATTGGTAATGTGTAATACACTGGTAATATATATGTGTGGATTTTATAAATCACTCCAAATAAAGTCTTTTTTTTTTCTAAATTGACAATGTAATTTGCATAAAAAAATTAATAATAAGAAAGCTGCTGAAATTTTAGTGAAATAAGGTTTTTCCTCGCTGCTCTTCACTGCCGTGTGGAAAATGTGGAAAGCACATGTGTGGGTCTGGGATGAATAAAATCCACAGTGCATTCGAACACAAACCCATCACAAAATGCAAAAGCCCTACAAATCCTGCTTCAAAGTTAAAAATAACACAACTCAGATAAAAGAGTCGCTTATGAAAGCAGAAGAAAGAGAAAGCTGCACAAACAAAAAGTAAATAGGAGTGTGATAGAGCCAATAGGAAGACCAAACTGACTGTAAACATATATATATATATATATATATATATATATATATATATATATATATATATATATATATATATATATATATACATACACACACACACACACACACACACACACACACACACCTTCTGACAAGCAACTCATCAATAATAATAAAATGAAAAGGGAGAAAAAAAACTCGCTTTGCAAGCATCTCTGTGTTTTCTTGTACTTCCACTCTCCCTGTAGAAATCATTTAGCCTCTGGGTTCAAGCACAGCAGGGGTGAGACAGCAATTAGAGAGTGACTGTAGCGCAGGAAGGAGGGGTGGTGGGGGGGTGAGGAGGGGAGGGAGGGGATAACAAGGCAAAGGAAAACTGGATTACTATGGTGGACATAGGAGGGAAGATGAGGATGAAAGGGGGTAAAACAAGAAAAGAGAATGAGGAGCCATGAAGGAAGATGAGGGACGTCCTGTGTAGTAGAGAGATCAGTGTTAATGGGATACGGATATACAGGGTACAGAAGCAGGGAAACACTACTGGAAAGTGGGAAAAGACTAATGCCTTACACCTGGCAAAAAAAAGGAAAGAATTTTTGTGACAGCAAAAAGGAAAGGATGAAAAAAGATCAGATTTTTCTAAGGCTGACCTCGTAGCCCATCAAGGCTCCAAGCAAGTCAGAAAACGACTGGTCGGAAAGAGAGCGGGGGGGCGGGGGGAGGAGTGGGGTTGTGAAAAGCTGCAACCAGGAATCTAAGGCATCAGGCTTTGCGGTTGTGCTGGGCTTACGATGAGGCAAACTTTAGAGTACAGGAGAGAGAAGGAATCCAGAAAGCTGTTAAACACCGTTTTACTGCAAGCCCCTGTGGAGGACATGTTTTAATGTGTCTCAGTGCTGAGTGGGTGCAGATCACACAGAGGAAGTAATAGGCAGAATGACTTAAGGATAAAGGCTACATGGGTAAAAGAGGAGGAAGAATAGAGGGGTACCCGCAGTCTATTAAAGATGGAATTCAAAGAAGACATTGCATGTCTTATTCTCCTTTACTTCCAATTTCCCTTCTCTCTTTATAGTTCCTGTTTCATCTCAGGATAATGTCAAACAAATCAGCAAAGCGAGCGTCTGAATTTAAAGCATCTTTCTTCTGGATATTAGGCCCATATATTTTTTTTTTTTAATCTCTGACTGTATGTAAGCTTCCTGGAACACATCTGGACTGCTTTTCAGGTTAATATAGGTCTACATTTGCAGATAACCCTGGAAATGTAGGTTGGAAGCTGTGTAACCCGAACAGCGTACGGCGGTGTAATAATATAACATAATGCACAAATTGGAGTTGGAACTGGTTCATCGCCTCTGGCTTTAACCCTTCAAGGTTAGCTGCATCGGTGGTGAGAAATACAGCATTTAAGTGTTTAGTCAGTATGCAGTAATGCGATGAAGGGAATGTGTGAAGTGAGAAGGCTATACGCAGGAGCTGGAGTCATGATTATGCGTAGCCCAGTGCGAGCTCTGTGAACGTGACCTTGAGCTAATATTTATGCTTTGACCTGGACTGTGCGCTCCACTTCTCCCCGTGGCCCTGAAGGAGCCTGTGAGTCAGGGAGCCGAGGGCGCCGGCGAGGGACGGGGGCAGAGGAGACAGAATACAAGGTCACATGACAGGAGAAAAGACAGAGGGGGAAAGGGCAGAAAATGAGGCAAGACCCTCACCTGGTTATGAGGGTGTTTATTACAACTGAATTAAAGGAGCAATGATTCATCCAGATTGTGTTCCGTCAAAGCATAAGGGTTGCATTATTACACCCATACTGATACCAAAGTAACAAATTACTGTCACATTGGAGGGCAGCGTGATGCACACATTGTGGTAACTTTGTAAATTAGGTTGTTTTCTTGGACTCAGGTCCCATTTTGAACGCAGCAAAGCTTGTAACCTAAATATGGCAACAAATTCCTCCTTAATCAGAACATGAATTTCCACTGAGTCATATAACATAACAGAAATTGGCCTGCTTGAGTCTTTTTTTTCCCCCCACTTAAAATAAAATTAATCACTTTCATCTTTCACTAAACAAACGCACAGCAACTGCAAGAAATCCAAAGCTGTGGCTTCGTCTCAATTCATCTTCTACAGCTGCTTGAACAGCGGAAAAGCTGCGTTGTAGGAACTGATTTAGGCAAATTGCAGTTTGGTACTGTGCAAACTTTTGCAATATCTGTACAATGCAAATTTACCTGGATAGTGTACAGATTTTTAAAATTCCCCATTATGTATCCAATGAGTATACATCACATACAATACCCAATGATGCTGTGCATAGCAGCGGTCCTAAAACTGAGACATTTTATTAACATATTTCCTATTCTTGTTATTGTATTGCTGTAAATGAAAAATGTTGCATATGCATATTTAAAACAGAGACAGGATTAAAATGTTGGAGCACACTGCAAAATGAACTGCTTATACATCAGCTCAGCAAAATAGAATAGTATATACTGTACATAAACAAAAAAATATTAACCCTCCCCAGGTTAGGGCGGTTGGCCGTTCATCTGTCAAGCTCGGGTTCTCTACCAGAGTCCTGGGAGCTTGAGGGTCCTACATCTTAGCTTTTTCTAGGACTGCGCTTTTCTGATGTCTGATGTTTCACCAGTTTTCTGTTGGAGCCACTTCTCCAGTGTGCTCCGATCACTATGGGTACTACTGTTGCTTTCACCCTACAGGCCTTCTCCAGTTCTTCCTTGAGGCCTTGGTACTTCTCCAGTTTCTCATGCTCCTGATATTTCCATCACTGGGGATGAATACATCGATCACTTCGGCTTTCCTCTGCTGCTTATCCATGATCACTGTGTCCGGTTGGTTGGCTACCACCATTTTATCAGTCTGGATCTGGAAGTCCCAGAGGATCTTAGCCCTTTTAAGCTTGTTACATACTCCATGAGAAGCGAGAACTTTTTTCTTGTTCTCGAGGCTCTGAGAAGAAAATGACGTCATTTTGTTCTCGCGGACACGTTTGAAGACACTTCTTGACACATCAGGCTGGCAGAATTTTTTTCCTGCAGGGCTCCGAGAAGTATCGTGTGATTGGTGGCCGTCGTTAACACGAAGCGGAGTTGCTACTTCCGCGTTTTTGCTGCTTCCGCGTTTTTGCTGTTGCAGGTAAAACGGATTGTTTTGATAAAACAGCTGATCGAGGTGGTGAGAAAGTGGGAACATTTTTACATGTGGCATTAAAACCCTTGGACCCCGCCCTGCCACGGACGAAGTTGCTCGTTAAATATGAAACGAAAAAAGTACTTGGAGAGCAGAAACCTCTGCCGAGCACAATGTTAAAAAATCCTTTTAAAACATTCCTGGATCCGAACGGTGATCCGGATCACCACCAAAATTTAATCAGTTCTTCATTTTTACATTTCCAACAACTCTTGATTTTTTTTATACAAATCTATCCATAACCTTTTGAGTTATCTTGAGCAAAAAGATTCGGGAAAAACATAAGCCCCTCGGCGGAGGTAACAACCGGGTTCATTGCACATAAAAGCAGACATCGCCTCCGCAGTGATCCCTCCCCGCTGCAGACGTGCTTGTATGTCTGGACCTGACGAACAAGAAGTTTTGTCTTGTTCTTGCAGCCCCCGAGAGCAAGAACTGAGTTCTTGCTTCTCGTGGAGGATGGAACAAACTTTATACTCCACCACCTTGGGTGGAGTTTCCCACTGGGACTTGGGGGTCTCCAGTCCATATTCTGCATGGTTCCTGTACACTATGCCTGGCACTTCATGTATTCTTTGCCTGCCAGTATCTTGCACTCTGCTGTGATATATATATCTATATCTATATATATATATCTATATATATATATATATATATATATATATATATATATATATATATATATATAGATATAGATATATATATATCTATATATATATAAATAAAGTGTATATAAGAAGTGTGGTATGATGCCCTAAAGGACTTAATGTTGGAAACTGAAGGGTTACATAAACATGTCGTACTTTTGCTTCGCAGTCACGCCTGCGTCTGTAAATAAGAATGACCAAAGAATAAACTATATACCCCAAAGCTATGTGCTACACAGCATAGCGATAATGAGACATCCGCTTCTGTGCCACCCCAGTGAGAGTAATGGCCTCAGCCTGGCCACCCTTATAAACATTTCCTGACTCCACTACTGAGTAATAGAGCAGAAGAAGATGAAATGAAAGAAAGGGAAGAAAGAAGTGGGGAAAAAAAACCTGCTGTCTTCGGCTTGGACTTGTGATTTACATGCTGAGAATCAAGTGATTATCCTCTTCCTCCCCTCGCACCTTGCCACAGCGTTTGTGATAATTGCTGAAACAAAGTATTAAATAAGTATTCTGTGAAATCAGTATTCACTAGCTCCTTTTGTGATCATTTAATCCAAAATTCAGATTTTCTTTCACGAGCTAAAAAAAATGATAAATTCACTTTCAAGACACAATTACATTTTGTGCGTGAGTTTATCAAACTTCTACGATACTAAGCTGCAACATGTAATTTAGCTTAAAGTCTACATATGAACTCCCATCACTCCCATTAACGCTTTAGAAAGAGAGCCCATCCCAGCTAATATAGGCGAGGGCTGGCACACACCCTGGGCAGGTCAGACATTTAAAATGTTGTACATGCTTTGAGTGGCACTAAAATGCTGTAAATGTCAATGAAACAAAATGGTCTGAATTACATTGTTCTGGGAAAGTTTGTGGGTGGCTGTCCTTATTGTTACATTCATAAACACATGGAGACTGTTGGCTAGAAAGAGAGTGCAGATGGTTTGAAGTGTCAAGTTTCATTAAACCAACCATGTCAGTGAGTATGGTGCTCTATAAAACATCACCATAATTACTCAAAAAAATTATCCTGTAGTTACTGGGATGGCATTTTTACTTCTATTATTCCAAATTGATACTAGGGATTGATATTTGAATAAAAAATATGATTAGAAATTGCAAAAAATTATTTGATTGTTAATCAAATACTCATTCCCAGCAGGTTAACACTGTGTCGCAAACATTGTCATGTACATATGCCATTATGTACTGAGTCCCCAGTCATCAGTAGCCTTGAAAAGCACATTTGTGACATTTTGGGCAATTCTTTGGTCTACAGAACAGAAATATGCACTTTTCAGTTGTGTACATAATGAAATTTGAGGCTTACATGACTCCTTTGTAATCACTGTCCATGAATCTGGGATGAGAGACAGCTCTTCATACTTGGTTACTGTTTACATAGCTCACCTATATTCATTCATTCATTATCCGAACCACTTAGTCCGATTAAGGGTCGTGGGGGAGTTGGAGTCTATCCCAGTAATTTTTGGGAGAGACGTGGGTACATCCTGGACAGGTCGCCAATCCATTTTAGGGGTATTATCATACAGTTTTGTTGTGCAAATGGTTTTTTTTGGATGGAACTGTATACCCAGGTTCAACCAATTCTATCAAACTTTAAAAACCTTCACCTTTAACCATACTGACTCTTTAGCTGTCATCCTTGGGAACATGCCTGCTGTTTACTCTTTGTGTCTTCAACATCAAACTAAGCTAGCCAAAGCTAACAGCATAAACTGCTTTCTTTGTTTGTTTATTTATTCTTTTAACAATTAAAAAAACATTTTAAAATGAAAAATCTCCCATCTTTAGTAAAAAAAAAAAGGTAAGACATTGTTAATTCAATATAATACCAAGGGATATTTTTCTATGGTTATAAATACAACTTGTCAATGAGCCTTTATTTGGTAGAAAGCTACACTTTCTTTTAGCTTCATACTGTTGGAATCTATAAAAAGCGTGTCACTAATGGAGTTTGACTACCGTTTCTTTCACATCCCTTGAGGTGGCACAAAAATCTTTTTTTAAATGTTGCATCTGGTTTTTGTTTCTCAGCAATCATGGTTAATGGCACACAAGTAACCGCTTTGCTGTGAGCTAATTCGTTTGGCATTTACCAGCTCTGTCTGCCTTCAAAAATGAGAGACACCCTTGAAAGATGGCACTGTTGGCAGGTACGCTAAGGTCACAGTGTTTACTGAGTGTAAACAATGGATTTGTTTTGTCCTTCTTTGGAGGACTGTTTCTAATTAACACTGAACACAAAGTAACGCTGAGGCTAATGACATATTGGATAACCTGAGATGTCAACCTCATGATGGCTCAAGGTTATTGATCTGGGGATCAATAAAGGGTTTTTGTTTGATCCTTTGGGGTATTTTTAGCAAGTGTCTTACAATTTGGTTTTATGTTTTACTTAATGGCCAGGTAATATTCTTTAACATAACCACACACAAAAAAAAAAAAAAATGTTGCAAAAAATTTCTTTAATTTGGAGCTTCAAACCTAGATTGGTAGGTTGTTGTGTATTTTTCTCATCCACACCAAACATGAGAACCATGTTTGGTGTGTAAGCAGTGAAGACAAAGAGCCTCATTGCTCGTGGACCGCAAATTGTTTGTATCTTTCTTTATAGATTGGTGAATATCAATCTCTCCTAAGTTGAAAGGAGAGACCATCTGGCTCTACTTTGTATCAGTAAATGCCCAGAAAGTTCTCATAAAAGGTCATGAGACATCGGGTTGTGTGTCCAAACAGACACAGCCGGGGAGACTGACAAGCAGACATAACAGGCACAATGACAAAAAGGTGATAGAAACAAAAGATAGTAACACATATATGCAATGAAGCCTGATTTTTCTCATGTTTTAAGTGTTAAGTTAGTTATAAATAGCCACATGTTGAGCTTAAAATAATATAAAAACACCTTTATGTTCAAACTAGTCAGCAGCGTGCCGTCTAGTTCTATGAGGACGTCAGGAAGAGGAAATAATTACATAGCCTATTGTATCTCTTACAGTTAGTAAAGCAAATTTCAACCTGATGTGGCATCATGTTAAAATGCAGTTTACTTACAGAGGGATTGCTGCGTTGTGTAAATCTTCAAAGTGAGTCTGTCAAGTCTTACTAACCAGGCGGCCACAATAAAACCTTGATTTACTAATAAAACTTATGATTTTATTAAAAAGACACAGCTGTGAGGAATTTTAATGATTAAACACGACATTCTGCGGGTGGATCTGGGAGCTAAAGGTGACTTGGACATTTACAGAGTGATACGGTGGTTAAAGGGACGGATCAGTGCGCAAGTCTATTATATGCTGTTAGGAAGACCAGCAATCTGTCTCAACTCAACACTTGTTCTTGGATGAATGAAATGCATGAAAAACCAATTTTCTCTTGATGGAAATTATAACACTAGAATGCGATCTTTCACGTTGTACTATTTATCTCAAAATAAAATGGGATTTATGAAAAGATATTTAAAAATCGGACAAAATGGTTCTGTACCCTTATTATTGTATTTTAAATAACTGAACAGCAGAAAACATCAAAAAACACTAATTTTGTTGAAATGTGTCGACACTCGGATGTTTGTAAGGTAGAAGAGGAAACCCTGAACCTCCTGTGAAGAGCTGAAGGCCACAGCAGATCAGACTGAAGCAGTCTTAGGTAGATCCAGATGGGAGGGGGGGGAAGAGGTGAAAGAGGAAGATGAGAGCAGAAGAGATGCAGAGCAGGGAGAGGAAGAGAAAGAGAGGGAATTTTCTCACACACAAAGTCACCAAGGTTCATATTTTAATGTAACCTGAGACTAATGACAGGACACACGTGCTGTAATATTTCACAGCAGTGACACTGATAAAGCAAACAGAACTATGCATGGATTCTGTTTTATGATGTGATGCAACAAAATTACCATGCAAAGATAATTTATACAGCGCTACACATAAATCTTGAGCCCAACTCTTCATCTTTTATTATTTGTGTTTACCGGGAGGCAGATTGTCAAGTAATCTTTTCAAGTTTTTCTTTCTTTAAGTTTAAGCAGAAAAAAGGCAAAGTCAAGTGATAAACAGTGTATCTACACAACAGACAACTTGGCAAAGAAACTATTTTGAACTGGAACTTTAGACACTTAGATGCAAAGACATAATTTGTTTCCATTTTGACCACTGCACTGTAAAAAATGCTAGAGTCCACAGTTTGACAGAAATAAAAATAACTATTTGCAAAAAACTTGGCATATCTTCATACTTCTCGGTGCATTCCTAAAAAGGTTGAGGAAACAGGACAAATGCAGGGCAAAAGTAGTGAAAGCCAACACAAACAAAACAAAAGCCCCACTATCTACAGCAGGGGTGGTCCTTGAGGGCCGCAGTCCTCTAAGTGTTTTTGGTGTTTCCCTGCTGCAACACACCTGATTCAATTCAATGATTAATTAGCAGACTGGTGCAGAGTTTAATGTCAAGCTCTGCACCAGTCTGCTACTTCAGTCTGATGTGTGTCAGATAGTCAGGTGTGTTGCAGCAGAGAAACTCCCAACACGTGCAGGACTGATGTCAACAAGGACCAGAGTTGCCCTCCCCTGATCTACAGTGTCTTAAAGGTATACATCCAAAAAAAACACCCAGGAGAAGCAACTACTATCCATCTACTGTTCAGTAAAACCTCATCCGAAATGTTTTTTAAAGGGGTCCTATTATGGTATTTCAAGTTTTCTAAGCTTTCTACAGTGTTAGTGTTGAATCCTCATCAGACATGTGAACGGCACTGTTTTTTATCACCTAAACCCGTGTTTGAGTTTGAGTTTGAGTTCCAGCACGCTCTCCGTTCGGTTTCCATGGCGACAAAAAACGCGTCGTTTTAGAGAGTTTTTTCTACTTGGAAACCCTTGTGACGTCCCGAGGGATAAGGTTCGGTGATTGGTTACCTTCTACTGGTTAACAAGGGCATGTACAAATACATCAGGCGGGTGGAAAATGTCGGATAAAGTTATTTCCAACGATGGCTGGTGAGTTTACCAAAGAGGGACATCCTGCTGCATTCGTTGCTGTGGGTTGCTGTTTTCCACTTCGTTTTCAGGCTCTGATTCAGGTTCCAACATGTAGGGCTGTATGCTATGTGTTGACATTGTATTTTTTTTTTTTTTTTATTGAGTTCATATGAGCCTAATCCTTCTGTTTATGAGATGTTTTTTTTTTTTTTTTGTCTTGTCCAGCATTTAGGCAAGCAGAATGATGGTCTGGATGCTGTGTTCTGCTGAGCAAATTTTCTCTGCCAAGGGAAGCTTTATAGATATAATGATCCCCTTGACTTTCTGAATTTTTATTTTATTTCTATGTTTATTTTGTATTGTTGTTTGAATTGTAGAGTTTGTACTGCTGGACCAGAGAGGACAGACAAAAGACAGAAAGAGAAAGGAGAAGAAACACCTCATAAGAAAAGGGAAAGAGATAAAGGGAGAGAAAAGGGAGAGAAAAAAACAACAACTAAAAAATAACCCAAAAACAAAAAGAAAGAAAACAACCTACAGATGTATACATACACACATACAGGCACACACATACATATACACACACATACACACGCATACATACACATACATATACACACACGTATACACACATAATATATATATATACACATATATATACATATGTACACATATACATATACACATACATACATATACACACACACCTCTATGCACACACATACACACACATACATACGTACAAACATATACGCACTTGCCAGTATTAACACATATACATACACATACAAGCCAACTTTAGATCATAGTAACTAAACTATGAATCTAAAAAGTTAAATATAAATGAGAAACAAACAGAAATGAGAAAACTAGCTGCTGTTAGTGAATAAAACTGCGTGACGACTCGGTGACTGTGTCACATGCAGAACATGCAGAGTGGAACGTGTTCTGGAAAAGGTGATCATGCCAGTGTGACCCTTCCCACACAAAGGCAAGAGGCACGCCAGGAGTACCCCCGAGACCAGGGCCATCGGCAGCCATCCCCAGGCGCAGACACCAACCGCCCCACCCCGGAGCCAGCCATGCACCGACCCAGGAGGAGGCAGAGGGGGGTCCCAGCCAGAGTCCCCCGCAGTCAGGGGGAACAGGCCCCAGCAGGCCCGGACCAGCGAGGACCGGCCCCGCCGGGCACCGGCCACCCAGGGCAGACAGAGCGCGGGCCCCACGGCCCCAAGAGCCCAGAAGCAACCCCCCACCCCCGCAGGCAGAGGGCCCAGCCCACACCGACGGAGGGCCGGGATCCCCAGACCGCCACCGAGCGGCAGCCAGGCCGCACCCCAGCGCACCAGCAGCGCTCCCCGAGCACCAAGACCCTCCACGCACCCACGCACACAAACACACACACACACATACGCACACACGCACACACATGTGCACACACACACACACACACACACACACACACACACACACACACACACACACACACACACACACGAACACATGCACCCACCCACCTACCCCCACCCACACCCACACGCATCCACACTTCTTCCTTAAACACACCCTATACACCCATTCTCTTACACACGCTCAAACTCACACTCTCCTACCCCTGTTCTTTATACACACACCCCCTCACACACACATCCCTGCTCCCTCTATAATCACCCATTCTTCCATACACGCATACCCCACTCTACACACACACATACCTCCCTACACCCCTCTATCCACATTCACAGTCCTCATTGTACACCCACCCCATCACTTCCCTGTACCACCAACATAACCCCACATACGCACCCCCACCCATCTGCATACACCCCCCCTTCCTCCTATCCCAGCGGCCATCCACTTTCCTAAATTCTTTCACCCTGATCCCCCCACCCCCCCTCTACCCTAACATTCATTCACCACTTCATCCATTGGCTCATGCACGCCCTCACCTTTCTTTCCCAACGTGTCCCCTGTGAGATACCCCTGGGGGAGCAGGGGATAGGAGGGCCCCGATCAGGGCCCCACAACTACCCCCCACCCCTGTCAATGCCCCCCCACCACTCCACACATGCAGCCGATCCAGCACCACCCAGGGCCAGCAGCAGTCCCACCCCCGCCAGGCCAGCCCAGACCCAGGCCCCCTGAACAGCACCACTCCCCCGCCCAAACTCCTCCGGCACAGCCCCAGAAATAGGGGCGTGGCAGGACCCCATTGTCACCCCCTCCCTCCCAGCTTATGAATGATTGTGAAGTGTGTGTTGTTTGCAATTAAAATTGGGAAGAAGTAACCACATCATGTTGGGAGCGGGACCACCAAAGCAGCCCCGCCCACCGCACACTGCATGGCCCGCCCCCCAAAATATGTCCATGTGTTGTCAGTGTGTGTTTTTTGTGTTATGTTGACTAAGTGTAATTAAAACTGGGAGGTGAACCGATGCTGGGTGCAGCGATCGAAACCACCTTGATGGCCTCTCTCACCATCCAGATCAACGTGTCCACCTCCCAACGCCCTGCCTGTGTGTGGTGGAAGAAGGGAAGGAGGGGGGTCTGGGGATTTAGGTCCCGAGGGAAGCGCGCCTCCCTCAAGAAGATGAGCCACCTGCGGCACGAGGCACGTCCCCCATTCCCGGGGCCCCCGAAGGCCAGGACAGGCCAAGGGCAGCTGCCCCAACAACCAGGGCCCTCAGCAACCCCAATAAAGGAGCCGCCACCGGCCCCAGAAGGCACCAACGAACCACATGCAAAAGTGGGGGGGGGGGGGGGCAAAGAAGAGGAGGGGCGGGAGAAGGAGAGACAGACCAAGGGCCCACCGCCCCCACACCCCTAGGAGACGCCCCCACCCAGAGACACATTGCATTCCCTTCTCCTTTACACACCAACACATTCACACCCCCTCACCATCAGCCTGGTATACACACACATCTACACACACACACACACACCTACAGACCCACACATACATCTATACACATACACACCCATTCTAACAGATACACGGCCAAAAGATTAGTCCACCTCCAAAACCCTACATCCCACTCACCTCTCTGCCCATCACAAAACACCCCTTCTCATTCTACCTACCCTAGAACAAACCACCACAACTCCCCACTTCTCTCACTGAAGTCCTACCCCCTTCATAATCATGACCCTTCACCCCCCTATACACCTACATACACATGCACCCCCCCACTCCCCCCTACACACGGGCCACTACCCCCCATACACATGCATCTCAATACTCCTCTATATACACACCCCTATCTCCCATGCATTTAACACCATGAGATGTTAAAATGACGGCGAAAGCAGGTGCGGTGCGCGCTCCCGATGTAGTGCAGTGGCAGGAGGCGGGGCTTAATGCGGAAGAGTCTCAATCCACTCGTTTTGCCCGCAGGCTGATCTGACAGCCTACAGAGAGGGTTGGTCTGAAGTAAATAAATGGATTTGTGACAAGAACTGGATCAATCCCAGCCCTTCTGGGCTCAGAAATAAAAATAAATTAGCCTGAAATGCACATAATAGTTCCACTTTAAGGAAGGGTGGCTGTCAAGACACCTTTCTCAATGCCATGGCTTTTTGAAGAAGAACTCACTGCAGAAGGTCAGAATGCTGAAATGGTTTTATTTCCAAAGAAAGCTTCAGAAGGGATTCAGTTTGATGACAGACGGGTGATGGCTGTGGAGGAGTGAACTGGCTTTAAATAGATGGCGGTGATTGTGGGCAGGTGTGTGTTCATCTGACTTGACCCGGTGCAGCTGCGGTTGGAGAGGGAGGATAAACTGAGTGAGGGCAAGTGGGGCCAGAAAGGCAGGGCATGATCTTAAACCTTTGAAACGTGACCCAATTTTGCTTAAAAAACATTCTTTTAAGAAGATTACGATAACTCTGCAACCACAAGGTGTATTTGAATACTTTTTTTACGTCATATTAAAGGGGATATTTGTAAGATTTGACAAAATCTGTAAAATTTATATATTTTTATATGTTACTAGTGAAGAAAGAACCCCAAATTTGGGGCCTTCGGCACTTCTAAGGGTGAAGGAGGGGAAACCGGGAGAAAATCCTGGCAAATGTTAAATAAGACAAGGACTGGACTGAAAGTCAGTGGCAACATGTTTGACGGAGTGATGAATCCTCTTCAGAGCCCAGACCTCAACGTTGTTGACGCAGTGTGGCAGCAAAGCAAAGAAAAGGCAGCAGATGTCCAAAGAAGAAACTTGGAAAATCTTTTAAGAAATCTGAAAAGCCATTCCTTAAGACTACTTAAAGAAGTTACAGAAAATATTGTCTCAGAGGCTTCAGACTTGAAGGAATATAAAGTTGTGAATAACAAATATTGATTTACAAGCTTCAAAGAATTGAACAAAAGGCTTTTGTTCAATTCAATTTTGTTTTTATATTATTTTAAGCTCAACAAAAGGCTTTTGCTCATGTTTCAGTAAATAGCTTTACTCATTTCCTGGTCTCCAGACAATACATAAAGAAATAAAGGCTTAGAGGTTTTGCAGACTATTGTTGAATGCTAAAGCGCATATTGTTTGTATTAGCAAATTTTATCTTGTATTTTAATGTTTGCAGTGGTTTTTCTTGAGATTCTTAACCAGTGCAGCGTCTCAACAGTGTATATGTAATAACTGTCCACAGTGCTAAGCGTAGCAGATTGACAATAATGGCTAAAATAATTGTTAAATTACTCCATTTTCTAGTCCACAAAATCAATAGATGGCTATAACTGCTGTTGGAAGTTACAACATACACACAGTCACTGGCCACATTAGTGGGTACACCTTGCCATTCCTGGGTTTTATCCCTTTTTTATCCCTTTAAAACTGCCTTAATTTTTTTTGTCATACATTAAACAAGGTGTTAAAAACTCAGAGATTTTGCTCCATATTGACATGATACATCACACAGTTGCTGCACATCCATGATGAGAATCTCCTGTTCCGCCACATCCCAAAGCAGTTCTGCTGGATGGAGATCTGGTGACTGTGGAGGCCGTTGGAGGACAGTGAACTCATCGTCAAGTTGAAGAAAACAGTTGGAGATGATTTGAGCTTTGTGACCTGGTGCATCATCCTGCTGGAAGTATCCATTAGAAGATGGTACAATGTGAGGGACATGGTCAGCGACAACACGCAGGTGGGCTGGGGTGTTTTACATGATGCCCAGCTGGAACTAAAGGCCCCGATGTGTGCCAAGAAAATGTCCCCCATATGGAACCACTCCTAGCCTGAATGCAAAGACAAGATGGATCATCCTCTTAATGCCAATTTCTGAACCTTGCAGCTGTAATTAAAATGAATCAGACCAGGCATCGTTTTCCCAGTCTTCCTGTTTAGGTGAGTCTGTGGGAAGCCGACAGGAGTGGCACCTGGTGTGGTCTTTGGTGCTTTAGCTCATGGATGTATTGCATCTTCAGAGCAGGTTTTTCCTTCTTGTTGCCTTTCTGTAATCTCCAACCAGACTTTCCTCTCTCTGACTCTGACATCAACAAGACAGTTTGGTCCACACAGCTGCCGCTCACTGGTTATTTTTTTTTTTTTTTTTGGACCATTCTCTGTAAACCCTGGAGATGCTTGTGTGTGAAAATCCCAGTAGATCAGCAAGCTTCTGTCGTACCAGCCTGTCGATCACTGACAACCACGCGACAGTCAGTGTCACTTAAATCCCCTTTCTTCAATGGCTTGCAGATGCTTAATTTGAACATCAGCAAGCCATATTGACCACGTTTACATGACTAAATGCATTGAGTTGCTGCAATGTGATTGGCTGATTAGCTAATTGTGTGAACAAGCAGATGAAACTGTTGTGTGAGTGTTGCACCCCTGTAAAGGGGAATAATGACAAAGACACAGACACGGTATTGCTGCCGTCATATCCAGTCTTGTAATGTATTTTTCTCACAAGGACCATATCTTCAGCAATACATCTTTAAAAGAACATATTACAAAATAAAACAATAAGATTAAATTATAACTAAGCACTAACTGCCAAAATCACAGCACAAGTACAAACCATGTACAAACTAATAAAACTGACATTAATGGAAAATTATATTGCGGATCACAGTAGTTTAATAAAACTCTTAAGTACTGAACATTGCATACAGAAAGTGCAGTAGTATCCCTCATGGCGCGACCCGTTCGACGCGATGCAGCTAGCAAGTAAATTCTAACAGTTCAAACTTAGATTAAATTAGTTCTGTGGACGGATTTCACTTCCAACTTATCTTTTGAATAACAGAGAACATAAATACAGATGTAAAATGATTAAAAGAAAACAGAGATTTTACCTGTAAATCATGACAAAGACACAGACACAGTGTTGCTGCCATCACGTCTAGTCTTGGAATGGACGAGCGGGAGCAACACGCTTCCCCTACGTTATCTCAGACATCATCAATTGAGAGACGATCAGCAGATAAAACTCTCAAAACACAAACTTTAAAGGAAACACTATGAAATCAGTGTTCAATCAAACAATAAAAACAATAATCTGGCCATGGCATATTTAACATGTTATGCTAAAGCACCCTTTTCATAGCTGTTTTTATATTACATGACCGAAGTAGTCGAACACAGATAACTTGATCGGTAATAAGAACATTCACCAAACATTTCTACAAAGAGTGGTTGCTTAAGAATCTTTTCTCCTTTTTCCTAATTACCATTATGAATGAAAGCACCTTGCTTTTTACCATATAATATTACAATTATTGTGAATAAAAGCACCTTACTTTTTTTTATCATATAATATTATTGTTCCATTTTACTCCATCAATCCATTCTATCCATTACATGAGTGCACATGCTTTCATTTTAAGTCAAGAATCAGGAGTAAAGAAAAGGTAGTAAGCCTATTATAAAATAGAAAATATTGTCAGGATAAACATAAGTTGCACATTGTAACAGGTTTCCATAACAACGCCTGAATAAAAGAAAAGTGTTACTATTTAATTTCCTATTACACATTTTATAATGATACTGATCGGATAAACTGACATTAGTTTTTTTTC
Source organism: Telmatherina bonti (assembly GCF_933228915.1). NCBI lineage: Eukaryota > Metazoa > Chordata > Actinopteri > Atheriniformes > Telmatherinidae > Telmatherina > Telmatherina bonti. The sequence continues at coordinate 30,002,169 of NC_136625.1, read as the reverse complement.
TCACTTTAAACAATAACAACATTGTGACGAGATAATAAATAGAGCTTGAAATTTTTTATTATTGCACTCATACACGAGCATTCACAGACTGCTTTCCCCAATGACAACAGCTATACCCCGTGGCTGTGGCATGCGGTGGCATATATGTGGGCGATTTGCCCTTTAAATGTACAGCAATGAGTTAAGCCTCCAGTGGCCTTTTCCAAGCTCGTCTCTCTTGGCTAAAAATATGATATGAAGTGGAGCTTTGGAGCAATAAAACATAAACAATCAACTGACTAGCCGCCACGCGCATACACACACGCACACCATGCCTTGTACATCAGCTGATTATGATAATCAAAAGTCTGATTTGCATACTCTGAGGCTAAAAGCACAGTTTTGTCCTGAATTATGTATTGCAGAGGAAGAGATCAGTGGCGGGATGCATTGAACAGCTTATGGTGCTAAAGGAAAAGTCTAATAATGATGAATAATTAATGTTCTATTAGGAAGTGTGCAAGTGGGAGGAAGTATGTGAGTGTGACAGAGACATTTTCTGAACGTATGTGTGTGTGTGTGTGTGTTGATGGGAAGGCCACACAGAATGCCCTCCAGAGACAGACTGAATTAGATCAAACAAGAACAGGGCTGCATGTCTATGCCACAACTAAATTAAAGAGGCAATCTGCGGTGACCAAACTTCAATGCTGAATCAACAGCGGATCAATACTAAACAATTAACTGCTGCTCCTCGTGACGTATGTAAACCGCACAAGACAAACAGACAGGGGAGAGAAGAGAGAAGACTGTTTTCAAAACCGTTTGACATTTTACTGCAAGCGTAGAACAAAAGGGACCCCCCTCCCTCCTCGCACACCTCCTTCTTCTCGCTGTAAAATGGGTTTGATTGAAAGTTCAGACGGAATTTAAAACCTGTCTGTCTTCTGAAGTCACAAGTGCTCCTCATTGGCTGGCAGTTTTCTGCTTCTCTTTCAGCGCGGACTGGATGTTCAAGTGCCTCGTCCAAAGTGAATAGTGTTTTTTGTTATTGATTAAAGAGGAGAGCGTGTCCATGCATGTGTGTGTCGAGTCTGGGTGAAGCTATTTGCATGCTTTGTTCTCCATGTTTACAGGGTTGTGATAGTTTGCTGCAGCCCAGTGGGAGGAATTTTACCATCTTTGTAGTAATAGTGTTAGTTTCGAAGCCACACTGTTTCACTTTTGGCAGGTTTTCTCACTTTGGCACCACCTAGCGAAGGCCAAACCAGGATCCATCTGGTTGTGAGTCAGTAAAAGTCAGGCCAATGCTGACAATTTTCTGTTTCTTTTCCTCACTTTCTCAGTTAATGTCCACTTGCATCTTCTTGCTAAATCAGCCATAAAATTAATACAAATATAAAATTTAAATGAATACACTTGCTACCCATATGGATATTGCAATGGTGCGGCCTAAACAACTAGTGTGTTGATATCAGGTTGCTGGTGTGTGACGCGGTGTCGTAATGCAAAACGCAGCTGTCACATGACGTTCCTGGCTGGAAAATAGAACTATGAAGTGTGTTTTCTCAGCTTGATGAGGCTGCAGGGCAACAACAGCTTCAGGAATGTGCAGGATGAATATCAGTATGTCTTTAAAAGGAGTCAGATTCTCAGTGTTTTAAGGTTGGAAACTTGTTTAGTTTTCCTTAAAGTTATAAGGAATTGCTAAACCTCAGTAATGAAGTTCATTCACTTCATTCGGAAGTTTGTCCAATTCAGGGTCCCAGGGAAACTGGAGCCAATCCGAGCAGTTGGTGGGGCGAGAGTCAGGTGCATCCTGGACAGGTTGCAGTGTTATGCACTTGATTTAGTTAAGTTTATCTATTCTATGTATTGTTTTTATTTCTAGATAAACATATATTAAACCAGTGGACATAATGATGAAAGTCAGAGCAGATTGCTTATCTGTTCTCTTTAATATGCTGTGATTGCTTGGGGATTATTAAGGGATTATTAGGTCCCCATATGAGTCCATTCATGCACAGTTGTGTGTCTCAGATATCACGTATTTGTTTATTTAGTTGTGGAAAACCGGACACATCTGACGTTTGACATGATCTAATCCCTCATAGCGTGACTTATCTGATCTGTTGTAACCTAATTTGACCAGACATAATCTGACATAATTCAACTGTGTGTTTATCTTTTATAATCTGGTTGGGTTTTTGTCATGTTACTATTCACATTGTAGCTCTTAGTTTAGTGGAATTATATTTTATCAGGGGCAATTCTTTATATATTTTAAATCAATTTAAGATAAGTAGGGACCAAATATTCTTGATATTCTACTTCTAAGCAGTCAGGCTCTCTTGTAATCTTCTTGAGTGGTATTAAATGATAGCACATTTATAAAGGTTTTCACAGTTTATTAGGTGGGCATTTCAGAAGAAAGGCTTTTTGAAATACCATTTTTCACTGAGCTATGATGCATTCAGGCCCACAAGTAACTCACCTAACCAGTGAGTCATCACATTTCTGATACAGTAGCTTGACAAAGAATTAAAGGTGTTACCAGCACATTGTCACAAAGACTTCTATCTTACTTTCATTTCTTTACTGTATTTTTGAAAAATTTGTAAATTTATGGTCCTTTAAAATCTCGTAAGAGGTTCAGAAATTTCAACTTCATTGCAAAAAGTCCCTCAAACGTTCTGAAACTTTTTAAATTTTATTTGTAACAGTGGTTAAATTATTATTTTCCAAAAGTGCACTGATGTTTTAAATAAGGAGTGGGAGTCAATTAATTTCAGGCTTTGTAATTAATTAATGTCGATTAATCACATTTTAATCGCAAAACAAAATTGGCCTCAAAAAGCAACTCTTTATTTAAATGGATTTTCGTTGGTGAATAAAAAAAATTGGATTGATATTAATTTTGTAAAGTCAGACCAATGTCTGAAATAATATATCTAATTTCTTTTCAAAACAGTAAAAATAAGTAAAACCAAGTAATTTACCTAATAGTTCCAGTCTACATCATGTTTAAGTACTTTTAAATTTTTAAGGTTTTTCCCACATTATTTTTTAATGGACATTAATGTCTGACAGTAAACCAGACTGTCATGATGTGTGTTTTGTATTTCTAGTGTCTTTAGTTCTGGTCTTTCCTGTTCAATTCCTTTGTTTCTTGTTTAGGCTTTGTTCCTGTTCATTAGAGTCACCTGGTCTCGTTTAGTTCATTCACCACAACTGTGTCTTGCTTGGTTTTCCTGCATTTATACCCTTTGGTTTCTGTTCTATGGTCCGTTGTGTTTGCTTGTGTTTGTGTTAGGGTCATGTGTTCCCTTCAGTCTTCTAAAAATGCTCTCTGATTTTGAATCTCTGGCTCCTGGCTCCGCATTTGGGTCCTTACAACCTCCACCACCAATTGTGACATACAGTGTGTTGGGGCTTCATACAGCGGAGGTGATCATCTGCATCTAAGTTTTTAGTGGTCTACTTTGTGCGTCAGTGTAACCAGTGTGCCAGGAAAATTGTGCACTAATAAACATTCTGTGATTAAATGCGTACATTTGTTTTGTTGCATTAGTTTTTCTATAATTAATTAATTGAATTAACACATTGAAGTCCCACCCCTATTTTTAATAACAAAAATATTACCTAAAATATTCGTCAGCTGTTCTGATTTATCATCTTAATCTGTACAAAGACTTTAAAATGTGTCATAGTCCAAATATATAAAATTATTCCCATTTTTGCCATGCAGTTGGTATGCAGTTAGTGTTTTACAGTGTAATTTTGCTCTCCTGAGACCTAAACAGTGATCCGTTTTTTTTTTTCCTCAAGATGGGAGCAGAACTAGAGACATCTGATGGAAGCAGATTTGATCTCAGCCAATCCACAGAAGAGTTGACTTTAATCATTTGTCTCCGTGTAGATTTTGGCTTGAGCTTGTGCTCTATTACACAATTACCTGCTCCTCGCTTCTTGGCCTGCTTTCAACTGTTTCTTCTGTCTGTAGGTCAGGTACTACCAGCACTCAGAGGCACACGCCGTCTACATGGGCAATCATCCACCAACACACACACACACACACAGATATATATATATATATATATATATATATATATATATATATATATATATATATATATATATATATATGTATATATACTTAGTCACGCTCTGGCTCTGCCAAGTGGCGGTTCTACCAGGCCAGAGGGGAACTCAGAGTCATTCCACCACTTTCTTTACAGTAATTGTGTCTCCCTCACATACACAGACCCACACTTACTCACCTGGAAAGACTTTGGTAAGAATTTCCACACAGTAAGACACACATGGACACAGATAAGCACATGCAGGCGTTACACAAACCCTCAAGCAAAGCTAATGATACGATAGTGGTAGGTAAGCTGGCCACAAGGCACGGTTTCATTTCAAACAGGCTCTCTGAACCCATATGGGCCCTGTCCCAAATTAATTTTCCTGCCATTTTCCCTGATAGGCCTCTTTTTTTCAGACATCGCTCTGAGTTTGTGGACCTGCTCCAAATCGATTGGCTGACCCTCGCCTCTCTGCGCCGCTTGACACCCGTTGGCTGATAGGACAGAGCTGGCTCACTCCCGTCCCGCAGCTTTACATCCACCCAGCCTAGCTTGGGGTTGTTCCGTCGGCCTCCGGCTCTTTTGAAGTCACCAAACAGAAGATGAAAAGCTTCCCCTCCTCCATGGGCTTGCAGAGAAGATTGGGAGATATTCTAACACCTGCCTGCTTGCCCTTGCAAACTTGTGTTTGGGGAAACGAACCCCGCTGCCAATCACAGGGCTCAGCGGTGCCTTGCATCCAGGCTGTAAGCCCACTGGCAATTCACGTGAACCGCCGGATGATTTTTTTCCTGCAAGTGTAACCTCATCTCCGTTTTACACATACACGCCCACACAAGCTGAATTGGTGGGGAAAACATCCACATTCATTAGGCTAATGCACAGCTGTGGAAAAAACACATTTTCTTGGTGTTTTTTATGATTGATTATGCAGCATAAATGTAAAATTGTGTGTATGGGATATTAGTTATTTAAGTGATTTAGAGCTTGGCAGAGAGTACTTTTCCTCCTCGCTTCATGATTTATGGTTATTGCAAAAATGTGAAATTGAGTATATGAGTATAAGCATATTACCTCATGATAATATAAATAATTGAAGAGATTTAGGAGTCTGGAGAGGCTGGGTGTTTTATACACAACAGCATCAAAGAAAATGGAAATGGCATTTTATCAGGAATAAATCATTCTCCATGCAGAGGTGACGCGTCACTAAATTTGGCTTTTGTGGCCAGTGGCTGCATATCGTGTGGCTCTTGATATATTCGATAGTGTATCAAAGGGATATGAAACGCAGGACTCATGAGATGTCACGTTATTCAAGATAAGCAGATGTGGAGCATGCTGACAGGTAGCTTGTTATATGTAATATTGTTTTCTTATGTTTACATCCTGAAAGCTGGCTGAAAGATTCCAAAGCCGCTCCACGTCTGCTGCCGTAAAACATCCACAGCCATCATACCTGTTGAGCTGCATTGCCTTATTACACTTCCCTATTAATCTTCGAGGAACAGATGAGGGTGAGAGGTCAGCCTTAAATGGATTTGGTTTCCTTAGGCTGGGCTCTTTTGCTTCCGAATGACTCTTAGTGGTGCTTTCAATCAGCGCTGCCACCTCTCACTGTGGTAATGATGGCCGGGGCTTCATTAAGATGCTCGTTAAGTCCCCTCGTTAAGCCGCGGGGCCGTTAACACTTTGATTGTTAATGGCTCTTCGTTAAGGAGGAAGAGGAGCCGGGCTCTTGTGGTGGTCCTGACCAGCCGGATGTTTTGGTCAATTGCCCCCAGTTGGCCCCTCCTCTGAAGATGAGAGGAAGTCCAGACTCATGAAAAGTCTAAAATCTTTGAAAGGGATTTTAAAGAGAAACACACGTTTTGTAAGAATATCAAACCTGTGAGATGGCGCAGGTGTGCTGGGGATGGATGGATGCAGAAAAAGTAAACCAATTGTGTTGAAGTCCATATAGATACCCCCCCCCCCCCCGCATCACAACCATTGTTGACTGTGTGTATCTTGATTTCATTCTTTTTGCCTCAGTGGCGCTTCACACCATTTCTCTGTCATTTTTAAATCCAGTGAAAATGAAGGATGTACTAGTTTTTGCAACATTGCCTCTGACAGGGTTGGAGTCCTGCAGGAGGGCTGCCGAAGAGATGGATGGACAATTAATCTGCTTTATTGCTATAAATGGTGCCACAACGCACATTTTGTTTGAGCTGGGCAGTTGTAGTATAATCCCGAGTGTTTACTGGAGATTTTTAGATCTATATGGATGAAACGTATCGAATCAGTGTGTTTTTCTGGTGCGGTGTTGGCTGAGCTGTAACTATTAAGTCCTGATTTCGCTGATGATTTGGCTCAAAGACAGATGGACTGTCTGCACCCAAATTCCAGAAGGGAGGTGAAATCACTTCAGTTCAATTCAGTTTGATTTATACAGTGCCATCCTACACAAAATCCTACACAGAAATAAAATAATTCCCTCAGTTTTACTCAAACACGCTTCCAGCAGTCATGCATGTGTCCTTCACATGCGTCTTTCAGTCAGTTTTTATCGCAGACGCGTAGCCAGACACATAAAAAAGGAGCAGTATCACCAGAAAGCGGAGGAGCAGTAGTGTGCTGTCTAGACTTTGTGCCACCAATAAAACAAACAAAGAAGAAGAAGCCAGGATGCTTTGAATGGCTGCACAGACCACTACAGTGTGCTGTATTGCCTCTTTTTGTCTGTCGTTCTGAAAGTGTAAATGTGATCTCCTCCACCGTTGCCATATTTGCAATTATGTGTTGCTTTAGAGCAGAAGTACTGAATTCGGTCCTATGAGGTCCAGAATCTATAGACAACCATGTATTCCTGCTTCAACACACTTGAATCAAATTAAATGGATCAGGTTCTGCACAATGACTTGTTAATTTGATTCAGCTGCGTTGGAGCAAGGGTGCATGAAAAACCTTCTGGACTGCAGATCTTGTAGGACTGAAATGAGTAACCCTGCATTAGAGACTGACGTCCGACATGAACTCTGACCTTGGAACTCTGCACTGGACGTACAGCCAAACATCCATTGCAACTTAAAGCATGCATGTGCAGTAGTATGTAGGCATAAAAAGACGCATCTATGTATGTAAAAGGATAATAAACGAGACTTCAGGGTGCTTACTCATGTACATGACTACTGGACAGGGCGGTGGGGGTCACCAACACACTGACATAACTCAGCTAGTCATGCAGTTGTTTGTTGCTCCTGTGGTTCTCCTGCTGTGACTCAAAATTTCTGCTGCAGAGGGCGGCACTTTCTCTCAGCACTTCAAAATGATCTAAATCCAACAAAAGAATAATGAGACAAGTTATCATACAGTCATATGGAGAGAAAGTATACCGTTTGCACTAATATGTGGAAAACCAAGTACGGCACATGGACCAGGAGGTTGTCGAAACAACTTTGGCTGCAGTGACAAATTGTTATCTAACACATCTGGTAATGCCAGTCACATCATTGTGGGGGATTTTTGTGGCCCATTCTTCTTTTTACACGTTTATTAACGTCTGCAAGTGTTGCTTTTCTTAAGGTCCCATTACAGTGTTTCCTTAAAAGTTTTAGAGTTGGACTGGACCATTGCAACACCATGATGCCGAGTTTCAGCCCAACTTTCTTGATCTGACAGATGCCTTCACAGTTGACTCTAAAATGCTTGGGTATATGACTCAGTTAAAATTTGAGGATAAAAAAAACAAGCCCAAAGCATCACCAATCCACTTATGTGCTTGTCAGTCGGTATGATAGTTTTCTTTTTTATGCTGAAACACTTTTTGTTTTCTCTTAATGCAGCTGCACATCTCCGCTGTGGTTAAATCTGCTCAAAGGACATTCTCTTAGATGTCTTGTTTCTTCAAATGCCACTTCATAACCCTAAGATGCGTTGCCACGTCCCTTTTAGAGAGAAGAAGCTTTCTCTCTGTCAAGCCATACATGGTCAGTCTTTTTGCAGCTGTCATAAACTGTAACATCTAACATGCTGGCTGAGTCTTGCACATTGCAGGAAAATGTAGATCTTAAAGAGGTTGTAATTTCCTTTTCATATGACTCCAATGATATATTGAGATTTCCAAACTTAATTTATAATATCAAAGGCATGACCCATTTTCAGTGTTAAAAGTATAAAAACATCAGTAGAATATTTTCAAAGCATCTTTGCATCATAACTAAATGCATATCTTCACTTAACAACACAGTCTACAGTACACCGTGACCAGAGGAAGACTTGTTCCCTTATTATGCTCACACATACTTATACATAAGTTCCACAGGGGCGCTAATGGGCCATGACATGAAAGTAGTGTTTCTGGCTACACTTTGATTAAAATGTAAACACTTTTAACAAGACATGTGAAGTATACGAATAAAAGGACTGGCGCTACGTTGGCTTCAGGAGCCGTTATAAAGGTTTCACTGTATGTTGTCATTCGGCTTTCTCCCGCCTTGGAGCCTAAACGCTGTGATACTTCCTGCAAACTGCCAAACTAAATATAGCCTCCTATTTGTTGGAGGCAGAAAGCTGCAAAGAATAAACAACAACAGATTCAGAAAAGCTATAAAACGGCACATATCTATTTATTTGAAGACTTAATGGAGTAATAATGCAGAATCCATCTGTTGATGTGGTTTATGAGTTTTATGTTGTGTTGTATGATACTGCAGCAGGATTATTTGTGAGGGGATGTTGTCACATTCCAGTCCCTCTGTTTAAACAGTATCGGCTGTTCCTGATTTTGGAACGTGACTGCGAGATCTTTCTTCAACACTCAATTAGCCTTGAGGTTTTCTCCTACTGAAGAAATGACACCGTTTCAGCAATAAAGCCTTCCACATATAGAGTGCCAAGTACTGTTAAAAGGCTCTAAGTGGATCATGGTTTTCACTTATTTGTCTGTTTTATTCTGAGATGTTCGTGCTTTAGAGAGACATCTAGTAGTTCTGCGTTTCATATTTTACTTTGTTTAACTTTGAAATATTTTAAGTATTTTGAAACGGGCATCACTTTTTGAGGCATAAACATGTTTGCAGCATAGCTAAAAGGCTTCGGGTTCTAAGCTGTGCATGCGGCTCAAACGGCCATGTTTATTGCTGCTGGTATGTGCATTTAAATTTCCATTTAACGCTTTGATATGACTAAAAGGAATCTCTTGAAGTCAAGTGTTCTTTAAATTTTGAGTTTGTTCCTTATTTTTTCAAAGCACAGTTTCTAGTCTTGGCTTTCAAGAGGAATTTTCGACTTAGGACTTCTTTTCTTAGCTACAAACAACCTAGTCAACATCCATTTACCCCCCAGGAAGCTGCCATATCCATGCCATTTCCCCCCATGAAAAATGGCAATCGTCAAAGTAAATGAACATTTCGATTCACAGTTTCCATTCTTATTTCATTTAGCAAATGTGCTTAGCTGTTGCCATGCAACAATGCCTTCCTCAGCTAAACCGTCACCCCCATCCGCGGCTGCCTCTCCCCTGTCGTCTCTTCATCTAAAGTCACAATGTCACACTTTCTTGTGAGCGGTGCCTAATTTAGCGCTCCCTTTTTTGGTCACAGTTGCTATTCGATCCACGTAGGTGTGGGGGTAATGAGATTGAATCTTGATGTGCTCGCCGTATCCCGCTGAGTTGACTCTTGTCGGGGACAGAGGACGGTCTGGAGCCTTCCCTGATATTACCTCTCTCTGCATGAGAGGATGCAGGTTGCTCTGCTGTTCTGCCATCCTGCCAGGCGCTGATCCAATAAAACACAACACAGAGCTGCGATCGATCCCAAATGTCCAACTGCCATGCAACCCTCCACTCTTACTTCTACACACCTATTACTTTGGAAATCATTGATTGGCCTGGTGTTCATTATTCCTTTTATTCGGTGCTTTCATGGAAAAGCCAAAACGCTGCGTGCGAACAGCCCTCACTGTCCACAGCTGCTGGGAACTGAATAGGGATTTCACTGTGAGCAGAAGAGCATGTGTTGTGGTTATCTTTGAGCTTAAGGTGATCCAAGTTCAACTGCGCGTGTGGTGCCGCAGACATAGAATGATGAAGCACAGTAGAATGGCAAGAAAAAAAATGTGACTGGAAGTCTGTGTGAGAGTGAGAGGTATTGTACACAATTCTTTTGTCTGCATCTCTGTAAATTCATTATAGCCTCGAGGCACACGGAGGATAATCTGCTTGTTTTGTCTTTTACTGCCTGTCTGGAAAGAAACAACCTTAATTTTTAACTGCTGTTTGCGCTTGTCTTTCTCTCCCCTCCTTACATTGTTCACCATCCAAATCTTTCACAACATTCATTTCCATTTACAATCATTTCCTCCTTTGTTGCTCCACTTGGCCTGCCATCTCGCCATTTTTTTTTTTTTTTGTTCCCTTTCTCTTCTATTCTTCTCTCACCTAGCTCCACACAGACATGGACAGGAACGATGGCCGGACTAAGTATGTCCTGCGTGGTGAGGGGGCGGGCTCGGTCTTTGTGATCGATGAGAAAACGGGTAACATCCACGTCACCAAGCCACTGGACCGCGAAGAGAAGGATGAGTACCGTCTCATTGCCACGGCTACCGACAAGCAGACTGACCGTGCCCTGGAGCCCTCCTCACAGTTCATAATTCGGGTGCAGGACATCAACGACAACCCTCCTGTTTTTGATGAAGGCCCCTACAGTGCCACCGTGCCTGAGATGGCAAATATAGGTATTGGAAATGGGGTTGGGAGGAAATAAATAACTAATCCACAAAAAAAATACTTTTAAATAGTGAACAGGTTTAACAGATTTTACATATAGTTTATAATAAGTATAAATAAATATATTTCAATCATGCTCTTTTAGGCAGGATTGGCAGAGAAAACACTTCCCGATGGGCATCCCTGACATTTGGACAGAATCGACTAGCTGGCAACAGCGCTGCCTGTTGAAGTTTGAACTTTATTAACTTTTCCACTGAAATAAACATTCATAAATTGAATCAACAGACCCACAGTTAATTTGGCATTACCCTTTGCATGCCGAAGCCTTCAGCTAACACACTATTTCCACATTTTGCAAGCTACCTTCTGTCAGCAAGAAGCAAAGCCGTGCCAAGCGTTGTACTTCAAGCCATACCTGTGGATAAGCACAGTGCACATTGTGTAATACACAGGCCACCATATAAACTAACCAGTTCATGAGCTTGTGAACACTGATTTATTTGGCAGTTACAAAAGCATAGGCAGCTAGCATGTTAAGCTAACAGTTTTACTGCAGGGGTTCCCGGGTACTTCTTTGGACTTAGGGCCTCAGTTATGCGAGGAAACTTGATAGAATCTTTCATGTCATTTCTCCACTGTGATTAAATAATGAGCACAAAATGTAATGATAAACAGTCTCAGTGACAGGGATAAGAGCTTACGTTGACGTAGCGGGCTATTCAAGTTGCATTCTGTACGACAAAAATAAGGCTGTAGCATTTTATTAGTTTACTGTTTAATCAAAATAAAGTAGCAGCCAGAGACTGCTGTCAAGCCCTAAGATGATGGATGATCCACTTGAGCACAGCTAGACAGTATGTTATATTATTTCTATCTGAAAGGGGCTGAGTTGTCTGACAGCGTTTCATTCAGCAGCTTTGCAGTGGTAGACTGCACAGAAACATCCACAGTGACAGGGAACTCCAAAGCAATGAAAAAAAACCCCACAAAACATGAATTATTGGCAGCAAATGTAATCAATGATTAACTCAAATTGGATATTTAAAGGTTCTGTTACATTAACAGCAATATTAACACCTATTATAAAAACACATTAAGTGGAGACATTTGCCATATTTGAAACACACTGGTCACATGAATGTAGACATAAATACCTTGAATATTCAGTCCTGCCATCACATTTTTGCCTGCTCGGATTCCTTTCCCACATTACTGTTTTATATGCAGACCTTTTTAGTTTAGAGACAGACATGTATGAAGTGAATTGGTAGAGAAATCTGTAAAAAATGATGTGTGGTTGCAACACAATAGGTACAATTTGTGTCCAATAGTTACAGACAGCAACAGGAAAAGTGACCAAGGAAACTCTTTAGTTATTCCAGAACTAATGATTCTCTGGCAAGTTTTCTTTGTTGCTTGTGGACTGTAAGTCAAATCTGATTACAATGCATCCACATCACAATCCTGTTAGTGCAGGTTAAATGATGTTTTGGACTTAAAGATTAACAGATTTAGTTATGCGCCTCCAGATGCTGCAGGGTAGCATTAAATAGAAGGATGAAGCCACGCAAGGATGGTATTAGAAATGTAAGCATTCTATTTTCACATTGCACATGAAAATTGTTGCAAATATGTAAAGATTAGTAACAGTATATAGCAAAAGTACATTATCATTGGCAGCGCCATGGCTTGTAGTCAAGGTTGAGATATATAAAAAGAGATTTTATGGGTGAAATGGACCAGCGATCTTAACAGTTACATTGTGTTTAGTCTGATGAATGAGCAACTCAGTTACGCTTACGCAGATAATATGCTTTAAAAAGTCTATAAATAAACAAAATTCCCATCTTTCCGCTGTGTTTGTAAGGCTGAAGAGACATCTCTGCAAACATTTGCTAGTTCTGGACTGATTGCCGTCTGCTAGAGGTGGAGGGCAGCTTCATTTGGGCTTTGCTAAATGGTTGTACATGGCTGCATGTGCTAATTTTTACCATGAGCTTTTTTGTTGTGGAGCGGTGGCACACTCTTTCTAGTATCTTTTCAATATATATAAACTTTCTCATTTAAAGGTCAAGTCATAACATGAGACCAGTCACAAATGATAACTTATTTTTTGTCATCAGGACAGGAAAGTAGCATTTAGATCTGCTCTAAAATTGTGGTAAAAGAAAAGCTTCTTATGCAAGTTTACTTTATGCAAACTCATTAGGAGTGTTTCCATTCCACCTAGAATCGCACTAAAACTAAATATCACAATAAAAAAAAACACAAATGGAAACACCCACATTTAAAAAAAAAGTCTCAAAGATCGCTGAAAAGTTTTTATGCTCTCATGAGCATTTTTATATAGAAATATATTGCAAAAATATAATGGAAACACTTTCGCATTTATGTGTCTCTGGATATGACATGTGAATTCATGACCAGTTCATTTCCAGTAAAGATGGTGCGGTTTGGAACAAACAATAGCAAATTTCAGGGTTTTAGAAAGTAAAATCAGGTTTAGAAGCTTTGAAAAGCCGTAGCAATTTCTCCGCAACAAACACAAAATCCTGAAATAATGCTATGTGGCTACCTTGTATAATTCACAAGTCTCGCAAAATCTCATTACCTAAATGCGATTTTACGAGAACTGAGGCTTATGAACACTGTTGCTTTATTAGGGATAGCTGTTCAGTTTCTTGTTAACACAAAAATCTAATCAACCAATCCCATAGCAGTAACTTTCTGCATTTCGACACGCAGACATGGTCAAGACAACTTGCGGAGTTTCAAACTGAGCGTCAGAATACAAAAGAAAGAGGATTTAAGTGATTTGAACGTTGCATGGTTGTCGGTCTGAGTATGTCAGAAACGGCAAATCTTCTGGGATTTTCCCACACAACTGTCTGAACTATTTACAGAGAAGGGCTGAAAAAGAGAAAATATTCAGTGAGCAGCAGATGTCTGGACAAGAATTGTTGATGATAGAGGTGAGAGGAGAATGCAGACTGAGATGATATGAAGAGTAAATAACTACTGGTTTAAGCCAAGGTATGCAGACTACCATCTCTGAACACACACTGAACCTTGAGGCAGACAGGCTGCAGCTCAGAAGACCGTAATCAGTCTCAGGTAAGATCAGGAAGCTGAGGCTACAATTCAGACAAACTAACTGACAACAGAAGATGGAAAAAAGATCTGATGCATGTCCATTTCAGCTGCTGGGGTCCTAAATGGCAGCTTGTAGAAGTCCTCCTCGTAGAAGGGACTACTTTTATCATGGCTGGGGCATGACTGGCCCAAGTACAAGTTAGCTGAGCAATCATGTTGGCTTGATTTTTATTTCAGACATTAAAAAATACAACTTTCTGTGTCTTGATGATGATTGATGATAACAGATTCTCTCTTTTTTTTCTTTTTCTTTTTTGCAATTATGCCTGTTGCAGCAGCACCAAAACAGGAAACGTATCTTTAATTTACAAGCCAGTCAGATACACTTTAAAAAAAAATTCTCAAAGTCGAGGGCAAAATGACATAAACGGATTATCCAGTCAGTAAATGTAGCAGTGTCAAGCAGAGCTTTGTTCCAACAGAGCAGCATCACAGCTGAATGTCTAAAAACTTGAAGTTTAACTTCACACACTGATTTAAAAAACTTTTAGCCGCTTGCTTTCCGCTTTTTTTTTGCCTGAAGTGAGTGGGTCAGGTAGTCCTGTTTAATTGTATTACTCTTTTCAGCATGAAATTGCATCCCTGTTTCCACCCGCTCACACCAGACACAGGAAATTTCATGGCTGTAGTTTAGTGGATGTGTGCACTCACAGACCGATCTTCTCAGAAATCCCAAAACAAAATGCAAATGAGGATCCAATTTAAACCGAATGTAGGCAGAATCTGTAATAAGTTACATTAGCAGCTGATTTTTAATGACACTGTCACCAGTGGTGCTTGCAGGATTTATTGAGCTCTTTCCTTTTCCTGATTAAAAACATGTAGCCATAATGCAGCAGACAAAAAAACCTAAGAGCAGTGCAGTACATATGTTCTCTTTGTTCTCTCTGCAGCCACTCATTTAAAAGATGCGCAGCTTGTGATTACACACTGCTCAATGATGTGGGTTATAATAATGAAAATATGGCTAATATTATTATGTGTAACTCCCACGTTATGTAATCATCTAAATGGCTCTAAGAGGCTGTTGCTTCTTCTCCATTTGCACACATCATTTGTCTGCATGCATGTGAGTGTATACCACAAAGACTTCATTCAATACAAGCTATCTAATCACTTGAGTGTATGAAACTGTAAAAAGAGCAGTACAAACAAAAACAGGCTTTATGCTAAAGTATTAAAGCATTTTGTACTTATTAGAGATCTCTGTGAACTCTGCTTTATGTCTTTGGTTCTTCTAGCAGGCTGAATTTTCCTCTCTGCTAATGTGGACGCTGATGTCCTTATATATATCTTACCTTCAGTGCATATAACTTTAAATGCATTCAAAGTTTCATCATAAAACCTCAGTCATTAGATCTTCAAACTCACCAGTAAATATTAGAACAGATTTTTACATATCTGCTTCTGCTTTTATTTTTTTAAAGGCACTTAAAATGCACACAGTGTGTATGAAGTATAAGATCCTGTATAAGCTGGAGGTGTCAGGGACATGCCCTCAGAAATGATAAAATGTTCAATGTACAGTTTTTTTCCTGCTAAATTTAGGGGAAACAAACTGAGAGATTCTATGAACAAAAAAAACTAACACGCTGACTTTCAGTAAAGGTGAAACTGCGAAAGTTTTTTACCTTAAAACTTTGTGCTTCTGACTAATTTTTATGGCAGTCTGACATTCATTATGCACATTCGAGCCGTCATTGCCCTGCAGGATCCTGAGGCTGCAAAACTGCAGTTCATGAGGATTTTAGTGGTAGATGCACGGTAAAGACATAAAAACTCAACATTAGACTGATTATCTCCAACTGAGGAGAACTTACTCAATTCTACTTCATAAAGGGGCGTCAAAGTGTGAAAATCTGACAAACGTCTATAGTGGGGCTTTATGTAAAGCGCTGAACCACAAGTGAGCTACTTATGGTTCACTATTCTTTATTACAGAAGTAAAAAACTTCATTTATCTGAACTTTTAGTTAGTAATTTTATTATCCAATATTTTGTCATCCAAATCTGCAGAGCTTATTAAATATTTTGTAGTTTGTTACAATGAAACTTCATGTGGAAGTAAAGGTGGGATCCTTGGTTTTATTTCATCATCTCATTAAAGAGGATTGTTTTTGATAATATAATTGCTGAAATTAGTTATTATTTATGTAAATGCACAGAACTTGGCACATTTTTTTTCATGTATAGTGTCTCTTTTCTTTGTTTTAAATAATATTTTAATTTTTAATGAGTTTATTCATTTTATCTATTCTGTAAAAATATTTATAAAATAATATATTTTTTATGTACTAGATATAGTCTAAAAAATTGTCTAAAACTAATGAATTGTCCTTTTTATCATTGAGGTAAAGTTTGTAATTTTGTCTATATGTATATCTATGCAATTTTATGTATGTATTTTATTATTCTTCAGTAGGCTGTGTGTAGAGTGATGCTCTTAATGTCCACTGATGTGGGAAAGTCTCAAAAACACCATCCTCACTTATGAATAAACTAGGAAACTGCGTTTAGATAATGTAGTGTAATGCAGTGAACATGATGCATCAAAGATATAAACCTGTGGATTTGCTGCTATTTTGATTCATTTTCTGTACCTGCTTTGTCCAATGCAGGGTTAAGGGGGTCAGCAGCCTACCAAAGCTGGCACTGGGTAGGAAACAATGAACTGAACATGCATGTTTTGGGATTATGGGAAAACGGTGGAGTTAATCGATACATGCATGGAAGAATACGCAGCTGAAGTTTGAAAGGAATTTTCTTGTTTCTAAACAAAGAAGGTCCACACAGATTTAGATCACAATACATAATGTAACGATAAAGGAACAAGTATCTGTCATGTTTTTTTTTTTGCTTTAGTGAAGTTTCTGAATATTTCATTAATCATAATTCACCAGTCATGCGAGTGATGTGTCTGACTAATGGTTCCAGTAAGTCCACGTATGATGTGCACCTTCACCACGGAAACACAACATATTCCTTTCATTCAGACAACATGATGATTAAAAGATCCTGTCGATGAACTTTGCTAACAGCACGGACATCTGGTGTTGATCTCTGTAATCTCTCAAGTTTAAGTGTGAGGTAAGCGTGAGCGTTATTTTTTATTTGTAGAATAATTACAGTACAAACTGTGCTCAAAGTGTTGTGGAACATAATATGATTTTTGCCTTCTATCCCTGAAACGGTAAAGAGATTATTACACTCTAAAACATTTTACATATCATAAATGGTAAATATTCCTAAAAAATGAGTTACTTTTTACATTTATTTTCTATTAAAAGGTAAATAAAAACCTCACATTAAAAAAAAACCAAATAAATAAAAACATATCATGATAATTTTTTCTTTGGTTTGGTCTCCATGGCTTAAGCAGAGTAAAAAAAAAAAAAACATATGGATGAAATGTGAGTTTAATTGATCAGATTTCAGAGATTAAAATCCATTGACTTGTGAAGTCAAATTCAAGTAATCTCAATTTTGACCCGTGGGCACCGACGGCTGTACGGCTTATCTGGGCAGCCATCATAGATGTGGCAGCCACATGTAATTTGAATCCCTGTGTAAACAGTGCATTTGAATGACATAGAGATGTATGCAATTGCTTTTTCCAGAACATAGATCTATCACATTTTCACTCGAATATTGCAGCAGAACTGGATATTTGTGTCCAGACTGTTTCTATGACTACAGAGAAATCACAGACACTGTGGTAGCCACACCTGGAATAGGAATAAAATTAGAGGGCAGAGATATGGGCATCATTGCACTCATACTGCAATAATATGTAGGTGTGACAGTAACCATCTGACATTGGAATTCATGTCATGATTGCAGAGTGCCTGCAGGAAAGTTGGTATGTACAAAAAGTACTCTAATCTCTATTTAAACTCCACTCAGCCCCTTGAAATGGCTTCTACTTTGAGGAGCACTCTTGCCTTTAAAAGCAGGTAGAATTGCTTTTAGGAAAACTTTTGCATTTGCCCGAAAAGTGGGTACTATTCCAAAGTGATTCACCCCTAAACTGGTTGGTTTAGAGAAGTTCAGCAAATTTGGCTCGAGGTTCTTGCCATCTGCTTCTGAAATGTTTTCTTCTTTTTCACAAAGCATCAAGGTCCCTCTTGTGCTGATCTGTTTAATTCAGGTTAGAATAATGACCCTGCCAGCAGCCTGCTGGGGAGGGTCCAAGGAGAGGGGAGGATGCAGGTGAGCAGTATTTAGTAATCCTATCAGCCGCTCAGTCTTCTGATTGACTTGTTCAGTCAATCACTCATTCAATATTTACTTGACGATTTAATATTTACCGAGGCGCTTTGCAACATGCATGACTGAGGAGATAGCGACGAGCCGAGGATCCTATCAAAGACTCGTTACGAGACTTCCACGGGTGAGGGTTGTCTCGTACGACAATGAGACGTCGAAGCAAGGCGGGTTGGAACGGAGCCGGTTTCTTGCTTGAAGTGTGTCTGAGAAGTGTTTTATGTTGGTTTCACACCACCGGGTGTAAACATCTTTCCGTATCCTCAATCTGGGAGGAGGATTCGCATTTAAAGTTTAACCTTGAAAATTGATATTAAAACCCAGAATTCTCATACATATAAAGTAGGGTTTCCTCAATTCCTTGTCCTCAGAGGACAGACGTCTTACAGTAAGAATATGCTTTCCAGAAGGATGAGTGGCAGTGTGAACAAGATCCGTAGAGTTTGACTTGCTGCGGTTGAAAGGGTGCATACCAATGAGCTTTCCCCTGCCTTGCACTTGTTGCATCAACCTCCCAGCCAAACCGTTTGAATCCAAAGTCTAATTATTTTTTATTGGTGTCAAAGGAAACACTTTTTTATGCTTGTCTATATGTCTGCTTATGTATTCTAACATTTCTATAGTGGAGGGAAAAGAAAATGTAATACCCGAAGTCCCCATACAGAGTCTATAGGCAAGGCGATATAGTTAGCTCTACTTTAAAAAAAAAAAAAAAAAAAAAAAGATTTCTAAATCACTTTTTGCAAATAAATGTAGAAAATGTAGAAATATGTTGTAAATATTAATAGCTAAACACTTGAAAACAAGGCTGTCTGAATGTCCACAATATTCCCTGTATAGTATTTTTTAGAGTGGTCGTGCCATTTTTTGGGGGCGCCCGAATGTCCAGAGAGAAAAAAGTAGTGCACTCAAAATTACCCACAATGCATATTGCAAAGTAGTAAGCACCAATGGTTACTAGACTGATCGATATAGACAACAGTGCATTGCAGGCAGGAGCTCAAAGTGATGCAAGTGACACGAAATTTAAAGCAGGCTAAGAAAAAACTAAAGAAATGGTAGACAACAAAAAAAAAAGAATACGAAATAAGAAAAATAATATATATATATATATATATATATTTTTTTTTTTCCTTTTTTTTTTTTACACACATTTGGATTCGATTTAGAACAATGCGTGGTTACTGTGGTGACACCTGATAGTCATGTGATCTGCGGCGAGGAGAAAAAAAGCCACTTTCGTACCCGGAATCAGCAACAGAATAAATAGGCTCTATAATATATACGTATGTAGTAAATGAGGAGTGAGGGACTAGTGTAGACATTCGGACGCAGCCTAAAGCTTGATATTCTTCTGGGTCGAATATCATTGTTGCTGAGCTTATCACCATGGTAACATGTAAACACGAGTGAAATCTAAGAAGTCATAAAGATTGTTAAAATGTTTGTTTTAATCAGACTATAATAAGTTTTTTTTAAAAATAAACAAGCATTAACTAATTTAAAAACAATCAAATATGTAAAACGAACATTATTTAATGTGATGAATTTGTTTCTCCTTAACACCTGATGAGAAACTAAATCATCCAGTCATCCTGGCTGTTACTGGGACTGCAGCGGCGCAGAATTCGCCCATCTTGAAAGTGATATTTGGTCGGATTTAGATTATCGTCAGAAGATCTCACACAGAAACCAGGAGCAGTAATTCACATGCGACACAGACACATTAAGTTACAACCAGACTAATGAGAAATGGAAACGCATGACTTAAAGGGGATTTTTCTTTTACCTGGTTCTTCATTTTCAGTTACTCTACTTTAATTTTTAATGAATTCACAAGAAAGAGTAATTGAAAAAAATTGATGTCCTATGAGCAAATACTGAATGAATACACACTTATACACTACAAAAGTTACACAGTTCCAGATACAGACAACATGCAGATAAATGGCCAACAGTACCATTGCTGTAAAAATGTGACACACTGGTGCTACTGACTGAGCTCCGGGAGCTCTTTCTTAGATCTTTATTATTACGTTATATAATCTGTTACTGTATCTAGTTGTATGTATGAAGGCAGGTTTATTTGTAAAGCACATTTCATGTACAAGACAGTTTAAAGTGCATTACAGGTACATAAAAACATTAAACATTAAACATACAGTGAGGTGCAGAGAGCATTAAAAACAAACAAGCAAACAAAGAAGTGAAAAAGAAATTAAGTAATTAAAAAGAAAGGGAACAAAAAATGCTTTGAATAAAAATGACAGAATTATTTTAATTGGTTAACTCTGCACCGGTCAGTCACATCAGTTTCTCCTCCTGTTTAAAAAAGAATAGAAAATGCAGTACTTGTTGTATGCTGATATTGATGTAATCATGATCTAGATGTATTATTAATTTGCAAAGACTCAACCTTCGTTTCTATACAAACTGTCTCACAGGCACCAAGTCAGCTGATCTGGGTTCAGCTCATTAAATATATTTTTTTGTCTTCATCCAGTAGAGCTGCTTATAGTGGGAGATTTTACTGAAGAAACCTGTGAGATTTTACAGTCTCTGACTGTCGCTGAGTCAGAACTCACCTGAAGTCTCGTTAGACTGACCACTGAACAGGCTTTTCTGGATGCAGAGTGAAATGTCTGTGAGAAACTGAACCCAGTCCAATTAACTTGACTGAACATGTGCTGGATATCATGACCTGCTTGAAGGAGAATCTTTGCAAAAAGCAATCATTTGTTTTAGTATTTTTGTTACAACTGCATGTGCTTTTTATGGAAAATGACCAGTTTGTTTGGAATAATATGGTTTTCTAAGAAACAAACCCCACTGTGGGTGTTTGCACAACGTGAAGCTTCCTTTGTCCGTTTAGCTGATTCCATATTAGCACATGGTCCTGCAAACCAGTCTGTTGTGAACAAGCCACAGACTGTGCTGCTACAGACTAGTCCTGCTGAATAGTCTGCTTAGAAGGTTTCTAACTGAGTGAAAAGAGCTGAAAGTATTGAAGAAGCAGCGATTATAAATATGAATAAACACTTTAAAAAGGAACTCTAAAGCTTATGTAGCTCATTTACCACAGGAAATACCAGACCAACCTTTAAAACAAAGAGAAAAAAAGGAGATAAATCCATCCCATAATTCTTTTCAGCAGCGACTTTCGCTGCAGCGATTTTTTTATATTTTTTCTATCTTACTAACTGTGATGTAAAATGGAAATGAGGACATGAGGGGGACTTTTGTGCCCCTTTATGTGTCATTTTTAAATTAGCAACCTTAATAATAAAGCAATACCTCATAACTTACTATAATATAAGAAACAGCCTGCGTGTTGCATCGGGGTAAGATTGCATTAAAGCACTTTATAAAGAATTTGAATGAAATATTTGTAGTTTTAGTGCTGCAGACCCATATTAAAGCTCTCTGTTAGTATTGTTATTATAGCATAGTCTTCTTCTCCTAATCCCGTACGTATGTACTCTTCCGTTTTCCCAAACCCATGATGCTTTTCATTAAGGTCATACAAAGCTCATGAAACAACAGGAAATATTTTTTGACTATTTAGACGTACTCTGTGGATTTTTTTTTTTTTTTAATGTTTGAGATGTTTTAGAGGTTGAGTAGCTTTTAGCTCTAGCTTGCTGCTTGTTATGTAGACTTAGAGTGGCCTGATCACCGTCTAGTCCACGTGAAATGCTGAAAACTCAGCTCTTTGTGCAACCCTGCTTTAAAAAGAAAGCATGCACATTGCAGCACTTCTGATTCAAATCAGGTGTTCAGATTGAAGGCGTAACGTATTCCACTGCCAAGCCTGTAACACCTTCATGGTATTTGCCAAAGAACATCTTGTAGGTGTTTAGAGTTCCTGTTGCACTTATTTGTGTGGTGCGCAGGTTTAACAAAATGCCTGGGCTGACTTTGGTTAGTTGCGTTTCCACATTCACGTGAGGCATTAGAAAGTCCGTGGATTCCTGTGAGGTTGGCTATAATGACAGCAACTCTGTCAACCGTGAAATGTTTAAGCCTTTGTATTTTGGAGCATTTTGACGGCAGACTGCACTCTGTGACGTGAAACAATCCAGCTATCAGGCTAACAAAGAACTAGCTTTCCAGTCAAACAGAGAACAATAAAAAATTAACTCATAATTTGTTGAACTACTTTTGTGAATAACAGGAATCTACATAATGTAAAGAATTAATGCATTACGGTTTGTACATCTCTGTGCAAACTCCTCAACTAGACAGGCAAGCTATGTTCTCCCACTGCTGAAAGGAAGTTGATCCACTTCGGTATATCAGACAATTGGGAATATAATCTATATATTATAATCTGAACACACATGTAAAATATTCTCCTTTGGTCTATAAACTGATTTCATATAAGTTGGTGAACATCTCTGTAGCGATAATGCTAATAACTCAGCATCTTACATGAAAGAAGCCATACTTCAGAGGAAACAGAAGCCTCAGAGGATGGGGATCTCTGATTGGCCACATATTTCCAAAGCTTGTCTTGAGTCAGTGCGTTTGAAATCTTTAACTGCAACAAACGCAGATCTTTCATCTGTAAGAGTCTAGTATCCTTTGTATCTGCCATTGATCCTTAATGTTTCTGCTTCCTCACTGCCTCCTGTGGATCAGTACAGTAATCAGCTGATCTCATGCTTCCAGGTCTACGCTTCTGTCCCCCCAGTAACACCCATGCATATGTGCACGCATACATACAGTACACTCCTCCTCTCTTACCCTCATTGAAACTGTGTCTGGGCTTTGATCAAAAATAAACCACCAGCTGCTTCCTTACTCCTCGTCTGACTGGAGTTCTGCTGGGAGCCGTCATTCTGCCTCCACTTATATACAAATACAGACCTACAGAAGTACAACAACAAATGAGATGTGCTTCCTGCCATTCATATATTCATATATTCTTATTTTGGCCGACAATTTAAAAAGAAAAAAACAAAACAAAACGACCTATCCTGCCAAGTTGACACTCGGTGATCCGTAGCAGGAAGATTTAAGGGAATGAGAAGGAGGCCTGCCGAAGAGACAGACGGTCTGATTGAAAGAGGGAGCGGGAGGGAATTGGAGACAGCGATGAAGAGCAATGAAGTGAGACAGAGAGAATCAAGGGGGTTGGATGTGAGGGGTGGTGAGTGGCAGGGAAGAGGACGGTGAGGATGAGTATGTGGGGGAAGGGGGAGGTGGTGGCAAATGAAGTATTTGTCACACTGCTGTTAGTAAGAGATTGAAAAAGGAGCAGTTTTCTTTATATAAAGCTTTCTTGTGGTTTTAAAGTACTGTTTTAAGCAGTCCGCTGTAGCTCCTCAATGTGTTCTTTGTCTTTTCACTCCTCCGCGTTGCTTATTTATCTCCTTTTCTTTTTCTTCTTTTCTTGTTTTCTATCAATTTGCCTTTCCTCCTTCCTTCCCCACCACCCCTCCCCGCCCTCCCTCCTCCTTCTCTGCCCTCCCTGCAGGCACGTCTATAATCCAGGTGACAGCGACAGATGCTGATGACCCGACATACGGGAACAGTGCCAAGCTAGTGTACACACTGGTGCAGGGCCAGCAGTACTTCTCTGTCGATCCCCAGACAGGTGAGTGTGTGCGCTCTCATCATAACACACACAGGTGGGGGAATGTGGAAGACGGGCAGATGCTGGAAAGCAAACACACACACACGCACGCTGCAGAAAAGCAAATGTACTCAAGATGTTGGAGTGCAAACAAGTGAATTCAGTCTCGACTCGTTCAGTCTCGCATTTCTCCCACCTGTGCGTCGCCCATTCTCTTGTCACACTTAATCATCCATCTCTTCCACATCACATTTCCCTCTCGCGCCCCCTCAAACAACACACATGCACGCATGCACACCCACACTCACCTCCTGCTTCAGTATGAGTTGGCAGAAATGTATTCATGCCACCAGGTTGTGTGTGCACTCAACAAAACACTGCAAGGGTTTAATGTTATTATTTCTGCATAATGCAGGAGATAAATGAGATGTTTAGATGGATGTCAGCAAAGGTTTATGAACTATAATGCAGGTCAGACTACGAAAAAAGTTCCAAAGGGAAAAGAAATCTGTCTGTTGTGTTCTCATCTGTCTGTGTGTCACACGTCACCCCGAGGACAAAAAGTTTGATTGTCGAGCGGAGGATGCTTTATTTATCTATTTTCGTTTTATGATGATTGCTTTTTAACACTGTACCTGGGAGGGCAGTCATAGCTCGGTTGACTCAAAGAGTGTTTGATGCTTCAGATGGTGTTTTGATAGACTGCGCTGCCAGACACACTTAACATATAATTCACAATGAGCTTTTTTTTTGTTTTTCTGCAGGTGAAAGTATGCACCCTAACTCAAGTGTTTATTCTGCCCGCATGGGCCATCAGTGGCTAATACTCGCGTTTTGCTTATTTGAAGTCCTGCTCAGTAATTGATTCCCCCAACATGCAAGAGTTGAGGTGCTTTTTGAAATGCTAATTGGGGAATTTAAACCTAATTCCACACAGTGTGTAAAAGTCATGACTTTGTGCTATTAGAGAAGTTTTAGTATTCTGAACATGTCTGCCCTTTTCTCTCCGATTTCAATCACCCCATTTCTCATTTGCTGGATCAACAAATGTCTTATTCAAAGTGTGCACATGCTCTCATTTAGGAATTCAAGTCAGAAGCCTGCACATGTTTTTGCTTAACATTGGAAACAGCCAGTTGTTGAACGGAGTTCACCTTGAGCTGCCGACTCACACGGGTCCGCACGCAGCCAGAACTTGATGTGTAGCATCCAGTCATTTGTAGCCGAATGAGGTCATTTACACAGAGGAGGTGATCGATGTTGAATGCATGTAAGCGATGTTGTCGTGTGCCGTAGAATGGTGTGAAACATAAAACGAGAGTTTACATTCTGTCTGCACATCTGGCTGTCACCGTTTGGTAATTTATCTCTTTCTACATGAGCTTCATCACATATTTGCGATTACATATTCATGTTTCGCTGTGCTTGTGTATCTGAAGCTGATGGAGTGTCAAGTAGACCTGGGGGGAAAAAAAACCATGAACACAAAGATCAGGAAAAATATTGCCCATAGGAGAGAAATTAGTTTGTGATATGAGGAGAACAAGTGAGTTAGATGCTGAGTTAGCAACTACGCTGCTAGCTTAAAATAGCTAATGCATCCCCAGACTGTAAAATCTGCCATCACATATCAGACTACAAGAAAATAGAGGCAGTTGTTTACGATGGGGGTATTTGAATGCCCTGAGATCAGCTGCTAGGTTATTTCATTTCACGACGTAAAACAAAGCTACATTTTATGGTTCCTGTCACAAATGATAAAACAGGAGTAGGAGGGGGAAAAGAAAGGAATGAAGACTGACTGTTGAATTAGAAAACAAGGCTTGCAATTTGTAGTATCCATCGCTTGAATTTTATCTCACCACTTTGTCAATATCTGTCCCTCATTCCCCCGTCTGGCTGCATGATGGCAATAGATGATGTAAGAGGAGGCTTCTGCACAGAGTTAATCACTAATTGTTATTAATCCTTCACTACTCTGGCAGTTTCTGTACTACTATAAAATATGCAGGTTCATAATCCTCTCATAAAAATGATAGTCACACGTGGATGCAACAGTTGTTACAGCTGGATCCGTGAAGTCCAGTCGATTCACCTGGCAACTAGGAAGGAAAGCTCACCTTTCATAGTTCCTGTTGTGTGCGTGCCCAGGATGGGAGGTCTGAATCAAAGACAAGGAAGGAAAACTGCTGATTGGAAAACTGATGAATGTAGATTCATTTTAATTAAATTACAAACAGTTGGCTTTACTGGACTGTGTATAAAACAAATCTCAAAGGATTGTTGTGAATTGCCAATAAATAAATAAATCTGACCTTAACTGAACTGAATTTAGTTCAGAAATAATTTCCATCTTCAAAGATAGAAGTTTGTGTTGCTAAACTAATAAAGAGACCCTCCTTAATGTTACATAAAATAATGTGCTGGTGGGGAAAAAAAGAGGATTGCTTCTTTTCCTCTGCCTCCTGCATAAGGTCTCAAAAAAATAGTTTGAGAATGAATAATTTCCCAAACACATTTTTCCTTTTCCTGGACACCAACTGGCCACTTTTTATGTCCAACATGCTGGTACCGGATTTCAACCATCT
Source organism: Telmatherina bonti (assembly GCF_933228915.1). Taxonomy (NCBI): domain Eukaryota; kingdom Metazoa; phylum Chordata; class Actinopteri; order Atheriniformes; family Telmatherinidae; genus Telmatherina; species Telmatherina bonti. Next base: position 29,975,802 of record NC_136625.1, on the reverse strand, counting down.
TTGCCATCATAACCGCCCCTCATTTTGGTGTCGGCACATCAAACAAGTTGGCGATTTGGAATAAGCTTTGTAACATGGTGCATTAACCTGTTAAAAAATATCCATCAGAAGACTGTCCACTGTGGTCATACAGGGATGGACAATACTTAGGTAGGCTGTGGTGTTTGTTACTGCATAGTCCTAATGGTACTATCCTGCTGGTACTAAGGGTCCCAAAGTGTACCAAGAAAAAATATCCCCCACACAATTACACCACTACCAGCATCCTGAACTGTAAATACAAGGCATGATAGACCCTTTTGAAAATTGCAGCTGAAATGGAGACAACATTTTTTCATCTTTTTTTTTGGCTACTTCTAGTGAGTCTCTGTGAATTGTAGCCTCAGTTTCCTATTTTTAGCAGACAGAAGTGGCACGTGGTGTGATCTTCTGCTTCTGGAGACCATCTGATTCAAGGTTGACATGTTATGTGTTCAGAGATGGTATTTTGGGTTCATACCATGGTCCGGGTGAATACTCGATTCTGATTGGGAGCAGGGTGTCCGTTAAAAAGTGATATAGGACACTAGCTGAAAGAAAGTTTCGTCAAATAGCCTAATAGTTCTAAATCACTGTGCTGGCTCAAACTATAGCTGGTAATCATGGCAACAGAAATGTTCACGACAAACGGGCACAACAGAAAGAATATCTGGAAGGACTATGTCATACAGTGGCCCATGGTTACTAATGAATGCATCTGGTCTGCCGGTTTTTAAGTTATTTTTTTCAGGTTAATTTCGACCATTGGTTGAACAATGACCAGAGTAGAAAAGGGGGGAAGGAAGAAAAATCTTCCAATCCCTCCCCATCTCAGTACTATATTATGTTCATGTTCTACTGAGATTGTTAGTTGAAATCAATCACTGCAGATAAAATATCCATCATATTGTTTCAACAGTATTAGATAATATTTAATCAGTTAGTTTGTGATGAAGCTCCAGATCTCTCAACGAGAGACAAAGCGGCTCTGACGTCACCCTGCAGCGGTGCAGCGGACCATGCATGTGTTTCTCTACATTAATGCTCCAGCGGTTACGCCAATTTCACAGCGATCTTCAGGAATTAAAAAGGTCCGTGCTGTTTGCATTTAGATTTTTCCACGCCCGAATTTTTCTTATGCTGTTATAGAAACCAACTATTGCACATCCTCCCTGATTTCCTTCACATTGTGAAGAAATATGCATTTTCAGGTACAAAATCACCATATGTACATTGGAATCCGTAAAAAGGAGCGGGGTGGCACTTCCGTTCAACACTCTTATTTTTCCGGCTCGATCACCTGACAGCGCGCTGTGCGCACACACTCACTCCCATTCATACTCACTGAGCTCCCTGGACCACACAGTCTCACACTTCCCGCAACACTATCATATTTCACCATCATCGGTGATTTGCTGCAATAGTATCTGCTGCCGAACAAGCTGTGGCAGTTACCTTGGCAACACCACGACAAGAGAAATTAAATAGTCTTATTAAAAACATGATTTTAAAAGTAAAAAAAAAAAACATTAGTGATTGATCTTATATTATTTCCTTTTAGAGGGACCATAGTATAAATGGAGGCAATCGTCCTTCGCTTCACGTCAGATGGTTCAAGCCTCCGCGTCATCCATTAATTTCTGATGATGGACACTTCGTCGGACATTATCCCTTACATAAGCCATGGTTATGGAGTTATTGTTTGACCAGTTTGACCATTCTTATCTGTCCTCTGACATCAACAAAGCATTTTCTGCCCACACAACTGATGCTCACTGGATATTTTCCCTTTTTTGGATCATTCTCTGTAAACCTTAGGGCTGGCTTTAAGAGAAAAACCCCAGTAGATCAGTAAGTTGATGACATGATCAGATTAACCAGTCTGGCACTGACAACCATGCCATGTTTAAATCCACTTTCTCCTTTGTTCTGATGCTAATTTTTTAACTTTAGCAAGTCATCTTGATCATGCATACATGCCTAAATACATTGAGTTGCTGCTATGTGATTGCTGGATAGCAGATTTAATCTGCATTTGAACAGGTGAACCTAATAAAGTGGCAAGTGATTGTATTTTGCAAATAATGAACCTGCAGCTTGCACTTTTACATTGTTGTTGTCAAATAGAAACTTGAAGTCACCAAAATGTCAGAGCAGCTGTCAAAATGTCAGGAGCAGCTGCCACAACTGCAGTCTGATGACACTGCGTTCTGATATCTTGCAAAGGGTTTTGAAAGGGCCTAAAAATGCCACCGAGCTTTAAGTGGACCTTTATCTGTCAAACAGAACCAAAGACCTTTAATTTCTGAAACTCATGTCATGGTTTTCTCACACAACAGCTCAACAGACTATTACCTTTGATAATGATCAATCAACAGCTATCAACACTGACAATATTATATTCCTCTTTCAGCAGCTTGCGGAGGTTGCATAAAGTACGCATGAATTCGGCCCAGTTCGTTCGGTTTGTAAAAGTACATTACCAAATAGTGATTTCACTTTGTAAAAAGGTACACTTACAGCTAACAAGGCCTTGTGTGTAACAACTACATTCAATCATGCACATTTTAGTGAAAAAGCTGACTTTTTTCTTAAAGAACTGCAACCAAATCCCACACTGATCTAGAAATTTTTCTGTGTAAAAATGAGCTGCTTTGTGGCTTGTCAGTGGTTTTGCTTGAACAAATGATTGAACACATAACTGGCAATTAGGAATAATACACTAACAAATCTGAGCTAAGAAGCAGTATATTGGTCCTACTGATTTACTGCTTAATTGATATATCTAATAAGTTTAACGTGTCTCCAATGAGCTGTTAAGTAAAGTTTATAAGAAAGAGCTGCACAGCATCTGGACCAGACCCCATTAAAAACATTATTAACATTTACAGCTGCAGGCTACACGGCTTGGAAACTAAGAAACGCACAACATTTTTATTAATGACTTGCTAACACATGTAACAGTCTTGATGAAGTCTTAAATAGAGGGTCATGACTTTCTCAGTTCATAATGGGCCATCAAACATGCTGTTATAAATGTTAATAAGTCATTAATAAAAGGTCAAAGTGTCCATTACAATTTTCCCTCCCTGGTTTCATGGCATAGTTCATAGCAGCTGTATTTATTGTTTTTATGTCTGTGGAGAAGCTAATTTAGTTTCCCCTGCCTCTGTCATCGATGCAAACTGTAATCCATCAAGCCCGATCATAACGCTAGACTTTATAGTCTTTCAGATGACATGTTGCCGATGCACTAAAGCTAAATGAGTAATTGTTAACTATTAATATGGTAATTAGTTACAGCTGAGGTCTGACAAAGTGCCAGACCTGTGATACGAAAGGTGTGATAATGCTCCTGTATGTTTAGAAGACATTCTGGGGTAATAGCTGTGCAAGCAGGTGGATAAGACGCCGCTGAGCTCGAAGCATTTGGTCCAAATTTTAAAAAGTAAGCAAAAAAAAAAAAAGAAGCTTATTCATTTCAGTGCTGGTTTACCACACTCAGAAATACTGATCATTTTAATCCTTTTAAATCAATAACAGATATGATATGGTTATTTGGTGCTAGTTTAACAAGTGAGAAACGTTGCTTTAAGAACTGTATGATGTGTATGTGTGTTTCCTTTAGGTGTTTTACGAACAGCTTTACCCGACATGGACCGGGAAACTCAAGACCAGTACCTCGTGGTGCTTCAGGCCAAAGACATGGGGGGCCACTTGGGAGGATTATCAGGAACCACTACCGTCACCGTCAAGCTGACTGATGTCAATGACAACCCCCCACGCTTCACACAGAGTGAGTTTCTCAGCAAATCAAAGACAAATCAGGAACTAAATGTTTTGGACATCCTGGGGGCGTCTCTGTGTGCACATATTTATTTTAACTGTATGCATAACCTCCTATTTACAAGTACACACACATGCATTACGTGCTCATGCTTCATTGCAGTTCAGAGAACCAGACTGGTGAGGCATCCCCCTCGTTAGAACAATGCGTAATTAAAGTTGCTGTCAGTCAATGTAGCATGAAAAAACTGATTCTGTTATGTTTCCCTTAAGTTTTTACATCATGCTATCAGAAAATGTGAGGAGAAAACAAACACTGAGCTGCTTAACAGCATAAACACTGTGTCTGTGTAGCACCAGAGGGCAGAGCAGCTCTCAGACCTTTTTGACCTGCAGGACCTGTCAGGATTTTCACAGCAGCAGTCAGGCAGAGGAGATTCCTGCAGGGCTGCAAAGTGCCTCATCAAACATTCAGTCATGGATTTAACTCGCCTCTGCAATGATATATCAGCTACTATTTCCAGCTGCAGCTGCACTGTCAGATTATATCAAATAATCTGACAGGTCCCTGATGTGTGCCAACCTAACTACATTCCTAATAACATTTTGCATAATTTCACTGTTATTGGAGAGCAAAGTGAACATGTAAAAAAAAAAAAAAAAACCTTTGTGGTAGAGTTTGACTTATTTTGTTGCCAAATTAAGTTAGATTTGTTCATTGGCTTAGTCTAACATTTCATTATTTTACCAGCTGGAAATGATACTGTTAATCTTTTTATAAATAAGAGTTGAATATGCTACTTACAGAGCTCTTCATGCAGCTCTGCACTCTTAACTGTGTTTGTCTGCCTCTGTTGTTAGATGGAGGCTGTTATGAATTAAATCTGGTTTTATTAGATCATCAAACAAATTAATAAGGTGCGCCCTTTATTACCTTTCTAAAGGACAAGCCAGTTACTTGCCTGTGAAGGATCAAGGAAACCAAGTGGCCTTGATGGCCGGGGCTCTTGTCATGCTTTGCTTAATGTCATCCTTTCAGCCATTTGTCATCTGAACAAGACCTGTCTCCTCCAATTTAACTGCTGACCTTCTTCCAGTTAAAGTGAACAGAGATGAGGTTGGGATGTACTTTTTTACAGCTACAGTTGGTTTGTATTTTTAAAGATGCTGAAAGGAAGTTTTTATCCCATTCATTTGTCAGTGTTGACAAGGAAAAACAAATACTCTGGTGAGGTGCTTGACTAGGTTTTGACCTGATGTTTTGGCCTGATATCATTCCACATTCCAAAGATGTGTTAACAGGGACATTATTGGGAGGATGACAAGTGTGGTTATGAGACTGCTATAGTCAAGAAGCCAGTCCAGGACAGTGGTTTTCTCCTGCTTTGTCTTAGCTGCAAAAGTTAGTTACAAAGTTAGACAGAAATTAAATTAAATTAAATTAAATTAAATTAAATTAAATTAAATTAAATTAAATTAAATTAAATTAAAGTAAAGTAAAGTAAATTAAATTAAATTAAATTAAATTAAATTAAAAAATATTTTATTAATGCCTTAAGGGTTAACTCTGGTCCTTAAGGGCTGCAATCCTGCAGGTTTTAGATGTTCTCTCCAACACACCTGATTCATATTAACTGTCCTGGACAGCAGTCCTTGGGGACCAACTTTGGACAATAATGTCCTGAGGAGCAATTATTATTAATATTAATATTATTTTGAATTAACTGTGAGTCATAATAGTCAGGAGGGTGATGGGTGTTAGACTTTTGTATTGCAGCTGTCTGAGGAAGTCTCCGACTCTTGTTTCTTCACTGTGTTGTGTAGTGAGAGGAGTGTGAGAGGAATTGTTCATTAAATTCAGTGAGTTGTGCAGCATTTTCCACTTTACAATCATTTCCTGAGGCTCCAGATCAGTCTTCAACGCAGAACCCAACGTCTTCAGCTTTATCTTAATTTTTGAAGGCTAAATGGATGAAAAACTGCTTCCCACAGCTCAACATGACATGTGCATATATATATATATGTATAGAATTTCTTTTATTAGTCAAAGTCGAAAAGCACTGCTGGACCTCCATCTTCCAACTTTCAGCTAAATTTGTGTCATGCTGCTTGATGAGTGTACAACCAGATCAATGCTGTTTCTGCAGCCTTGTTTTTGAAAAACACATAATACTGCATTCTCCATACTCCTTCTGTGTCCTTGTTAGCACTTTTAGCTTGCCCATTGTGTTAGCTAATAACCTCTTTTCATCATTTCAACATTTTTTCAAGCCTTTCTCTCTGCCTTGCTCCTGCCTTCATCCTCTTCATTGGCTCTTCATCTTGGATTTGTATGTTATTTTGTTTATTTTAATTTTATTAAGCTTTATCAGTTGATCTGGAGTTGCTTTCTTAGTTCTTTCAAGCTGGCTTATAATTATCTAGCATTATTTTATAATCAGCATGGTCAGTAGCTGGCTTAGGTGAGAATAATACCATTGTCTTGTCAGTACATTTAGATTTGCTTGCTGCACCATCCTGCTGTATGTGCTCTACCTTAGAGCAGCTCAAAAGTAATTCCAGTTGTCAAAGCATGTCTAATCTAGCGAAATAACTTCTGCATTGTGCATTGGTGTTGCAGCAGCAGTGGACTTTATACACACCTATTTTTTCGGACATTTTCCTGTTTGTTGAAACGTTGCTTCTATACCTTCTCTCCAAATCTGTCTCATCCCCTGAAAGATACTCCTTGTAGTTCAATGTAAATTTAAGTTTTCTGTGTTTTAGTAGCTTTTTTTCTTCTTCTTCTTTTTGATTTTATTTTTTAAAAAATACATTCTTATACAACTAAATTAATTTCCTGCTTGTATATTTATGCAACATATATGTATTTATTTATTTTCTACATCATTGAATGACAGAAAAATGTTATGGAGCTCTTGGAAATGGATGGTGTTTAAAGTACTTGGTTCTACGACTGAGGCAACAAAATTTTGCAAAGAAATTTGGCAAAGAAAAATGTATTTCCAGTAATAATGTTATTAATATGTTGAATCTAGCAAGTGGCTAAATGTTTTCTTTGTTTTCTAGGTGTAATTAGTTTTAATTGTACACTGAGACATATAACCTGTCATCAAACATTTTCATGTAGTTATAATTTGGGGAAGGTGGGAGCGTTTTTCATGTAAGACCTCCAGGAAATCTGTAACTGTTTGGCAAGTACAGTAAGCGGCATAGACATTTACTGGCTGTATATGTTGAGATGTAAGAGAACAGTTGTCAGGGGTTGAATGAACCTAAAAAGAAGGATTTTTTTGTCCAGCAGAATACCGGCTTCAGAGTTACATTTGAACAGATGATTTCCTGGGGCAGGAGGCTCGCTGGTCAAGCTGATTCCCCATCAAATATTGTGTTTTGGACTGAGCTGCTCTGAGGACCAGAGGGCTTCTTCGAGGAAAACTGATGTGTGTGAGGATGAGTCTTGCTGTCAATGGCTGCTTAAAAACCTCACAGTCTATGAAATTTTCCTCACTCTAACCTCCTCTGGTCCTGCTGATTCCCTCCTTTCATGTAGTTCATTGAATACCTTCACTCAGACTGTCTGTGTCTTTGAATGGCTCCTACATTCCCACATTTTTGTATGCATGCATCTGTGTGTTCTCAATCCTCTGCTTGTATTTTCTCCCTGTGTTCCCTCATGCACCCATGCTCCCTTGAGCTTGCACAGACGCCATCAAAGGCAGCCACCCCGCCGCTCTACTCAATTACACACCCAGGCTTTTTAAAAGAGACACCCTCAAATCCGGCCCCTGAGTCTACCAAGGTCAACACTGCTTATTTCTTGTGGCATTTAGCAGAGAGAGAGGATTACATTGGGGCCCACAAACCAGGTATCTGCTGTACTTTATAGCCTTCACAAAAGAAAAAAAAGAACAACAACAACCCCTGCTTTGAGGGTTTGTGTCCTAGAATTTCTCTCTATCCAACGCATGATTTTAGGAACTAAGTGGGTTTGTTGTGTGCTCAGTTTTGAACATTGTTAGGGGATTTCTTATGCCCGGAGGAGACAGTATAGTAGAAGAAACTAGGCTACCACGCAAGATTCTAGTTGTTTTTGGAGAAAGTGGGATATTTTCAGATGCTTCATTGGCAAACATAATGTTTTAAGCACACTTTCCTTTGGGTCTCATTATCAAATAGAATACACCATGCACTAAATGTGTTTGGACAGCCACAGTTGTTTGATGTTTATGCTTTGCAGTCTTTAAACCTATAAACTAAAATGGCCTTTTTATCTATATCACATTAACTTTTTAAAGGTGGTGAAGCTTACTATTTTAAACTGACATTGAGCAGTTATCAATTCCCTAAAAACTCATTTGTGTTTGTCTGCATAGTTTGATGTAGAGGTTTTGCCGTTAAATAAAATCTCACAATATAATATGGCTCAAGGGTGTGACTCCATGCCTTTTTACTCACTGAGTAGAAAGGGAAGCTATAAAAAAATGCCAATCTGATACAGATCATATCTCTGCCAACCAGCAGATGACGCTGACCTTGCCTGTTCAATCTAACTCCATTCAGCTTTGATTTTTTTCAATTCTTTGAACCAGAGGGTGATTCTCAATAACAGAAATTTATTTCATACAAGGTTACATGCAAGTGGGAATATCAGGTATGTAATAAACAGTTTCTATTGCTAGACGAGCCGCAGTGGCTAGGCAACCAGCTGCTGCCTTGCCTAACTATGGATCCTAAAGAGTGATTAGCTTGTAGCCTCTTGCTGCAACATGCAGCAATGTGAATCTGGACAAGCAAATGTTCTCCCCTGACACTGCTTCCTGACCTTAATCAGTCAAACTTGATATAGTAGAGTTGGATGATTCAACCATGATGTCCTGTGCAGCTACAGCTACTAGCAACTAAAGTGGCTTAGTTAACTAGCAGTGGATAGCAGGCAAGAACTGCTGCTAATGGCTAGTCATAACTTGAACAAGTTGACGACCAGTGTATTTTTAAGATTGATGTAAGGAACATAAGGTGAATACAATACTATGAGGGTATCAACCATTATCTACAACTTCTCTTGTTTTATATGTCATTGTTTTGACAGTAGCTGCTTTAACAGCTGTGGATGTTAGCTGCCTTACAAGTAGACAGGACTGGTTTCTCTTCTCTTCAAACCCCAACAAGTGGGCTGTGATAACTTTCCTTTATTTTAATAGATTTTGATGAAATTGAGATCAATACATATTTTATAGGGCCTCTTGGAAAATAATTCAGAATTATATGAAGTCTTTATCTCAAAAATATAATTGTTTTTGTGATCATTTCTCGCTATGTGTCGCTAACAAGCCAGATGAAGTTAAAAATTGTGCTTCAGGGAAATTTCTGTTGCCATCTTGTG
>NC_136625.1:29941612-29961612 GCF_933228915.1 Telmatherina bonti | reverse complement strand
ATCATTTTTAGTCTGTGTGGCAGAAAGTGTCTGTGCTGAGAAATCCCACTTGTCAAACCATTTACTTTCACAGTCCCACTATAAAATAGAGTAGCCACTGTCAACGCCGCTAAGCACAAAAAAAAAAAAAAACCAAACATATCTGCCGTTGATATTGGTACATAAAGCCAGTTCAGATATTGTTTGTGAATTATTAATTAAAATGAATTTAGTATATCAGTAAGGCTGCATTACAAGTTTGTACTATAACAGTGATGGCGAGTTGCCCTGCAACGTTTATCTGCTGCAGCCCCTTTAGCAACATCACCATCTAATACATATCGAAAATAGCTTGGTCCCATTCAATAGGGCATCGATAATGAATTTAGTTAAACGCCATGACTAATGTGCATTTGTGGACTACTAATGGGTTCACCAGACCTAAAGGACAGGAACGAAGGCCAATCCAGTCCAAAGAGGCCACCCATATCCAATATCCTGTCCAGTGATCACCACCCACACACTCACATCTCCTGTTGTTTGGACCGGCGCGATAAACTCCTTAGAATGCATGAAAGTGAGTCCTGGGGGCAAGTTCACCAAAGCGTGAAGGAGGGAGGAGGGAAATGACAGTATGGTGGCGGGAAGGGGGGGGAGTGGGGGAGGAGACGAGTAAAGCTAATGGCTTTACGGCAGCAGAGATAATCAGGCTAACTAAAAATCACTTCATCTCACACAGAGCTGATGGCATGCTGGGAAATGGAATGAAGCCGGCGCTCAGTGTTGTGTTTAGACACCATGACTCAGACAGATGTGTCTGAGTGTGTTTCTGTGCGCACATACACACACACACACACACACACACACACACACACACACACACACACACACACACACACACACACACACACACACACACACACACACAGGACCAAGTTTAGGACTGGTGTGCAACTTATTATTGACAGATGCTGCTGATTAAATGTGTCCTAGGAGTTCCCTGGAGAATTCCCATGCACACAATTAATCACCATCTTATCTTGTATGTTAGAATACATGCAAAAAAAAAAAAAAAAAATCTTAGATATGTATAGTCAGCTTGGGGGTGTTTCACAGCACTGGGGCATGACAAGCTCTTTCTGAAATGGCTCCCTCATATCACAACGCACAATTAGGCCTGCCACTGTAGTGCCCCGGAGTCACTGGTGGCACAGTTCAGAGCTCTGCTTGAATAGGTTCCTCTAGGCTTTCACCTTGTGTGGGTATGAAATCTGCAGCAGCCCACTAACTGCACTGCGTGTTCATGTGTCTCGTGTCTAGTGTTAAAGAAGCAGGGGTCAGTCAGTGCTTGTGGGTAGTGGCGTTTTGTTCCATTCCCTCTCTACTATCCTCACATATACTGTGTGCATGTGCAACACACGAGGCTTTGAACCGACATTAGAGCCACATCAAATTGGCAACTCTGTGTGTGGAGCTTTCCCCTGATGCGCTTTTCTGCTACAATCCTGTGCAGCCAAAAGAGCCTGTGAGCAGAGATTCATCGTGTCGTAATCATCCTGTACAACACAAGGTTTCCAAACAGACCTACAAGTCGACAATCCGGCCTTGTGGAAGCCCCAAGATGGGTTTTAATTCTCCACACTCCACTCCACACAGACAGTTTTCACGGTCCACACTTTCCCTGCCATTACACAGGAAAAAACTGGGAAATTTAAAACTTCATTAAACCCATTAGAAAAGGCCGTTTCTGTCCTTTATTTTTTTTCTGGTTTTTTTTTTTTTTTGCTACCTTGTTTATCAGCTCTGGCTTCTGTGAAAATTGGGTGAATCCATCACACTTTATCTGGCAACGCCTGGGCCCTTTGCCCCTCTGAAAAAAAAAGAAAACAGACACACACACACACACACACACACACACACACACATACACACACACACAGAAATCACATAGGGACATGGCTCCAAAGAAACTGTCTTGGCTGTTTTTTCATTTTTCGCGTCACTTTTTCATCTGACCTGGCAGTGTGCCTCCTCACGCAGAATAATAGAAGCTAAAGCCATTCTCTTTTTGCCGAGCCATCAGAGAGCCATGGAGAGCCGGAGGAAGTGATTTCCATGTTAATGGGAACCTTCCCAGCAGCATCTAAACCTTTCTCTCCTTTCCTTCTCTCGACCGCTTCCTCGCCTCCTGTCTGCTTTGTGCTTACTTTCCTTTTACTTGCCGTCGTCCCGGAGGACTCAATCCTTCTGCCGTTGTCTCGCGGCGTTACCTTTCACCCCTCAGCCTCTGTTTACCTCTTCCTCCCTTTTTCCCCTCTGGCGCTGCCTTTCTTTCTGTCGAGCTTGATGAATGGAGTTGCTGGACTGTGAGCGGCACATCTTCAACAGGGTGTGGCGAGCCATTGCTAGCTGTCTCTCATTGTGTGTTTGGGTTGGTTTTCTTCTTTTTTTCTTATCCCCCTTTTTCTGCTTGTTTGTTTTCTTCTCCAGTTATTCTCCCTCATGTGGTGTACGTGTTCAAATCCGCTCTTCAGCTCAACCCCATCCATATGGATTCTCAGTAAAAAAAATAAAATAAAAGAAATAAAAGAAACAAGTTGGGCAGACAAGAGAACTGGAAGTTTCTGGAAATCCTGTCTCTCCTGTGACTGTGGAGCTACACCGATGTCCCCACTGCTTAACATGTGCACTCCACACCTAACCCTCTGAGGATGCCTGAACAGCCAACTAAGCATCCTCCCTGAGGTTTTTGCCTCTATCTCCCGCCCTCACAGCGTTCTCGCTTCTGTTTTCCCTGGGCTCCTTGAAGCACAGCAGGAAATGGGCCAGCACGTCATCTCCCCAGAGATATGCTAAGTAGCACCAACCACCATACGGTGTCTGTCTGGAAAAGGATGGCGGTTAAACTGCTCCGTTGCAAAGGGTGCAAAATCATTCACCTCTGGCCTGCACTCTCATCCCTTATATATATATAAAGGCCAAACTGTGTTCTCCAGCAACACATCCTTATAAATCTTTAAAAGACCTCACCTTATTGGATAAACAGATGATCGTTCCGCGAGCGAAACAGGTAGGAAGCAGCGGGGGAAAACAAAGAGACGGGCGTGACGTCAAAATGGACCCTGCGGGGCCTTGTGGGAGTCTGTAGCTTCCAGCTGTTTAACTGGGCTACAGTTAGAAAGGAGTCGCTGCATGTTTGATGCCAGTGAACAAGTCTTTTATGACAACTGCAAAACAAAGAACAAACAGCAGGAAAAGCAAGGCGGATAACTGAAGGTCCTCAGCAAACATAACCAGTCAGAAGCTGTTATCAGAGCTCCAAACTCTTTGCTGTGCTGACTTGAAAAGAAGACACATTTGCACCCTGAGTTTCAAATGAAAAAGTCTTTCTGGAAGTAGTGCTTTTCTCTTTGGTAATATTGCCTAAGCTGTGCACCTGCACAATCATTGTTTTTTCAGGAATGTTCGAAGGCTCCTGTGTGGTGTAGCACGTTGTAACTGCTGCACTTGCAATTATGAGTTCAATTCTCACCAGGCTCGTTTTGCTACTGTGCATGAATGCAGAGTAAACTGCTTTGCATAAAACACGCTAACAGCAGAGGGGAAGGTTAGTTTCTGAAAGTAATCTCCTTCTCATAAACTGTTTCAAATATATTTATCCATAATCTTTCAAACAGACTTTAGTCATCTTCTACAAATTTATATTCATAGTTTTTTAAATGTGCAACTTGTGCTGTTATCAAACAGTTATTTTAGTGTGCGTAAAAGGTTTGTAATTGTTAAAATTTGTTTTTTTAAAGCTTAATTTGCTTCCCATTTACTTCTGGAAAAAATGTGGATTTGGCAACCTTAATGACAGCTTTGCACAACCAATTTTTATTAAAAAAAATCTTTGAGTACCTCAGATAATGCTGTGTGTGAATAGTTTTCCCGGCTGCTCAGTTTCAGGTCACAGAAAAACAAGAAGCAAGCAGCCCTGTGTGACATAGTAGAAAATCTGAAAGGGCATATAAGAGGATCACTGAGTGCCCAATCGTGCACAAACTGCCTGATTCAACTCTAATATAGGCCTTATGAAACAATAAGGGAAGGTCATGCAGCTAAGGCAGATCATTAACTTGCGCATACGTTTGATTTAGCAGGTAGGTGTTAGCGAGAATGGATGTCATTTGTTTGTATGTCCGTTTGTTGCTACAGCCACGCTGGTGAATTCTCTGGAGTGCATGTTTCATAGAATCATTGATGTTTTCTGCATTGTATAGATTCTCAGTGTAATATTTCAAGCTGGGTCTATCATGAAACACGTTAAAATCACTTTCCAGGAAACTTGGTTATAAAAAGAGAGGAAAAAGAAAAATAGAAAAAATTTTTCTTTCTAAAAAACACCACAAAGAGCTCATAATCAGCTTGCAAATCCTGCGTTGAAGGCTGCTTTCAGTCTTTTTGGTGTAATATTTGTGTGATTCATAAATGTGATTCTCAGACGCCTGGTAAAAACTAACCCGATGGGATTATTGTCTACATGACAGACAGCCCAGTGACTGTCAGACTAAAGGGCTGTGCAAAGGAGTACTGCAGGGAACTATGCACTCACCATTTCCCTTTGCTCTTTATGACTTTCAGTGTGTCTTAGTTGTCAGAAGTACAGAAATATTCAGATGTCTCTGCAGATAAAAGGTGACTGACTCTGTGTGATGTGGTGTGGAAACAATCCTCTTTTCTGGAATCTCAAAAAGACAAAAAGAAAGATGATTGTTGATATTATGAGGAAAACAAACCAAAAACTATTTCTGCATTAAAAGAGGTGGTGGAGGAAAAGACATACCTGAGTCTTAACCAGGACAATACATTGCACTGGAAATGCTACACTGGCGCTGTCTGAAAGAAAAGAAAGAGCCCACTTACTTTCTGAGCAACCTTTGGTCTTTTAATAGTTGCAGAAAAACTGCTGCATATCTTTTTTAAGTCTGTGGCATACATTGTAGCGCTGGAGCTCGTTTTCACAGAGAAGAATTCTGGAAAAGTTGCCAATAGATGAGACAAAACTGCTACTTACTGTTGTTTATTCACTGTTTTAAGTGGTGGGTGTGCAGTGTCTTTTACTGACAATCAAATCTGAAGAACTCTTTTGAAAAGAGGAAAAAGATATTTTATCAGCATTATCCTAACCGCTTAATCCAATGAAGGGTCGCGGGGAAGCTGGAGCCTATCTCAGCAGTCTTTGGGCGAAAGACAGGGTACAACCTGGACAGCTCACCAGTCCATCACAGAGACAAACAACAACTCACACTCACTCCTATGGGCAATTTAGAGTAACCAGTTAACATGCATGTCTTTGGACATGCAAACTCCACACAGAAAGGCCACTGACCGAACCTCGCCCTAGCCGAGGATCGAACCAGCCTCCTTGCTGTGAGGTTACAGTGCTAACCACAATGCCACTGTAACTTATATGACAAATGGCAAGAAGTTGTGAGTAAAGGCCACATTGCTATTGAGGATGCGAGAGCCTCAAATCCTGAACCCCAAAAAAGAACAAATAAACAAAATTTAGATCAAAAGAAGGAGAGTTTTAGAGTAAAACTCTGGGAAATTGGTTTTTGACTCAGTCACGAAAAACGTGGCAAATCAACTGACTTGCAGAATGCACATAAACTCTTTAACAGGAAAAAACTACTTCAAACACTTACTGATTTCAGTTTTGCACATTAGCAGAAAATTTTACAGTTTTGATGCTGTTTTTATAATTGTCTTCATTTGCATCTGTTTAAATCAGAATGTTTCCAGTCTTCTTACTCTGCTTCTGACTCGTTTTGGTGGCACACTGACATTCATTTTACACATTCCTGGAGCAGTCATTGCCGCGCTCCATCCCAGGAAGAAGAAAACACTTAAAAACTTTGTCTTCCAGCCCGGCGCATCATGTGACCGCAATCTTTTGCTTTACGGCTCCATGTCATATGTCGGCAAACAGCTGCCAACGCACCAGTGTGCACCATGGCTGATTCAGCAAAGTGTTTAAATCTACAAAAGTGCAGTACTGCCGCTTTGATGCCGCTTTGATGATCATTAAAAGCAAGAACAAAAACAACACGTGTTCAGTCAGAGGCATCTTCAGGTAAACTGCAATAAAGAAATAATTCTTTGTGCAACTCTGAAGACTTTTATTTATAATGGCTGTTCTTGTTCTCAAATTGTTAAATTACGAGTCATTTATCATTGCAGTGCAACAATATGCAGCCGTTCCCGTTAGTGCATTAATCAAGTAAGAGTCTTTTCTGTTCTGTTGTACTTTATTCTTTCATGCATTCAGTGTAAATTTCTTTGCATAAACAGGTGCATAATTTTTTTTTATTATCACAGGTGAATTCAGGTTTGTTGGTCTTTTCTCAGAATCACTTTAAAATGGTTCCTTTTAGTCTTATTCATTTAAACCCACCCATGTCCAGCATGCCTCCAGGCTTGGACAGCACCTTGTGTCAATTAAAGCTGACTCCTGGATATGTCTTTTCCACGCCGTAACATTTGTGAGAATATCAAAGATTCCAGAAAGAGTTTGACTAATTTCATCTGCTGTTAATTCTCTGTTTTAGTTGCCGAGAGTAATAATGATAACTGCGATAACCTAAACAATTAAATAATAGGCAATCATTTCTAATAATTGTTATTCCCTAATTAAGTTTTACATCTGCAGGATCCAAATAGGAGATGCAGGAATTGAAATGAAAGGAAAACCTAATTAAAATGGTGGCTTATACCAGCATGCTTTTTTATCCTTATATTTTCTCCATCCCTCTGTTTCCCTCGCTCTGTATTAATATTTCATCTAAAGTTCAGTGCTTTCTGCTTCAATAGACAGTAAAATCACTGCTGGAAACATTGCTCTTGGTCACATCTCTCTTTCTCTCTTTCTGTTTCCCTCTCCTTTTCCTCTTCTCTCTCACATCCTTCCTTCATTCACTTTCAGTCCTCCATTGCCCCCTCTTTCTCTTTAGCTCCTGTCACACGTTGGCTCTTGTTCTTTTCCTGCCTCTAAAAGTGGAAGCGAATGTCATCCGTTAATGTAACCGGTTTTAACCAGTTGCTAATTCTCCTTTTCCTTCTCTTATGTCAGTCAGTCATTCAGGTTTTTTGTCGTTTAATCATTTTTGTCAGTGTTATGTTGTCTTTTATCACTCGATATCCTGGATATGCTGAAGCCGGCGCTGACGGTCTTTTCATAACCTTGCAGCTGGAATGCATGTGCAATGATCGCTCAGTGTGGTGACTTTATAGTGTTTTTTAAAAGTAGCTGCAGCAGAAGGCTCCGTTTGTTAGCTCGGATGTGCATCTGCTGCCACCATCAAAGATAAAGGCAGACTGCAGCGCATCATCTTCCGGTCAGCTGAGACCTGTACTCCTCCAGGACTCTGAGGTGTGTGTGTGTGGGGGGGGAGCATGGCTGACACTTCCCACCTTGGTCACTACCTTTTCCTCCTTCTGGACCAGACCCTCACGCCTCAGAAACAGTTTCTTCCCATCTGCTGTTGGACTCATTAATGAAGCTCCCCTCCGTACTAAAAACTGACACCTCGCTACAATAAAAGCTCACATAATACCTCGTCACACCAACACACACGGCTGAGTAACCTGTTCCATTTCCTGCTCCATAGAAAGAACTTTTCTTTTATGTAGAAGTGTAATTTTTAAAAAATACTTTTATACTTATTACTCTGTAAATACTGTTTATGTTCCATCTTTATTTGGTTTTTTTTTTTTTTTTTGTTTTGGGTTTTTTTTGCATCAACTGTTCAAGAAAATTCCTTGTATGTACAAACTTAGCTGGCAATGCAATCCCATTCCGACTGTGGTTCTTGACTCTTCACGGCGCTTCCAGAGAATCCAGCATTAAGTCAGGATCGACGCAGGGGTGGTGGAGGCGACATTGTTTGGCACTGCTTGTTCTTGGGCACCTAGGTGAGCCCACGCCAGCTTGAGAGTACAACCATTCACTTACTAATGGAATAATGGACACACACACACACACACACACACACACTCACTCAAGTACACCTAGCATTTTGCTCCTACTCCATACGACATCAGAAAAGAGCTCAGTAATGGCTAATGGCCTACCTCTCTGCACACGGCAAGTTAGACAGCAGAGCAGAGAGCTTTCTGCCGCTTGCCCTGGAGCTTGAAAAGGAAGCGGTCTGCTCTATTTCATTATTAACCCCATTAGTACTGAGATAGAAGGCAACGTTTTTACTCTTACCACATTCAGTTTCATTTAACCCCATAGCGGCTTTAGAGGGGAAGAAAAACTGCACGGGCAGCAATCGCAGTCGTTTTCATCTCTCCTTCTCTGCTGCTAAGTATCGTTCTCATGATGATACCTAAATCTCAACGTGCTCGTCTTCATCATCACATCAGACTCTCTGGCCTTTTCCCCTAAGCCTTTTTGGTGCCTGTGTGATAGGACCCCCCCCCCCCCCCCTTCCCCTGAAATGAATGCAGATTTTATTCAGGCTATTTTCAAAACCAGAGCGTGCACTTTAGCCAGCTCGACATTTTTTTAATGACTCCCCAAACTCGAAGCCTTCTACCACCACCACTGCCATCACAGGAAACATGTCTCCTCTGTCCCAGATAAGATGTGGCAGAGTCGCATCCTCTTATTTTTTTTTTCATTCCCTCTGTCAACCCCCACCCCCCCCTCCGTCCACCACTTCCTCCCCCACCTCTCCTCGTCGAGTGCTTTTACAGCACAGGCCCCGGTCCGCACTTCAAAATGCGGTTCCCTGCTGGTTTCTCACCCTCTTCATTCCTCTCTTTCCACCCTCTCTTGTCCCTCTCATGTTGCATCTTTCATTTCACATTTATCTGTCCTTTTAACCCCCCCCATTACCATTCTAGTTCCCCTCCTCCCTTCTCCAGCAGTTTGTTAATTTAAGCTCTTTTTCTGCACTTTTAAACCTGTATTAAACTACGCTTTCCTTAATTAACACTCACCACCTGCCATTCCACTTCACTTCTAACTAATCCCCATGCCAGCATGGCCCTAATTCAGCCAATCACCTGCAAAATCTGCTGGTCCCCAGCCAATCGAAACCCCCCTCCTGTGAACTGTGGTTTGACAACTGTCATGGGGAATCGGTGCAGCCTCCCGAAGATGAGAAGAGAGCATAGTTTCACTGTGAAGATGCATCCAAACGCAGCACAGGAGGATTTTCTCTCTTCTCTCCCCGCACAATTATAGCCAACTCATCGGGGAACACCTATATTAGTGAGATATTATGAAACGAACTGACGTGCCTTCGCTGTTTTTCTCACAGCCCTCTCTAATGGCTTCACATGTGTGAACAAAGGCAGAGGACAGGCCATCCCTGCTCTATTTTGTTCCAACGTGTGATTTTATCAGAGACCCGAGCTGCTTTTTTTGAGCTTCTTGATGTGTGGAATGAGCTGGGATTCTCTCCCTGCCACTCACCTTTTTACTATCTTCTCTCCTCCATCTCCCTTGCTGAATGCCCCTCCACACCCCCCACCCCACCCCCGTCCATCACAGGTGGAAATGATGTATGACTTGTGCTGCCAGCTGTTCTCCTGTGTGAGCAGAAAGCTGATAATGACTCAGGCTAGCCTACTTTACCAGCATCACACCCCCTTTGTCACTATTCTCTTGAGCGCTCCTTGTGTGTGACAAATGTGTGTTAGATTGAGGGAAACTGGAAGATGTCACTTTACTGGTGTGTCTGTGAGAAGAGAGAAGCGCTGGTGAAGGGGAGCCTCTTGCCCGGCTTCACCATACAATCATCTGGATTGTAGATCAATAGAAACCAGAGTCCCTGACTTATAAATAACTTTGCTAATTTGCTGTCTCATTAGCAACAGCCCTGTTTATGTTCGAATTGCCTTCGTCTCAGCCTTCTGGTGTTGTGTCAGTCCCAGATGGTAGGCATGGTAGTCATGCCACATAAACTGGCATTTAGCATTGATTTATTGGCACTTTCTGTCCTTCTTAGTGGGCAGAGGCCTGTAGGGCCATGTGGGTGTGAGCATACATAAGATTTGAACTCACTGACTGCTTTTAAGTATTTCATGATGGAATATTATCTAGTTTTGCTGAAACGTAATGACACCCTCTTTCAGTTGTTAGCATTCAGTGCACAACAACAGAATCATATGGTTCACAACACAAGTCTGTGGCATACACACAATATCACACAGTGTCTTAGTTTCATTGACCAAACTAAAGCAAAGAATCAGGTCCTGAAATATTTTCAGCATTAGGGCAAACAAGTTACAAGACTGCTTTGGGACTTTTCATCCTGAAAACAAAATAAATAAACAACCCAACTATTATACATAACTGTTGTTTTACTGAAGAAGCATCCGTTTGCTTAAAAACGGGACTCACCTGCTTTAAAATGTTTCACACTCTAGCTATAACTATATATATGACACTAACAGGGTTTTAGTTACAGTTAACAGCCAATAAAGCAAGTGGCAACCTCCGGCGGTTAAAAGTGAAGCCTATGCGGAAATGCAAAAAAGTGTAGTTCCCTCTTCATCCACTAGGGGGTGCAAAACAGAGCAAATCCCATGTTAAAAAGGCCAACTTCACAGCAGAAATAAACACGTTTTACAGCCTGGTTCAAAAATCCATTTTCGGTTTATAGGTCAGGTTTACCTTCATGACAACTGTGGGGGGAGTGAATTTTTTTCTAACTCGCCCATTTAAAAGTAATTTAATCTTGAAGTTCGGCATATTTAGGGGCGTGTCCTTTTGATTGGCAGTTACCAATCTCTGGCTTCAAGTAAGGAAGAATGCAGAACAACCGCGGTTTTTAGCCATTTAACAACGTGACTTAGCTTTAGCCTGCTTACCTCCGTTAGCTAGTTATCTCCCATTATCTCGGGGTTAGCTCGGTTAGCTCTTAGCTACAGAAAGCTCGGAGTTCGCTTGATGTCAATCATCCGCCATGACGCTCACGGCTGCCCTCTCAGCTCCACTTCTTTGCCTATATTTGTATTTTCCGGGTGAGACGACGCGCATGACGCTGCCAAGATGGCGACGGTAGGAACCTCCTACAGAGCTTCAATTCAGCTCTTCAGAAACCTATGGGTGACGTCACGGAGGCTCCGTCCATCTCTTTATATACAGTCTATGCAATAAACCAATGATTCTTTGTCAAAGTTTATCTCAAGAACTCAGATTAGACCAAAGTATAATTAGAAAATAAACATGAATTTTCTTGTAAAACAACATGACTGTATGGCTTAGGTTTGCAAACAGTAAGGCTTGTGAAACAATGTCCTCTGGACAGATTAGACCAAAGTAGAGATGTTTGTCTTTAATAATCAGTTGAAAGAGGATGTGCTTTTTATGTAAATGCAAGATTGCTCGCTAAAAGCTAAATTTTTCTTTTTTCCCCTCAATGTAATTTGATAGATTATAATGAGAACATTAATCTCACCAAGCATACCTGACCGTTGAAGGCCATTTTCCTGTAGGTCTTTGGATGTTTTCCTGCTCCAACACAATGAATGACCCTTTCATTTGTGTCAGCTGTGTTGAAGCAGGGAAACTTCAAACCCTGCAGGACAGTAGCTTTCAGTAAGCGGGGTTTGGATAGCTCTGACGTACACACACTGGGAAGTCAGAAAATATACTTTTTTCAGAGTTTTTTATACAAACAACTTTCTCATGCTTCATGTCAGTGTCAGTTTGTTTTACTTTTCTGGATTTTCAATAAACTGCTGCTGCCCAAATGCCAACAGTAATAGCAAATCAACGATGTAATACAAGAAGGAAAACAGTAAATACTTATTTAGTGATTGTGGGCTTGATATTTTCAGCAGCAGCCTCCTGTGACTTGGAAATGTTAAATAACCAAATGTTT
The DNA here is from genome assembly GCF_933228915.1 of Telmatherina bonti. Classification (NCBI taxonomy): domain Eukaryota; kingdom Metazoa; phylum Chordata; class Actinopteri; order Atheriniformes; family Telmatherinidae; genus Telmatherina; species Telmatherina bonti. The sequence continues at coordinate 29,949,748 of NC_136625.1, read as the reverse complement.
TTATTATGTGAATAAATGTAACATAATGATAGCGGTGTATTTTGATGGCAGGAACATGTTTATCCAGAAATTTATTTATGTGTGTGTGTTTAATATTTCAGAATGTCAGGAAATTGACTGTTTAAATTATGGGAATAAAAAGAAGGAAAACATATATATCACTGAAGAGTAATGACAGTTACAATAAATTTATTTCCAGTTCATAAGAAAATATTATATGATTTTTATGAATAGCAGCACAGAGGGAGTTCGTTATGTGTCCAGCCGAGGTTTGATAGGAGGCGGTGCTCACAGACTGAGATCCTTAAAAGTGACCTTAAATCACTTGATCCTCTTTATTTCCATTTTTTTAAGTAGCCATTAATCTGTAAGTTATGGTAAGTACATTGAATGCAACCATTATATCCTGTGTGTATTACAGTCCCAAGCGTGGGAAGCAGTCCTTGACAGCATGTAGAGCACCTCGAGTAAATTGAAGATGAGAGTGAGGAGGAGGCAGACGGAGTTGAAGAAGATATTAGGAAGAAAAGACTAAGTGGGCTCAAAAACAACCTGGAAGACAGTTTATGGTGCTAGTTCATGGTCCCTTACAGCTGATTCGCTAACATGAGATGTAATAGTTGGGGAGAAACAGATATATCAGGTTCATATTAATATAAGACCATTTTTTTATTTTTTGAGCAGCAAACAGGATAGCATCACTTGCTGGTGTCATGTGTTATTCTAGTCTGATGTGTTCTGCTTCTTTAACTTTACCGCAAAACTATCAATCATGTTTCATTTTAGAACTTTCTGACCTCAAAACTCCATTTGTCTGTCTCATTCTGACTGCACACTGACCCTCATTGTGCACATTTCTGGAGCTGTTGTTGCGCTCCAGCATCCAAGAGATGAAAAAAAGCACTTAGCTATTTGTTCTAAGCCAGTGCATGATGACGGCTGATTCGTAAAAGGCATTTAAGAGGACATTATCAGAGCACTGAGGGAAAGAAAGAGAAAGCAACAGAGCAAAAGAGAAGACAAGAGTCAACATCACACTGACTTTTACTGGATTGTGAGAGCTCCGAGGAGACACAGGAAACAAGATGGATGTTCGTAGGTTCATCTATCCAGACACATAAAAGTGTCCCCTCGTTGCATAAAGCCATACAAATGCTTAAGACAACCTGGAGAAAATCAGGGTTTATAGGTGCATCTGCTGGTTTTAAACACTTCTATAGTTTGAAATATTTATTTAGCATTTTTGTAGCAACCAATTTAGTTTCCAGAGTTTAAAAAGCTTTTAAGGCGTACTGTAAAAATGTTGAACGTGAGTCAGAGTTTATAATGGCAGTAAAATTGCTTGAGCAATTTCATATTGTGCTCTTGCAGGTCTTTAAATTGTTCGTACCAGCGGCTGATTGTTCAAGTCGGATGCCCATTTTTCCTTGCTGCTGATTGTTAACGAGAGTCACACATCCACCATCCAGTGGCTGAAAGTGCTAACAGGTTCAAGCTGAAACATGGTGTTTGTCACAATTTTGAAACTTTAGAGCACAGGTGTCAAACTCCAGTCCTGGAGGGCCGCTATCCTGCAGGTTTTTGTTGTCTCCACACTCCAACCCACCTGACCGAAATTCAAAAATTGGCTGAGAAGAATCTGCTGGATCCATTTGATTTGAATCAGCTGTGTTGGTAGAGGGAAACAACAAAAACCTGCTGGATACCGGCCCTCCAGGACTGGAGTTTGACACCCCTGCTTTAGAGCATAGAGGCGTGAAGATGCTGCATACATGTGTTCATACAAGGCGACTCGTTCATCCGCATACATTTCCTGTGAGATCGTCCAATCACTTGTCACACAAGTTGTGTTCAAACTGTCCAGAAGTTCACTGTGTGATGTACTTTGTAGTGCATCAGCAATTTAGTAATGCTCTTTGAAATATCAGCTGGAACTGTAGCACTATATACTGGTCCCATGGTACAGCAACAGAATACCACATCAGTTAATGTGGACCATGATGCATTGCAGTCCAGAGCCAGCAGCTCTAGATTCCTCACATCTCAGCTGTGAGTTGGCTGGTATCTCTGATCTATGTGAGCTAACATTTTTAAAAATATGTGATTACAACAATTAGTCGTTTTGAACATAGTGCATTTTAATTTCCTTTTGCAAGCAACACTGATATAAGTAAGGATTAAACAACGAGGAGCCGTGCATTACACAATTATAATGCACGATGCGGAGTCTAGAACACCACAACGCACAAATGTTAGCCAATTTCAAAGATTGTATGTCATTAGACGTGTGGTTTATACTCGTGCATGTGGATATAGTGTGGTTTAATTATATATAGGTGTTCAAAGATTTGTGTGAAAAATAGCAAACTTGTGCTTTTCATCGCTTCATTATGTGTGTGCATCCTGCTGGCGTTTGTTATGTGACACATTACGGTGAATATCTACCACTTTACAATGAATCACAGCTGGATTCAAGCAGTGTCCTTAATGCACGAGCAGCTGTCTGCTCCGATCCTGTAGTGAGGTCTTTAAATAGTGAACACTTTACAGCGAGGGAGTAAAAAATCTAAACGCGTCAAAGAAACCAAAACAAAACAAAAAAACAAGATTGAGCTATGTTCTCCAGAGCCACACACCAGTGGTGAACATCATTATGTACATTTTGTGTTTCCATTCGAGTGTTGGTGTTGAGTTTGTGCCGTTTGAGCTGTTATGTAATCTCTACTGAGAACTGATGGGCAAAAATCTCAGAGCCGTGACAACAAAGGCTGCGGGCAGAAAGCAAATGAATGAGCAAATAACAGCTCTGATCTGTTTGCAGAGCAGAATCTCAGTCAGATGCGAAGAAAGCAATTAATACAATCAGGTATATATGGCGATCATAGCTGGGTGATAAAGTTATTGTAAAAGGCAGCTTAATGAAAAGCATTTGATTAGTCAGGATTGCATCAGAACTAAATCTAAATCCATCTTGGCTGTCGAGATTTGAAAGAAATTCCTGCTCTTCTCCTCCTATTAACATCAAGTTGATTCCTGTTTTTTATTTGACAGGTCTTAGAGAAGATAAGGATGCTTATTTCTTATTCCTCTGGTGTTTCCATTGATTTTTGATATTTGATCCAAGGTTATTTTTCTCCTGACTGGTTCGATTCAGTTGGAAACATTCCTCGATAGCTTATCTTACAGACAGATGACAGAGAGAGAGAGCAACTCCTTCATCTGTCACTGGCAATTTGTAGTTTCTGCAGAAAAACAGCTTCCATATTTCCCAAAAGATAACCAAGTGATTAAATGAAAGTAAGTACAAGACAAAAGGGAAATTATTAAAAGACAGTCAGTGGAGAGCTTTTCCATTTTCAGACTTCAAATATTTGTTTTAGCATTAAAATGTCATAATAGGCAATATGCTGGTACTTAAAGTCTTAATTTGCACATTTTAGTGAAGGATGTCACAATGGTTGATGCTCTTTTAATGGTTAATGTCAAAGAAATAATCATGTGTTAATTTCACAACCAATGTGTAAAATCACACGAGTGCTGTTTCTAAGTCTTTAAGTTTCATTTATTTCCATCTTGGGTCCAAACATAATAAATAATAATATTGCAGTAAGTAAAGTAACCAAGAAGTTTCTTTCCAACAAAATCATCTCTGCTCTTAAACACTAAATACATTGACTCTAAAGACATTAATTCTCAGAGAAAACAAGTAGAAACGACTACAGGATCTCTTCCTGGACATTCTTCCTGTAAACTGTGACAAAAAAGTTTTTTTTTTTCCTCTTCTGAATGAAGGAGAAAATGTAGAAACACATAAACCTACCTAGCTGTTGACTTATAACATCATTCGAAGGATGAATGTTGCTGGAACAGAGAAAACAGAAAAACAAGACCATCTATCTGTAATTAAATGTCATTTCCTCTTACGAGCCACCGCCCACTAAAAGGCACCAAAAGGCATCAACATCAAACCAGGTTGGTCCTGTTTGACCAGTGATACTGTCCATCGAGAAAGCATTTTGGTCTATGTCTCCTGTATAATGTAACTTTCAGTAAACACTGCTGAATGCATTATGTTGCACTCTAAATCGAGCCTGAGTTGTACATAATAAGAAAACTGCAAATGGCACAATGACATTTCAATTTCATATGATGTTTTGAGGTTTTTTTTGCATAATTTAAAATAAAAAAATCTGACAAGAATGACTTAACTAGTTTGTTTGGAAGGAATAACTCTTCCTGAGATGGACATGCCTCTTCTGAAACTGGCCCAGTTGCAGCATACTACTGATCTGCCGTTATGGTTCATTGACCTTTTATGGAAAGTGACAATAAATATTGACGGGTCTTTACAAGTGATTAATTGTAGTATTTAATACTATGATTAATTATGAAATAAAGTAATATTGATATCCCTACTTTGATCTCACATTGCCAGCTGATACTACAGTCTGCATTATTACTCACATACATGTGTAGAATCGGAATTCCAGTCTCCAGTTTTCCTCTACTGGTTTTCCTGTACAGTACTTCTTGCTTTATTTATGTGTTTGTGCAGAATAGAGCTTCAAACAACAAACACAGGACACATACTGTAAGGCAGGGATCTCTGAGGGTCATTGTCCTGCAGGTTTTAGATGTTTCCCTGCTGCAACACACTTGACAGAAGTTAAACAGAAATTAAATAGATGTGAAGTTCTGCACAAACCTGTTAATGTCCTATTTATGCGAGTCAGCTGTGTTGTAGTCGGTAAACATAAAAAAAAAAAAAAAAAACAACCCAAAAACCTGCAGGACAGTGGTCCACAAGAAACAGGGTTGGGGGATCCTTGCTGTAAGGTTCCATCATAACTACATCCATGGAAATATATGAGTTACATTAAAGTGTCTCTATTATGCACATTTCAGTCTGATTTATTTTAATATACAAGTTTTCAGAAACCTCTTTATTCATTTTGTATTAAATGATCAGTCTCTGCCAGAAAACAAGCGAACAGGGAAGCTCCGCCCTGTCCTGCCTGTGGGCTGCGTCTGATTGGTCAGCTGCTAGGATTAGTTATACTGAGCAGTGAAGGTGGGCGTGGGTTTCTCCTCGTAAACATGCACACCCTAGAGAAGATGACCAATCACTGAGTCCCTCACCCGGGACATCACTAGAATTTCAAAGTAGAAAAAAACTCTCAAAAACCAATCATTTCCGTCACCATGGAAACTAAACGTAGAGAGTACTGGAAAACTCAAACACGCGTTTAAGTGATAAAAAAAATAAATAAAAAATGGTGCCGCCCATATGTCTGGTGAGTATTCAACACTAAACCACTTTAGAAAGCTCAGAAAACTAGAAATAGCAGAATAAAACCCCTTTAAAGCTGATGTGTTCCATTTTTTCCAAGTGTGTTTTTTTATTTTTTTATTTTTTTTTCTTCACACGGAAGTGGTCCAATTCAGGACCACCTGTCAGAGAAAGAAGATTTTCTCAGGGGCCTCATGTGATGAAAATTAAGTGAATTCATCTTTCCATTTTCTGTACTGGTTTCTATCCAATTCAGGGTCATAAGGTTGAAGTTTGATCCAGTCCAAGCTTAAATAACGTGCCCAATGTGGGCGCTTTTTAAATTCAGGAAGACATACGAGCAAAATAAGCTGTCATGGTAATGGCTGGAGCATTATGGCCTGCTGTGGTCCAAAATCATGAATACCCGAGACCTTCAAAAATGTGTTGCTTTGCACCAAACCAGATATAAAAAGGTTCGTCTAAGACTGGCTTCCCAGAACTTTTGGTCCTCATGTATTCTTATTAGTAAATGGCCTCAGCTTGCTGTTGCTTTTTGCATTTTGTTCTCAGTTAAAACAAATGTAGTTTTACTCCTGAACATTTGAACACATGGAGCTGCTTTTACATTCTGTTTTTCATGTATCGCCTAACATGCAACCAGTAAAATCTACCACACTCACTGATCCCCTGGCTTTCATCCTTTCTCCGTTTGTATTTTACCTGTCTGCCTCAAACCTTGTCTTTAAGTCCTGTCTTCGTGTTTCTTCAGTAGTTTCCATGTTGCAGGTAGCGGTCAGTAAACGTGCATTTTCATATCTTTACAAACCAAAGTTAAAGTGACATCCATACCAATTTAAGGCATCAAGTAGAAACAAGGCTTACTGGGTTTAATGCGGAGAGAGAAACAAATTACTGAATCTCCTTCACTTCTGCAGTCAAGGAGAACATGGTGTCTGTTCAGCAATTGCTCTTTTTCATCAACAGAATTAGAAAAACTCCACTCAGTTGCTTTGGGGAATATAACTAAAGCATGAAATGCAAGATTGCAATTGATCTTGTGTTGCAATCATCTGGCATTTTCTACAAGAAACGGTTTTACTTTTTACATGACAGAAATCCACGGATTATATTTGCACTATTGGAACATTTAGCAACATAGATGCAATTTCAGGCAAGATCTTTACATTTGAAACACTTTTCGTGCCTGCGTATTCATCTGGGGACTCACTTCAGCTTCAGGTAGAAATGCAACTTGCAGCTGAATAATGCTGTTATCCTTTTCAGATGGTAGGTGATGCACCAGCAACGCCAACAGTAAAAGAAGACAAGAAATTCACTTTCTATGGTGCTTGGTTGTTAACGAATAACAGAATCTGTGCTAGAAGGTTGGAGGACAGGATGGGCTTGACACCTGACTCCGTGGCATTATTCAGTTCAACCTTGACATTGATGTTGTTCCAATCTCTTTTTTTTTATGTCTTTATTTTCTTTCACAGTCTTTATTTTAACTCCTCTCACTTTTCTACTGAAGTCGGCTGTTTCAAAAGGCACAAGGTAAAAAAAACAAAAAAGCACATAAAATACATGGTAAAGGTTTCACAGCCTGAACAATACATGCTGTTGCGGTTATGTCACCAGCTGGGTAAGCCATATATACTTGCCTGACATTCATGAATAGATATGTCTGTTTAGCATGTTGTCAATCATCTCTGCTCACATAACCCAAGGCTTGCTTTGCATCGGCATGGCACTAGAGCAGCGGCTCCCACTCTGAGGGTTGCCAGATAATTTCAGGGTGTTGCCAGATAAAGTTATAAAACATAAAACCTACATTTATTTCATAAACTTAAGATTTTTACAATGGCTGTCAAAAATAAACAATTAATTGAGAGAAAAATTAGCTGTGAAATAAGCACCTTCATTTCCTAACACAGTAAGATATAAACAGCTAAGTTCATTTGAACAGTTCACATTCTCATCCTCTACAAAATTCCCCTCATTAAACAGTAAATGGGGCTCACAAAGAGTTGGCTAAAGCGATAAAGCTACCTGGATGCGATCTTCATCCATGCATTTCACAGTAAAGCAAAATGTAGACTAAATCCACAAAAATAAAAAATTCAAGCTAAAGACTCAATGCTTTGAGTAGAAAACTGTCTTCAGGTAACTTCCACATCAGGATTTAATCAGCTGCTTATGTAACAAGATACCCATCATATTAAAATTGGAAATTGACATTATCTTTACGAGACAAGCTTATCTTGGGCATGTAGGTGCCTTGTCGCTGCTGTGATCCACCAAAAACCTCTTTATCCTGACAGTTTTCCAGTCTTACATTTAGAGGCTGCAAGATGATCCTTTTGATGTATCACACAATTAATCCTTCAGTCGTCATGTGGGGCCGGGGTCGGAAACACCAACGTGAGTTAAATTGGGGGTTGGTGGCTGTTCATCTCTCAAGCTCGGGTTCTCTACCAGAGTCCTGGGAGCTTGAGGGTCCTACGCAGTATCTTAGTTGTTCCTAGGACTGCGCTTTTCTGGATGGAGATGTGTGATGTTTCACCAGGTATCTGTTGGAGCCACTTCTCCAGTGTGGGGGACACAACCCCCAGTAAACACTATGGGCACTACTTTTGCGGTTGGTTGGCCAGCACCATTTTATCTGTCTGGATCTGGAAGTCCCAGAGGATCTTAGCCCTCTCATTCTCCACCACCTTGGGGGGAATTTCCCACTGGGAATTGGGGGTTTCCAGTCCATATTCTGCACAGATGTTCCTGTATGCAAGCTACTTGGTTATGGTGCTCCATATATTCTTTGCCTACCAGTATCTTGCACCCTGCTGTATATATATATATATATATAT
>NC_136625.1:29924651-29941412 GCF_933228915.1 Telmatherina bonti | reverse complement strand
GCACTGTTTGAATGAGCTGCTCTGTTCTACAATTGCCAGCCACACACTGATATCTTACCTATTTTTCTCCATTTCAGTCTCTTCCACAATACTTTTTTTTTTTCTCATGTGGAAGCTGCATGTGGGCTTACATAAAGTAAGACATCAAGATTATATTTGAATATACATGAGTCAGTAAGTGCATGCTTTTTATGCAGAGGAAGTCGTCTCTTCTTCGTATTTTCCTCACATAGGTGCACCAGATGTAAACTGCGAAGCCAGCAGAAGGATTCATAATGCACCGCTTTAATGGGCCCAACTCTGAAAGTAAACCAGCATGTTTAAACATGATGGCTGCACACTTGAAAGGGCCTGATACTGTATCTAGATGGAAACTTGTTAGTAGCAGGAAGGGATGGACAAGTCGGGAAGTAAAAAGCAGATGATTGTAATAAGTGGTTGGCACAGTTCATCAAGTTTAAATGTGAGGGAGACGACGCAGCTTCTCTTTCCTCCACTCTTTTCTTCCTTTATCTTCTGCTCTGTTTTTTTTTTTTTTTTTTTTTTTTTTTAAATTCCCAGCCTGTTTTAATTTAGTTATTTTTGCAGCAGGTTTTTCTGGCCAATTTCTCTCCGGCTTTTAATAACATCTCAGTGCCGAGTACTCAAAAGCACACTCTGCCTTTCTCCTCCTTTATCTCTCCCATTCATCCTCTCAGTTCAGTTAAATTAAACGCTGCCTTATCTGTATGAAATGTTGTAAATATTGGCTCAGCCCAGGTGGGGATGGGGGGGGGGGCAGTAATTTGCAAGCAGCTCAAAATGGAAAATGAAATGTTTAAATGACAAATGAAGCACGTCAATGCTAATAAAGGGACAGACCGTCCTTAATATGCGCTGCTGTGTGTCTGTGTTTTAGGTATGTGGTCCTTCTCCGTCTCCGAGCTGGCCATCCCAGGTGCTGAGATAGGACGCATCTCTGCAACCGATGCCGACCTCGGCGAAAACGCCAAGCTGGAATACATCATCCTGGAGGGAGAAACCGGGGACACCTTTAACATCACTGGAGTCAACCAAGACGCGGTCATCACGCTGAACAAGGTGAGAGAAGGACAGCAGAGATGGAGGCGAGGGTTTGCAAAAGAGAGCGTGCATGAGGAAGGAAAGGTTTTTTGAATGAGAGATGCCAAACAGGACCAAACCCAACCAGAGGAGGGAAGGAAGAGGAGATGATGAGTGGGATGAAACGAGCAACGTGAGAAGGTCTTTAGAGAAGAGCTGCTCTGAGCCAAACCGTAGATAACATGTTTTCTGAGGCCATTAACCTGCAATTGCCTGGAAATACACAGGAAACTGCATAAGCCTGCACGGTCTTACACGGTTCATCAATTAGCATCCTTATTAGGGAGCTTCTTACACCAGCTAATCTGCATTCATCCCACCTTTTCTCTGTATCTGAATCCCATCAGCTGAGTGGCTTTTGATGGGTTTCTAATAGACAAATTTCTTGTTTGATTTGATCTCTATGAACCCGTCTCCTTTTCTTTTCCTTCCTTCATCTTTATTTCAATATTTCCATCTGTTGACAGCAAACATTATCAAACATCTGTATGAAAGTGTGTGGAAGTTGCATCTGGATCGAGTGTTTTGACTGCCGTCGCAGTGTTTTGACAGCAGGCTCTCAGCGCAGCTTGGCCGTGCAGCATGTTCGCATGTACAGGAAGATCAAACGGGCTCTTCCTTTCCATTCTCCGTGCAGCTGGCTAATAGATCCCTTTAGTGTAATACTGGATTATTTCAGTTTCAAACAGCCATTCCCTAAGCTGCCTGCCATCCCCAATAATCACATTCTTATGAAGACATGTGTGCATAGTGGGGGTGATGAGAGCTGACAACCTCTTGTAACCAGTTGTTAAAGTGCTTATGTGTGTGTTCAGACATGGGGATGCAGCCCTTGTGTGCACATATGAAATATACTTATAAAGGGGCGCCCTGGATAGGAGACCAGTTTGAAATGTGACATTTTCCTTTGAAATGAGCTCTTCAGAAGTATCACTGGTGCTTCAATAAGATCACACACATGCTCCTCTTTTACTCTTCTATTCTTCTATTCTACAGTTATTTGACGCTTTTATCCAAAGCAACTTACATGTGAAAAATGATCGATTAACCATAGCAATTAACCTAACATGCATGTCATGTTAATGATGTCAGGGATTTCTTTAAACTGTGGGTGTACATGCATTGGGCCAACGCGCTCTTTCACGCTTGCAGTTAGTCCAGAATTCTGCTGCACGACTTTTAACTGGTACCAGAAAACATGAACACATCACGCCGATTTTAGCTTCTCTCCTCTGGCTGCCTGTATGTTTTAGAATTGATTTTAAGATCTTATTGTTTGTTTTTAAAGCTTTAAATGGACTGGCCCCTCAATACATTACCGAATGCCTCCAAATTTACACCCCAGCTTGCACCTTGAGGTCTCAGGACCAGTCCCAGCTTGTGGTGCCTAAGACGAGACTTAAGACTAGAGGGAGCTGCCCCCACAGTGGAGTGCTTTAAGTCTCGTCTAATGCCGGGCGGACACTGTGCGATTTTATAAATCTGACTGTCGAGGAAATGCTCCCACTGCACGACCGGGTTTGTCCCTCGTACTCTATTTGACCGTACGACATGTGTACTCATACTGTACGACTGCTGTCAGCCACGATTATTGACAACCACGACTAGTTGTCGCCGTCAGTCGGCGTGTGACGGCACGACGTGCTCGAGTGTGAACAACGAAAAACATGGGTTCCTAGTTCCTATGACAACCACAGCGTGCCTGACAACAAGATGGCGAGCAGGCAGCAAGTTGTTGCAGTTGTGTGCGCTGTCTTGAGCGCTGAAACGAAAAACAAAAGAAAACCTCGTCTTCTCTCCATAGCTCTGCTAATCTCTCTTCTAGCAGCTGTGTCCACCGCACACGTCTGAATTTGGGGTTGCCCGTCATTGTTTAAAGCTCCACCGGTGTCTTCTGTGCAGGTGCGAACGTAGAATCGTGACGTAACACCACTCACACTGTACGAGCGACGGCGAAAATTTCTGACATGCCAGAAGTTTGATCGGGAGGTCGCAGCATCGTTAGAACGTAGCAGCAATTAATCCTTCCTCGGGAGTGTTCTCACACTGTACGGCTCACGACCTCCCGACCGGACATCCCGACGCTACGATGTTTCCACGACGACGCAGCGTGGTCTGCGACAGCAAAATCGTGGTGAAATCACCTCGAAATCGCACAGTGTCCACCCGGTATAAAGGCCCACTTTTATTCTTTGGCTTTTAACACTGTGTGAGTTGTGTGGTCCTCTGAGTCTTTTATTTGTTTTATTGTTTCTTTTAATTATTTTATTGGGTATTTATTTATTTTTAATTGTTTTACCTGTTTTTATTATTTTGACGACATTAATATTTCGTGTTATTTTTATATTGTGATATTCAACTTTGTGCAGCACTTTGGCAACATTCTGTTTTTAAAATGTGCTTTATAAATAAAGTGGATTGGATTGGCAGTGCAGATTAAGTCATGATGTGTTGTTGTTTGCACAAAGTTTATTTATTTTTCAAAAGACAAAGGCATACGTTTGGTTATAACATTTGTACGGACATTAAAGATGCATTACGTAACTTTCTGGCCTGAAAACTCCACCTTCCGGACTTGTTTGATGACACTGTGACATCTATGTGTATTTCTAGAGGGGCTGCTGCCCGGCAGCATTGTGCTGAAAACCTGCACTATGCAACTTTTTCATTCAGGACGCTGCGTGACGTTGCAGCTACACTGAAAAACGTGCCGACTGTTTTAAACACACGATATCGCTGATTCAGCAAAGAAACTCGAGAAGATTAAAGAGGAAAAGAGACATTATTGTAAGATCAACTTTTATTGGCAGAAGAGAGCTGACTGGTCAGGTAGGATGCAAAATGCCGAAGTAACCGTTGACAGGGGACTCGTGACAGGAAAAGCTGTCCCGGAGATGATCCTGGAGGACAAGTGGGTCTCTTACTCTGTCTAAATATTGCATTCTGAGACTGACATCAGGTTGTTTTCTTTCTTATCTATACTGAATACAAAATTATTTTAATGACTGATTTACAGATTTTTGTTAGAGACAAACAGAAACTTTTACTCTCATGCTAATGACCCACCCGTGACCCTGCCTTTCCACCTCTCTCTGTGTTGCCTGGCAGCCTCGCTTTCATTACCTGACAAAATAAAACATTGCTATCACACAAGACAAAATGGACTAATTCAAGTTGTAATTGCAAACACAATTATAAACTGTTTCATAGTGCATCATCATCCTCCTAGTTGTGATGATATGTGATCATTTTGACTCATTACAGTTGCATATCATTGTTTTTTTGGAGGGAATATTAATTTTCTATCATTATAATTCCCAATAAATCAAAAATGATCTTTTCAAAATAATGTATACCAGAAAAAAATGCATTTCAAAGTGGAGGTCAGGGGAAACACTTCAACATGCCTTATTATGACTTTGATTTCATTCTAATTAATCATGTAGACTAAGTCAGAAGTCTAGAGTACCAGAACTCACCTGCAGTGACCTGCGTCTCCACCTGCCAGCATCTCCTCTCTCTGAACTGCCTGGCAGCTTTGATCATAACATGTCCATGTATGATAAGAAAACTACTATTTTGCTTCACGTCTGTCATTATCACAATTCTTAGCGGCTCAATAACAGGAGAGAAAATCCTTTCTTTATGACTTGAACCTTCACAATGACTCATTATAAGTCCTGATGTCCACCTTACTTTTCGTTGCTCCTGACATTCTGGCTAAAGAAACAACCACTGCCAACATCACTCTCTGACACTAACTAGCACTGCTAACAGGGAGGGGGACAGCTGGGGCAGCCAGTCACGTTGACAAGAAGCAGAAGCAATCATTTCAGTTAAGAAGGGTGGTGAGGACAATTCAGGACCTAGCAGATGTTGGCAGGGACATGCCCCTACCATCCCCGTGCCCATGGCAAAAATGATGAAATTCACATCATTGGCCCCTACCAACACTGTTTTAGTAGTTATGCTTTTTCTTTTTTCTTTTTATCAGTTAAGTTTAGATTACTTCATTTGTCCACAAGAGATGCTTTTAAAAATGCATTTCGTTTTAAAAGCAAAAAAAAGCTACATTTATTTAACTTTAAAAAAATAAATAAATAGCAAAAAAAAGAAGAAAAAATGTAGTTAAAACACGTCAATAAACACAAGATCAGCATTAATCTTTTACATCATGCAGCATTTAATAATAAAAACATATAAATAATCACTTCTAATGTGCTCGGACATGACGTGTATTGTTTAGATTTGTGAGCTTGTCCAGCGTTGAGAACAATTTATGAATAAAAGGAAAGAAAATAGTGTAAATAATTATCTGCCTTAATGGTGCTTGACTGTCAAACTACAGATTCAGCCAAGACAGAAACACCAAAACAATCAGTAGGTGACTAAACGTCTCTGTCTGCATGCTGAGATCTCCCGAAGGATTGAGCCTGATGTCAACGGTAAATGAATAAATAAAATGAGTCTAATCTGTATTTATGAATCTACATGGTGCGTAGATTAATTCAGTCCAGATTTAAACATCTCAAGTCTTGTAGTTTTTCAGCAGGACCTGGTCTGATGTTCTCCGGTCCAAAAATCCCAACATCACTGTTATTTGTCTTTTTGCTGTGTTAAAAACCACAAGCTCTGCAGAATAAGTCAGTCCAGAGTGAACATCATTTAGTCTTCAGTTTTCCAGCAGGGTCTTCTGTGATTGTGGTCTCTATGAAAGCAGAGGAGTGTGTATCATCAACCTTTACCTGCAAAACGACTAGAAAACAAAACAAAAGACACACAAAAACACTCCAAAACAACAAAACATTCTATTTTGTTATATGAATATGGGTTTATAGAGGAATTGTAAAGGTTTAAAAATAAATAGTTTAAAAGATAACCTGTGGGACTGTGGGTCAGAATCTCCAACATTTCATGGTTATGTCTTCAAAGTGAGAATCACAAAGAGAGTCAGTTTCAACGGTGTGACACTGAAATGCAGCGGCTCCTCAAAGACAAAGCAAACAAACAAAACAAAACAAAACAAAAAACAAGAAAGAAAGAAAAGAAAAGCTTAACAGAGGATTTATTTCTGCAACAAATAGTAACTTTTTACTTTTATGGTGTAAGCAGTCTTTTCATGATCATGCATTTTTAAATTCTCTCAAAGATCAGAGAAGTATCTGGTTGCTTTCATCTAATGCATTTAATGTTGTTTACTTTCATTAGCATGTTGTTAAAGTCCATAAACTCCTGTGAAAACTATTTATGCAGATATGTTGCAGCTCTGGATATGAACGCAACTTACATTTTATAAATTAATCACTGCATCAAGCTTTGTTTATAAATGACTTTTTATACAAAACAAATTGCAGCACAAAATGTTTTACAATGAAATTATAATTAAATAAAGAAAAAAAACATGGATTAACCTCCTAAGACCCCCAGACCGCATAAACACACACACACATACACATACAAACACAAACACACACACATGTACATAAAGTGGATGGTTGTTCTACAGATGAGGAGCCTGAAAAAAACCCAAAAAATGTGGAAACTAAAAAACTAACTTTTGGAAACTAAAAGCAAGTCAGATAAATATATCAGACTAAAACTTTTAAGAATTTTTAAAAACTTATAAACGTATTTTAAAATTGATTGAGAAGCACACAGACTCCCAGTACAGTTTCGAGTCCTGCAGAAATGCTCTGACTCTGCAGCTGCGGGGTGTATCAACGACTGGCAAGAAGCTGAGGACAGAGAACCGCTCAGTCAGTTTTTGAGATGGTGCAGAAACAATTCACCTCATTATGAACACAAACAAAAGAGACGATTTGTTGACTTCAGGAGGAAACGGGGAAAACACAACTGAAGTGTGTCGAGTTCAGCAGAGAACAAACTGGACTGGAAATGCAACACAGAGAAAGGACAGAGCAGACTCCCTCAGGAAGCTGAGATCACCCCATGTCTGCCCCAACATGTTGCATATCTTCTATAAATCTGCTGTGGAAAGTGCAGTTAGCTTTGCAGCCATCTGTTGGGGCAGCACCACCAGAACCAGAGACTTAATATAGATACTGAACAAACGGATCAGTAAGGCTGGTTCTGTGCTGGGGAGAACTTTGGATTCTCCTCGAATGCTGCAAAAACTGCTAAAAATAATGGATGACTCCTCACATTACCAGGGGTGTCCAGAGTCGGTCCTCAAGGTCCGCTGTCCTGCAGGTTTTTCATGTGTATCTGTTTCTACACACCTGACTTCCAATAAATGGATCCAGAAGCCAATAAAGTGTAAAGTTCTGCACAATGACTGATTCATTTGAGTGTTTTAGAAGAGATGCATGGAAAACCGGCAGGAATGTGGCGCGGGAGGACTGGAGCATTCATGTCTACACGATGCAGTGAAGAAACCACAGAGATATCGTTCACTAACCGCTCAGTCTGAGTAAAGGTCGAGGGGAAGCTGGAGCCCATCCCAGCAATCACTGGGCGAGAAGTGGGGTACACCCTGGACAAGTCGCCAGTCCTTCGCAGGGCATCAAAGTGCTAAATTCTTCTCATTCATTTTTATTACTGTTTTATTTAAAAATATATATATAATAAAACCATAATGAACATTTAATTTCTTTTCAAAAGAAGCCACTGCAAAGATTTTTAAGATAAACGACAATCCGCATCCACTTTTTTTCCAGCAATATCTTCCAACTATTGCACTCAAGGTAATATATATTGTGTGTTTTTACTCAAGAAGTAACAGGAGTTGTTGCGTTTGTGCTCTTGTGAGCTTGTGGGCATGCACAGCAGCGCATGCGGACGCAGAAATGCGGGTGAGTTTATCACCGCATCAGTTCTCAGCCTTGTTAAAAACAATCCTCACCTCGAGGTGGTGTGTAGAGCAGGATTTCCAGGCCGAGTTCGAGCTTCTTTGAAGAGAGAGACGGATAGCGGTAAGGGAGAGGGCCGGATACTGCAGGAGATGCAAGAAGAAAGAAATTGAAGGCAAGGACCCTGAAATAAGGGGGGAGGGGGGGGGGAATCGAGGAATGCAGAGGGAGGGAAGAGATGGAAGAGCGGAGGGAGGAGTGTATAAATGAGGTCCTGTGAGGCGGTGGCAGCAGAGAGCGCGGTGTAACAAGGGAATAAGAGGAAGAAGGAACCAGAGAGTGAGATGTGCAAATAGACAGGGAGGGAGATGCAGAGACGGTGAGAGTCGTGAAATCAGTGACAGCTTTATGGAGAAATAAGCACAGCTAGAGACTTAGAGGCACACAGGGGTAGAAATAACCATGCAGACAGACACCAAGGCAAAAACAGGAAGAAATGAAAAGAAAAAAAAAAAAAGATGGATAAAATAAATTCACACAAAGAGAAACCCTTATAGGTGAGTTCAGCATGGCCGGCATAGGAATAAAGAAGAGAAGGTGAAGAGGGGGCGCGGTGTGTAAAAGGCAAATTGATCATTTCAGCGTGCGCTGGCGACTGATGAAACGACCAGTAACATTACATGTACAGTAAACAAATCCAGCACACATCTCCCACGCACAACATTCCTCCCGCTGCATTGAAGCGCAGCGTTCACGGAGAAACGGAATGAAACGCACAATTAGTATTTCGACAGGGCCTCCTTCACGAAGCCCCCCCCCCCCCCCCCCCCCCCCCCACAAAGGCTCCAGGAGAGGCAGAGAAATAGATTTGAACAGGATTGTTGCCGAAATATTGGGTGAAACTGGTGAATCGTGGCGTCCGCGCGTGGATTCGCTTTGAATGCTTGCAAGAGAAGTGGCAAAACTCGTGGAATATTTAGAGGTGCTGCGGGGCAGCGATTTTTAATTATTTACATCAGCAGTTGTTCTTGTACGTTTCTTTTTGGATTTTCTTGCGGTAAATGTCGGTGTGCTTTTGCAGCACAAAGGGGAAAAAAAAAAGAAATGAGTCTTTGAGGGAATAAGAGTTTGAAACAGTCCGAAACTCTCGCCCAGAATAAAAACCAACAGGAGCGGATTAACAGAAGGAGAAAAATAAATGCAACCCTTTATTCACGTGTTTGTTTATCTGTTGACTCACAAACCCTGGTGTCTATTTTAGGAAGTCAGAATGAAATTTTAACTGGGGAAAAGGATGTGTGTCCCTGAAGAGGAAGGGATGTATGAGCAGAACGATTTGTGTTCCCAGAGAGTCGGCCTTGACCTCGATGGCCATCTTGCTGCTGTGGGCTGAATCTCTTTAACCACTGATCTATGAGAGCCATTCTCTCTCTCTCTCTTTCTCTCTCTCTCACACACACACACACACACAGTTACAGATACGCAGAAACGTGGAGCCTACACATTCAACGATAAACGGCAGGCAGATGTATACAGAGATGGGCATCGATATAAAACACTTGACCTCGCTGCTCTCTGTGTTTAAACTGCAAGGAATGAAGAGGAAGAGCTGAGTAGAGGCCGCCGTCTAGAGACGGCGAGGAAAGCGGTGCGCGTCTCTACCTCAGAATGATGTGTCAGATGGGAGGTGGGTGGGAGCTGCAGGAGGGTTAACAGCAGATTAGGAAGAAAACACAGTCAGGACTGGGAGAGCTAGAGGAAGGATTTAGGAGAGGCTGAAGGAAGACCGAGGAAGGATCTGTGAAGGGAAAACGGAGGAGAAGAAGAAGGAGGAGTGCAAAGCCGACAGAATCCGTCGGAGAAGAGGAAGCCAACATGGCCTCACCACAGACCGCGACGAGGGGGGAGCAGGGACACGCCTCGAAGTCTGGCTGTCGACTCGAGCCTCATGCTGCTTATCAACGCACATTTCCACTCAGTCCCACAGAGACCCTCAGTAATAAAAAGATTTCTCCCCCTCCTCACCCTCCCCTCCCCTCCCCTCATCATCAGCTGCCGTCTCTCTGCATTTCGTTACTCGCCCTCTGTCTCAGCGCCCCACACACGACCACGTATCAGCTATGTCGTCGACATGCAAAAGATGGAAGTATTACACACACATCTACCCTCCTCGCCCCACATCTTGCCAGCTCCTTCACCTCGTCCTCGCTCTGTTTTCTATCTGGAGGCCATGTCAGGCGGCAGCGTGCGTTGCCTGTCTGCGGCTCTGACTCAGCCAAGCTCTGCCTCATTCACATTCACACACACGCCTAGCAAGATGCAGCCACAAACAGCCACATAATAACACACACATCAGCAAGCCGTTCATTCATTTGGAATTAATTTCCTCTTTCTAGTTTCTCTGCTGCTTTCTTTTTTCCTTTTTAATCCCCTCCGTTTCCTCACTGGTCAGCTCTGCTGCAAGACATATGGCTGTTAAAGAATCTACGTATTGCCGCTCGCAGTCTTTGTACACAGCATGCGAACGAGGCCGCGGTGGAAGTAGCAGGTAATTGATGAATTAGCGGAGCACTCCCCAGCCAGTAGCTACTTGACACGGCTCTTCTGCAGAGACCCCAAATGACCAGAGGTTAACGTCCTAAACTGGTGACTGCTGGTTTGGCTGTCCTTGTAGACCACTAATTACTTACTTCATTGTGTAGCTAATGAATGTGTGTAGATGCAGTAGTGTGCAAAAGTCTTAAGCTATCTCTCATGTTTTTATATAGTGCTGAAAAAACTGACAAAGTAGTTAATTCAAATATATTCAAACATAAATGGAAATAGAACGTCTGAGGAAAAATATAGTTTTTACACTTTTTATAGGTTTAAAAGTCAGTAGTTGGTATGACAACCTTCACTCTTCAACACAAAGACAAGTCTTCCATCCATCCATCCATCCATCCATCTTATGCTGCTTTTCCGGGGTCGGGTCGCGAGAGCAGCAGCCTCAGCAGGGAAACCCAGACTTCCCTCTCCCCAGCTACATTTGCCAACTCTGCGGGGATCCCAAGGCGTTCCCAGGCCGGCCGAGAGATATAATCCCAAAGACAAGCTTCATTGTCATTTCTTTAAATAGTCTGCAGGAATAGTTTTTCTGAGGACAATCCAAAGCTGTTATTTGGGTATTAGATGCTTTTTTTAAAATCTTTGTCAATATGATCTCTTACTGCTTCAGGAAAGTTTAGTTCTGGGCTCCGGGGAGGATTCATCACTCCATACGACCTGTTGCTGCTTATTTTTGGTCATTTGGCAAACCTCAGCCGTTTCTTCACAATTTCCTTCATTAAGAGTGACTTCTTGACAGTCACCCTTACACAGAGCCCATTTCTGATGAGGCTTCAGTGAACAGTATGGATCCTTTAAAGGTCTGCAAGCATCTCTCAGCCCCCCGTGTCAGAACTTTTCCCATTTTTTAAAGACATCACTTTCAAATAGCTGTAGATAGATTGCAGACCGCGCTAATATCTGACAGGTTGTCAGCTAATAGCTCTTTGGGAATCACCTTGTTGCTGAAAATATATTATTCAATGTCTGTCAAACTAATTGGGATTTTCTTTGGTGAATACACCTACAAAAAATGGAACAAATTATGTGTCTTTGAGACAGACTGCATTAAAGTACCTACCCAGGTTCTCTGGCATATATGTAGATAAACCATTGGTTCAACTTAGTTGCCAATTTTATAAGTGAATGAGTCATGAAATAGTGTAAAGTTGTTCAAAAGAATAAATTCCTCTGAAAATAATTAAGTTTAAGAACTGGACTGAAAATGAAAAAAAAAAAAGAAATAAAGTAGAAAGCATCTAAAGACTCAAAAAGTCTGGAGATCTATTGCTCAAGAACACATTAAAGATGTATTACATGCCTTTTTAATCTTAAAACTGTCTGTTCTGCACTGCCTTTGATTGCACAGTAACATCTCCTGTGCATTTCTGGACTCGTTGCTGCTCAAGTGCGTCTCAAAGGCTTAGAAACCGCACAATACAACTTTTTACGCCAAGACGTTGCATGACGTTGCAACTGAGTTTCACTGTAAGCATCACATATCACAATATAAACACAACAACTGGTTTGTGGCTGAGTCAGCAAAGAAACTAATAAAGGAATAAAGGAAAAGTCAAAGAATAAGAGACAGGGCAAGAGATAAGACAAGAATCAACTTTGGTCTGTCTTTTACTTCTGGAAATAGCTTATAGTACAGGTGGGATACGAGAGGGGTTCCGAATTAGCCATAAGGCACTTTGATGCCCTCTAATAAAGGCTCGTTTTACATCCTATATCCTGTCAGTGTGCTTTTAAACAGAATTGTAAGGTCAGAAAGTTTTGTAGTGTTTATTTAAGAGATTATGAAAAATTGTGCTTGGATGTGAAATCCAAGACATTACGGGTGGCTCAAGACTTTTGCACCACATTTTATCTTCCATGCAAATGTTGGATTGCAGCTACTTACAGTACGTAGCTGCTGATGAAGCGAAAAGGAAAAAACCTTGGGAACAAACTATTGTTGCATAAAAAGCACTGATTTGAAAACACCTCATTACACATGTATACTGTACTTAACAGCATTTTGTATAACAAAGGGATCACCAGGCAGCACACCAGGCATGTCACAACAATATTAATACAAACCTGCCGCTATCCAGATTCATGAGGTTTCCCTTTTGAGGTATGTTTTTGGGGTTCTGTGAGCTGTGTAAGCCGGCTATTTGCGTGCCTTTTATTCCTCTTACCTGGGGGACAAGCCAGCTCATGCATGTGTCAGTTTGCAGTTATTATTTCCATATGCTCTCACTTAAAACGGCTGGCTAATCCTCGGTCACACGCCAGCAGCGCACCCAGGATTATCTGTGTTTGTTTTCTCACGCGGAGGAGAGATTGCGTTAATCTCCTCAGAGAGGGGGGAAAAAAGAGAGATGGAGCAAAGGAGGGGAAAAAAAAGAGTCAGACCAACATCTTTTTTTTTTATAAGTTAAAAAAGAGAAGAAGTTGTAGGACCTATGAGAAAGAGAAGAGACAGAAGGAAAGTGACAGAGGGATGGGAAACCAGCAGACAAAGTCAAAAGGGAGATTTAGAAGAGTTTTTGTTCTCTCTGTTCTGCAGCTGTGCTTGCTGGCAGAAACGTCCAAAGCTGCGTCTGTCATCAGACAAACGTGATGTATGATCTTGATTTAGAATATGCTAAATAAAAAAAAAGAAGAACACAAGCTGCCAAGGACAGCAGGGCGCTAAACAAACTCAAGAGCGCCCATCGCACACCATACGCACACATTGTGCTGTGCACGTATGAGACGAGGACAATAAATATGTATGTGTTTCACCTGCATTCACAGAGATTCCTCTTCTTTTCTATCAATTACAGCAAAGGCAGGGAGATTCATCACCTCTGTGATTTGAAACATCGACCTGTGGTAATTCACACTGACTGTATGTGTAACACGCACACACAGGCAAGCGCACACTGTCTCAGCTGAACATGCACGGTTCTGGGTCGGCCCTCTTTGAGGAGAGAGGTATTATGTATTGGCAGCCTAGCATGCAGGTTAGCTAATTAATTTCTGCTTACTGTGAAGCAAATTTAAAAGGGAAATTGTATAGAAATTAGAATTTCAAAAAGGACTCTTGGAGTGCCGCGCAGGACACGGGAAGGTTACACTTCAAGAGTGTGTGGGTGTGTGACAGGAGAGCAACGAGTGGAGATGAGGTGGTATCTGTGCACATACGGATCTTATCATAAAAGTCCATTTATCAAGTTTTATGGGATTTTTTCTATGAGGGTAAATATTTGCAAAATTATTGAGATGAACAATGTGAAGCCTTAAAGTTCCTTGTGTTGAAATAACAAGTTTGAACTTTCACAAGTCAATCGTTGGCTGTTTTTAACACGATAAATTACTTTAATCTTTTAATTATCAAAGTTTTATTTATTCATTTTCCGCTAAATGACCAAACAAATTAAATTCAAGCTCTTGAATGTTCACATTAGCATTTGCTGGTGTGAAGCAGTAGGAGGGAGAAGTTATCGCGACAGGAGTGTGTGTTCACACAGCAAGTTTCAAGTGTTACACTTTATTTCAAGTGTTGCAAAATCTCTTTCTAATGTTAATTATTAGGAAAAAGCTTTCTGCCAAATAAACTTAGCATAAAATGAGAGAAAATTTGTGTTTATTCAATTACTTTTCTCCTTTGATAACACCAGTTGTGTTGCATTGCATGTTGTTGCAAAGCCGGGTTAGTCACCTTTATGATTTTTAAGAACTGAGTTTGTGTAGAATGAGCAACACAGCTAAATGTGTGCATAGTGCACCCAAAAAGATTTGCCAAAATGCCCTGCAGTATGCTCCTGTTGCTTTTAATGTTGGTCCCCAGCTTGGTCAGACTTGGCTATACAATAAGATCCTCTCTTCAACCCGGGGTTGCTGAACGTCATCCAGCCTGATTACACATCCGAAAGCTCGTGAATCTCAATAGAGGAATGAACATCAACAGGATAATACTGCAGGAGGGTTAGGAACATGTTTAGGGGCATTACTCGCGTGTTTATGTGTGTTGCTCTCTCCATAAATCCAGAATACCTACAAGTTATACCTCATTGTGAAGGTGATGAATTAAGCTTTCAAGCAATGTATAATATAAGGCCAGTTGACAATATTTAAGGGGGGAAATAAAGAACCAAGGACAAATTTTAGCTGTTATTACGTTGAAATGAAAACATCTAAACTGGGAAGTTATGTTACACGTAGCAACATTTACCAAAACATTTACCAATGCTTAAGACATTTTTATGCAACAAATTGTTCAGAACCATAAAGAAAAGATAAATAAAGCTAGACTTACACAAACCTATCATAAGAGACTAAAACAGATGGTATGGCTCCACCAAAGCTGTGAGTTCAAATCAGATTTTCCATACGATTATCTGGATAAAGGAGGTTATTATGGTATAAAAACAAAATCAGAAAAAAATATTCATTCAGTCAATCATTCATTCATTTTCTTAACCGCTTAATCCAATTCAGGGTCGCAGGGAAGCTGGAGCCTATCCCAGCTAGCTTTGGGTGACAGGCAGGGTACACCCTTGACAGCTCGCCAGTCCATCGCAGGGCTAGAAAATAATATATATCATCTTATGTGAGGTGTTATATATTCATGTCTTTCATATATTTTGACATGTTTCTGAACTACAGCGATAAGCTGTTGCTAGCTAACCACATTTTGCTGTGTGGCTAGTTAGCGACTTAGCCAGCAGAGACTGTGGCTATGCTTCTGCTGCTAGCTAGCTAGCTAGTTGCTATTTTTCTGATTCATCATGAACAGCAACACCCATTCACGTGTAGTACTGTTATGTACTTGAGTACTGGCCAAACAGTTACTGTAGCTGTATGATTTGTGATATTCTTAAATATAGCTACATGGCTAACATGCAATCTTTTAGTTTGTGATGATCTAAGTCGTTGCTGCAACACCTCCTTTACTGAGCCAGTTTTGAATTACCTAAAGAGACAAAAGATATCCAGACATCTTAATCCAAAGAAGAGCTTTGGGTAATGCTCTATAGGACCCTAACAACAAAACTGCCAAGTTAAACTCTGTTACACTTTTTTGTGATTTAACATACATTTAGAATTCAGTTACATGTCTTGGCATAATATAAAACATATCTCCAAACTGCATCTTTGTGTCTAAAATATGACAACCAGGAGCAGAAATATTGTAGCAGTAGAGTTTTTCTCTAATTAAAAAGATGTTTAGGAGTCTTTCTCTTTACAGTTCAGTGTTATGACTAAGGTACCCATAGCAGTGATAAGGGGAAAGCTCTCAGAAGGGGAAAGTATGATTCAGCTGCCCTGACACAAAATGACAGCTTGTGCAGACAGGCAACCTGCTCCCATTTTCATCTCCTTACTGATGCTTGGTCAGCATCATGCTTCATTGTTTTAAAGACACATGCTACCAGTAAAGTGTCACTTTAAACCATGCAGGTCTTCGCAAACTTGCACCATGACAGCTTAAAGAAGCATCTCAAGGCTAAGTAGGCTTCTTTCAGAAACAGCAATTGTTTTGTGCGACCACTGTAACATAAAAATTTTATAGTAATATTTACTATTCATGCAGCCAGTGCATTGCCTTCCTACTGCTGAAGCATAACTAGCAATTTGCAGCTATATTGCAGCTCCATGTGTGCCGGAGGAACACATATGAAGAGCCCTTGACTGAGTGCACGGTGTGACAAGCTGGTGTGAGCATTATTATTTTTTTCCTTAAAAGTACAAGATCTTTGAAGTGATGTTATGATGACTTTCATCTTTGTTGTCACTAACACAGCTCCTATATTTACTTTCAAGCTCCTTTCTAATCACAACCCCCACTTCACACTGCACAATTTCTCTCTCCCCAGCTATTTAGACTATGTATGAATAGCCAAATATGAATATAGTATTAAAGAATGTAACAATTCCTGCAGAAAAATTTTACCGCAGGCTGTTATAGAGACCAAGAAACATACTGGTTGAAGTGAAAGTCAAGAGTATTAAATCAGTAGGACTTGCCTGATTCCACAATAAGCTTCTTTGTCTCTCAAGAAAGCTCATTCCTTTAAAACTTCTACCTTTTTGCCTTTATTCCCATTTACTCACCTTTTTATTCTGTAATTCCAAAAGTTTTTCCAAATGAAGTTGTCATGGCGCGAGGGTTTTGTTGCTGTTGCCCAAGAGTCTGTCTTTAATTTTGTAGCGTTCCCCCCTCGTGTTTTCTGTTTGCTTCACTTCCTTCAGCATCGCACTTTGTTTCATTTGCTATTTTGCTTCATCT
>NC_136625.1:29714651-29919651 GCF_933228915.1 Telmatherina bonti | reverse complement strand
TAAAGTTTGAGGCCAATTTCCTTAAAACATGCAGTGATTCATCAGTAATGAGACTAATTTAGCTCTACAATGCATGAAGCTGGTCTGCCTTCCACTGTGCCCTACTTTAAGGTTTTGCAAATACTGGCTTGGCTCTTTCTGTACAAACCACACAAACAAGCCACTCTGCTTTTTGGATTAAAAATGAAGAGTAAAGCTGAAAAAACAACACAAAAACAAGACTAAGCTAACTAAATACCTGCACTGTGCTGGCCTGAGCCACCTGTGCAAACTGCGACCAGCTGCAGTCACCAGGCTTTTACTTGTGTTTGCAGAAGATTTAGTCTTTCAAACTTCAACGAGGAAGGTGAGTGATTTGTTTGTAACAACCAAAGAAAATCGTGTCCCAATTAAAAGCAAAAAGCGCCATAAGTGAGTGTGTGGGAAGGAATGATAGTTTGTGTATTCACTGAGATATTTAGATAATCGCTTGCACTTCAAAAGAGCTCCTATCTGCTGTGATAATCTCTCGTTATTAATTCTTTGGCCATATGAATGCCAACTTCCTTATCACTCCTTCACACACTCGCCCTGTACGCTTCTTTCACGCCGCACCCCGCTGCAATATCCACTTGCCTCTTTTCTTCCCCTCTTCGTTTCGGTACTTTTTTTTCCCTCCCTATTTAACTCGCCCTCCTCCTGTCAACACAAACATGCTTCTCATCTCACCGTGCTCTCTGTTCTCCAGGTTCTCCATTGATCCCCAGTCAGACCCGGAGGCTCTGTTCCGTATCACGCCAGACACCGGCCTCATCACCACGGCGATGGAGTTGGACCGGGAGCATGAGCACTGGCATAACATCACAGTTATCGCCACCCAGAGAGGTCAGATCTAGTTCTTTGTGTGCCAACCAACACTGAGACATTATTACAACTTACTCATGGGATTATTTCTTTTATTAGAGTGGTTTTCAGTGAAACCGCCATTTTTCACCTCTGACACCTGCAACCACTGATGAGTAAGAGGTTTAAGAGTGTATAAACTGTATGTTTCAGTGTCTGAAAAGCTCAGTATCAAGTGTGCGGTGCAACTCACTAAGCGGCTTAGCTTTCAAGTCATGAGGCCATGAGAGGAACGCTGTTTGGCACCAGGAACAGTTTGTTGGAGCGTGCCTGACAATCAATTGATCTATATTGTGTCAGTTATCTGATGCTGCAATAGATCCGGCTGGATCATGGCATTAAAGCAGCCAATCGAAGAAAAGCACCTCTTTACTGGTACCGTGTGATGGCAAAGATGAGCGGGAAACACCTCCAGATTCCAGTTAGGGAAACCCAAGTTAGACCAAGCATTCAGGAACTGTACGAGTTGCGATTTGCTTCGGAAAAATGGCCTTAATTACCTTAAAGTTATAGATTTTCACAGCTGATTTTACAGTATGCAGAGAAAAACACATAATTGTGAGAAAGAGAAGCTCATTTATCAACAAAATGTGTTCCAGCTCTTAAACTTTCAGCACAATCGCATTGTTCTCACTCCAAACTGCAGCTTGTTTTTCATGTTTGTTCACTTATTAACACAGGCTGGTAAAATACAACACGCAGTTTCTGGTTAGTCTCACTCATTTCAAGCTTGTGTTAATTCAGCTGGAAAATCAGTTCAATGATGTGTCCAATTATTTTCTAAAAAAAAAAAAAAAGAATCCAGATGTTAGACAAGAAGATGGGACAGCAAAAACGCAGAAGTACATGAGGAACTTTTTAAGTGGTGGAGCTCATCCTAGACAAGGAAAAAGAAGGAGGATATTTCTAATGACGAGGACCAGATGTTAGACGCAAAGTCATGTTTTGCATCTTACATTGATTTTTATTGTCAGCTCAGTTGTTGCTCTTTGCCTTGCAGCAACAAATCAATAGTTTCTTGTTACCATTTTATGTCCGTGCTGATTTGTTCTGTCTCTTATTTGTGAAATGACAAGTTTTGTCACATAATCCAAAACAACCTTTGAGTTGCATATCCACACAGTAAATTAAATTATAGGACAGAAAAAAATCCTTCAATTCATTACAATAACCCTTCAAGGGCCTGGTCTACCATTTGGTAGAGGTATATGTGCAGTAACTTTGACAAATTTCTTTAAAATATTGTGGAAATAAACCTGCCTGAGCATCTCTACCGATTGGTTTGGGTATGTAAAACACAAAATAAGTGTTATAACACTACTGTTTCAAATTTTAACCATTTCAATGTTGTTACAATATTATTAACTTACTTTTAACATCTCAACCATTTGCTAAAAACATCTATTCTGTTTATTCTTGCCCAAAACAAACAGAAAAACACAGAGAAAACAATTTTCTCTGGCTTTTTTGTTTGTGTGAAAGTTAAAGGGATAAAAAAAAAAACAAAAACAACAAAAAACTAATTTCCACACATGTGCATGTGTTTGAGCATGTAACATGACTTCATAAAGTCAAAACACGCATTAGCACCTCTGATGGTTATGTTTTGAATTCACTACATTGGTGGTTCTTTGATGCTTAAAAAGAATAAATGTGTGTGTTGTTTTGGTGGAGGGAATCACTTGGGAGAAGAGATAACATGGTTTTAAGCAGTGATTTAACATTTGAAGAAAATTCTAATGGCTCCAAATCAACTTCTGCATTTCTTCTATCATGTAAATTGTTTTATAATCAATTCAAATCCTCAACAGGATGGAAAAAAAAACTACATCTATTCCCTACTATTAGACTGTCCACGCTCTTTGATTTCTACTGGTAAATGTGTTAATACATAACTTTCCTTTCTAAAAGGGAAAAAAATCAAGCACTGTTCTTCATAAATAAGATATTTTCTCATTATTACTATGACCTGTCATTTTTCAAAAATACTGCATTTTATCATGTTCTGATTAACTCGAACATGCTGCATATAAAATGATGTTCAGGCGTGAGTCAACCTGTGGGATTCCCAGATAGGTGTGTGAAAGTGTCCATTAGAAGTCATTTGAAACAGTTTGACAATGAAATACTGATGTTAAAAATGTGCACGCCCACTTCAACCAGCATCCGAACAGACCACGTTTAACTGGATCCGAATAAATGAATCAAAGTGCTCTGATGCAGGGTGAAAAAATGTCACTCTGATCAAATTCTTAATACTACGGCGAAATGCTAGAAACAGTACGATTGCCTAATAAAACTGATTGGATAAGAGGTAATAATTATAATTATTAGCCCCCGAAATGCACTTAATGTCGTACATGTATTTCTCCAGTCTGTCAAACTGTCATCAGGTCTTTCAGTGAAAGACCATTTGGAGAATCCATTATCCTTCCCACTTAGAGTGGTTTCTTCTTCTCTCTGCCTCTTTCTAACTTCTTACTAAGCCAGTAGGGCTGAAAGGTCTAACTATCGGTGAACTACGCACACAGTTCCACAGTGAGAAAAAGACAGCAATGTCTTAGTAAGAAAAAAGCAAATGTATGTTTTATATACGAGACCTTAGATAAGCCACCAATTTCAGCTTCCATCTCCTTGTGACCCATCTGTCTTTTCCTGCAAGTCCTTAGTGTTCTGTCGCAGCGCAAGGCGTATGTGCAGGGCCTTTATGCAGAATGCCAGTCTGGTCTTTGGGAAAGCTTTGTGTATTTTCCAGCTGAGTTCATATTGACATGTGAGTGTTCTGTATGACTCCTTTGTAAGTGTTATCCATGACTGTGATGACAGACACTTGCTGACTGGGGGACCATCCCACCTACAGTATCATATCTAGATTCTTCTTCTTGATGGATCAACAAATATCATCAATCTTCTGCCAAGTTGATGCAAAGCATGTCTTTAGCTGTTAGCTTTGAGATGAGTTCTGCTATTTGCTCTTCATATGTACCATCAAACCTACTTTGTTACAGTTCTAGCCGCTGACTACTGTTCTGCGGCTCATAGTCATGGGTAACACACGGTATGCTAGCTTTGCCCAGCAGACTGAACTGCACCTCATTTTGTTTTTCCTGAAGGGGTCTCAAACAGGATTTTTTTTTTTTTTTTTTACCAGTTAAGCTGTAAATTTTTCCCATTTTTGTACTCTATTAGCATCAAATCTCACAGCACCACACGCTTTGAACCAGAGCCTAGCAATTATGGAGTGTTTTTGTTTTTTTTTCCTGGCGGGGGTATACAGTTTGGTAAATTGATTCTACCTTGCAGTGTTGTATCACACAACAACCATGACTGTAACCTATTCCTGTTGAACGAGCTCTTTAACTGTTCTTTTTTAATTGAATGCATTGTTCCCCCTTTTTGGAAGAAATTCAGCATTTACCTAACACAGATCAGCAACGTAGTGTTTCTTTCTGTCTTTGGTTTTGGGTCAGTTGTGGGTTTGGTGTTGATATTTTTCCTCGTTGAAGTTTGGTGTTTTGTTCCTGTTCAGCCTTCATTTGGGTTTAGCCCTCTGTGCTGCCATGTTTCCTGGTTATTTTAGAGCTTATTCCCTTTAGCTCAATTTGCTTCCTACCTGGTTTCTTCTGGCAGATTACACCTGTTCCTCGTTTCGCTATTTCCACCCTCAGTATAAATACCCGTGCTCTTTTTCTTTTTTTTTGTTTTGTTTTGATTTTGCTCTTGGCCAGATGCATGTTCCTCATCTCCCTGTCCTGGTTTTCTCCACTGTTCCTTGCCTTTATTAATTATTCTGTCTTTGAATTTTACTTTCTTGTTCTTTCCAGCTTCTGGTTGCAAACTTTGTTATCCTGCCCACGCAGGATGAGTTCATCCAACACCCTCTGGTCTCATCTGGGTCCAGCTCCTTGGTTCGTTCTGTAAGATAGTGAATGAACTTATCAACAGTGAGCACAGCATGAAAAAACAACACCAAGCTCAACACTAAACCCACAACTAACCCAAAACCAGCAGACCATGATACTTTCTTCAGCAAACAATACTTAAAACGGAGTAAATGCTACGCTGCTGTGGACTAATTGCAGCTACTGTGGTTTGTTTCATGTTTTTTAACTACAGTGGAGGTTTTTGACAGTTTGAAAAGAATGAAATATCATTAAAACTATATAAAAAATAATTAAGAACTGGTAGGAAAAGGCCATAGTGACACACTCAAAGGATTGTTCTTGACTTTTTGAGGCATGGCTGTAAGTAAAAAGACTATCAGGAGCAAAGATCAAATTGTCATATTGTGTAAAGCATTAAAAACAACTTTTTACTTCATATTAGCTACCAGAAATGAAAGTTCCCTTCAGCTTTATACCAAACTGGTGGCACATCAGGAAACCATCACATGAATCATGTTATTACTCACCTTATATTTTGAAGACACTGACAATCTGCTGATGTCTTAGAAAACATAGACTCTGTATGTAAAACAAAAAACAAACTATTTTCTGTTTAGTATTAGGGATGTTTTAAATTAACACCAGATTGCAATTAAATGCTGGCCAAGCGCCAGCAGCATTGTTGGCAGGTGACAAGTAATTAGGGCCTTAACAAAGCAATCCAATGGCTTTTTTTTAATATAAAAGTGGAGCTATTGTCAGAGCATATGCCCGCTGTGCGAAAGGAGGGGGAAGTTGTTTTCCTGCCAAGTCTTGTTCTGGACAAAGTTGATCTTTGCTTAAATTTTACTCAGGTCTTCTTGTGGCAGCAGAGTGTTAGGAGGACTGAGACGGCAGCACAGCGAGTGCCTGTCGGAATAATGAGCTCTATCTAATAAACAGACTGTTGGAAGTTGTGTTGACATAAACACAGTGGGAGTCCTGCCATGGCCACGGGCAGGCCTGCTCACCCAGTGCTATTACAGCAAGAGCTCATTTCCAGCTCCTCAGTGATGGGGACCAGTTGCTGTCATCCATGACTCCGTGTATGCGCTCTGTGTTGGAGAACATGGTGTGGGAGTGTATGTCAATGCGTATGTAAATGTGTGCGCCTGACTTTATTGAAAGGGCGGTCTGCCATGTTGCAGCATTGTCTGGCTAAATAAATGATGTGTGTCGCAGAGCCTGGATTTTGTCACAGGAGCTGAAAATGGAAAATGTTCAGGAGGCTCAGCGTATGACTTCATGCGTTTTGAGCACGGATGTGCAAACTTCCTGTTGAAGCGTGCACGTAGCCAAGTGAAAGTAGTGTGGCAGAGGCTACGCCAATCCATTTCAACTGCACCCTCGTGTGTGTAGACTGACTGCTCTCTGCATAGCGCTCTGCCTGATCTTATTCTTTCTTAAAAACACACTCTTGACTCTGTGAGTTGCTTTGGCTTGGAATAGCGCTCTTTGATGTGGAGAAATGTGACTGCCACGCAAGCACCAGTTTCCTCCAGCTGGGATCCTGCAAGCAGCAACACAAGCCAAATGAAACCAAATGTACTGCCGCATCTTTAGCCAAATGTGCGCCGGCTAATTTCATCTGAGAGTTGTGGAAGTTTTTGGACACAGATTGAAATGCTTGATCCTGTCTGTGAGGACAACTGAGTGTAAACGTGCACCTTTTTATGATGAACACAAAATTCATTCCACATCATTTTTCCATATTTCAAGTCTGTGTGTTTATCTTTCTTGGCAGCATTGTAATGTTCTGCTGTGCGGCTCTTTCAGACAACCCCAGCCAGGTGTCCAGAGTTCTGGTTGCAATAGAGACGTTGGACCTTAATGACAATGCGCCTGAGCTGGACAGACAGTACACAACCGCCATGTGCGACTCATCCTCCATTGGACAGGTCAGTATGAGTTGAAGTTGAACACAAAAATGTTCAAGCTTGAAATGATGTATAATGAGGAATGTTTTTCAAACATTATGACACATCTTAAGATGGTTTCTTTTCTATTTCTGTTTTTCCCAACGGTGAAAAACTCAACAGTAAAAAGAAAAATGTTAAATAGAGTTGAAAATACTGGATTTGGAAGGCGTGCTGGACCTTCATATATCACATGTCAAAGATTTAGACAAACTTTTCCATTGGATTTAATGGAAAAGTGAGTGGAAACTCTTGGCTGGGAATGTAGAGTGGTCTTATATAGTTGATCTACTGATGCTTTGGGTGTTTCAGTCTGGTGCAGAGGTTTTTACTGTAATTAGAAAAAAAACTGTGGTAATACTGGTTTTTAAAAAGAGCAAAATATAAGAGGATTACAAAAACACTAAATGAAAAATGTTTAAATGACCTTTGTCTTGCATCTATCCATACTCCAAACTCATCCAAAGCAGATTTCTGTGTGGGCTGGAGACTAGTCTGGCTTTACACTTTCTTTATACTACATGTCGATAAAAATCAAAAGTGACCAAAATATTGTATCAAACTACATTTGTCATCTGGGTCAAGGTGTTCTGGGGCCTGCATTTCTCATTTGAGTTACACTTGCAGGCTAATTTGCCAGAAACCCTCTAGTGAAATATAAACATGGTTTCCAACATGGGAAACCATGTATTGACAAATTTATCAATATAATTATATTAGGGGCGGGACTTTAACACGTTAATTACAAATAATTAATTACAGAAACATTAACGCGTTAAAAAGACTAATACACTCATCTTTGTCAGAGCACAATTTTCTGGTACGCCAATTACACCAATGCACATGGTACCACTGCTCTTTATCTGCTGCTATATTTAGCATGTTTCAGACCCTTCAGTCAGTTTATTTACGGACAAAGTGGGCATCAACAAGTCTAACGTCTTTTTCTGGTTATATCAGGGAATTTTGGTGAGTAACTATTAAAAGAACGTGTGTTTTTCTGTTCTCCGTTAGCAACTCCTCCCTGTCCCCCCCCCCTCGCTCTAAAGAACACATACGTAGCTCAGTCCTAATGGACCTCCAGGAGGTGATCACCTCTGCTGCATGATCAGACTGTTGCCACTAAGTGATCCTGTCCTGGTTTCCTGTCAGATGTTAAAGTCTATTCATGTGGATGAAAACTTTTAAACAGTTAAATTTACTGTAACATAATGAAGACTCTAGATTAGAGAATAACTGGAGCTGCAGCTGTCAGTTAAAGTATTTAAAATGACACTTTAACTTTGGGTCTGTTCAGTTTTGATCAGGGATGTTTTCTATTTCTTTTTTACTGTTTTAAAAGTTAAATACAATTTTTCCAGATTTTAATAAAGTTAGCAATATTAATCTCTTTTGTTATTATTTGAATAATAAAAATTTTGACATGCGATTAAAAAGCAATTAATCAAGATTAATTAATTACAAAGCCTGTAAATACTTAGATTAAAAATTAGAGCCTTAATTATTTTTAATATAACAAATGCCTACAACATTGCTTCATAAAAATATCTAGCGTATATGCATTGCATACAGGTTGCTAGCAAAGGCTAAGTTGCAGCTCTTGCCCCTTTCACAAGGTTAGACTTTCACAAGGAAGACTGTCAACACAATGACGAGTTTAAAATGATTAAACTAATAAAAAGGCATAAAATAAGATCATTGTTTACTAAATAATGTAAAACATCAAACTCAGTCAGCAGCACAAGTATGAAGACAAATAAAAAGTTTGTAGCGTGTGTGACGGCTGCTCCAAGCAAACACTGGTAATCATAATGAAGTCAATACAATTGTTTAAAGATCAACAATTAAATGCGATTATATAATAATATGGGTTTCATCAACCAAAACCAGAGATAAGAAGTAGCATTTTCGCCCATCACTCACAATATCCTCTTCCAGATTATTCTCCTGAAAAGTTTCACAACATTAAATAGCTGTAAAGACCTGAAAATGTCCCCTGTCATCCACAGAACATTTTTCTAACAACAAATGAATTTAAAAAGTTTTTTTTTACAGATCAAGTTGCATCTTACATAGGTTAGTTCTTAAACTAGCGAGTTGCTGCATAGGATCTGTCTGGCTCTCGTTTCAAGACACCAGAACTGCCTCCCAGAGTTGCTGTTTGGGGGTCCACTGCCACCAACCCTCATCGATGGCTTCACGATGATCTGCAGTGTGTTAATAGAGTTCAGGTCAGAGCGTGATGGTGACCTCACCATGAGTTTTCATTCCTTTTTACCCAGAAGCATCCAAAGATTTAATGGTATGTTTTGCCTCATGTTATGATGTGTCGTCCAACATACATTTCCTCCCATTGTATGTTGGAAACATTACAGACGTCATTGCGACACTACCAGTCACCCCAAATGGACCTTCCGTCTCACTCCCCATTATTTCAAACCCAAAGCATCGTTTCACCACCAACTTGCTGATGCTGCAACCTTGTAGGGACCTGGTGGCCATCCACCAACTATTCAGACCTTAGACCAGAGATCTGGACCAAGGGTGCCTAAAGTTGGTACTCGAGGGCCACTGTCCTGCAGGTTGTCCTGTTCAAACACACTCGGCTACCATGAAATGGATTCAACATCCAATGAAGTTCTGCACAATGAGTGGTTGGTTCGAGTCAGGTGTGTTGGAACAGGGATACATGGAAAACCTGCAGGGTTGTAACCTTCACATCATTGATTAGCAGTAAAGTTGTCTGAAAATGAGTCTTTGTGTATTTCTGACCCCCGTGCAAACTTGTTCTGTGAGCATTGGTTAAATGCAGCTTTACGAACAGCTTCAGCTTCCTGTAGGAGAGACGATCCTGGGATTCCAGAGACACCTGCTTGCTGCTCATCAGCCACTTTTAAACAGCTGCTCTTCTGCAATACACCTGCCTGACAGAAATTTTATTTGCTATGTCTTTATCTGAGAGAACCCATTTGCTTTCCGAATCACTCACACAGTTTTAAAACAATATAATGATCTCGCTTGAATATTTGTGAAATGTCCAATGTTTTTATTCCCTTCTCAAGGAATCGCATCATTTCCAGCTTCACTTCTTGCTTAAACTGCATGGAAACTGTGGAACAAGTTCCTCAAGTAGTTTTCCTTTAACCTCAAGTATTTAGAAAATGGAGATTAAAAAAACAAAGAAAGAAGAATCGAATAAGATGAAACATTCTTCTTTATATTTCTTTTTAGGAAAAAAAAACTAAAGCTCTGTTTTGGCTTTGACACACACTATAAATGAGCTGCTGGTGGTACACAACAATCATCAGTCACCAAACTGGCCTTTGAGGCAAAGTGGACATAAAGAAACCATTCCTCACTAAAAGCTTTGTGACGGCCTGGCAGTTTGGCAAAAAGCCCCTCAACAACTGTAAGACCGTATGAAGCAAAATCCTGTCCTGAAGAAACTGAGATGGAGCTTTTTGTCCTCAGTGTCCCGGCATTTCTTTCTGGAGGAAACCAGGGATTGAGGTTACACCAGTTAATATCTAACACAGTAATGGCAGCATCATTCTATATGATTATTGTCTGCAACAGGCTCTCAGTGACACATACGCTACCAGTCAAAAGTTTGGACACTCGTACCTACTGGATTTAATGGGAAAGTGTGTCCAAACATTTGACTGTAATGTACATGCAAGTTAAATCATACTGTAATACTGAGTAGGAATCTTCTCCAGAAGATCTTCTAGCCCTGACTTAAGGCTCACATCTCAACATGACAATTCAGAAACACGAACCCCCAACCAGAGTCAAAGCAGAGACGTTTCTCTGTGAAGAGATTAAAAAGAAGATGCCTTTGCACTTCCCCTCCACCTCCAGCCAGGTTGAGACTGAATGGGAGAGACTTCCAAAGGAAAAATGTGACAGGCTTATAGTGTCATCCCCATGAGAACTTGAAGATGTCATTGCTTGGAGGTGTTTTATCCAGGCAAAGATATATTTTTCAAAGACACTTCTAAAAAAGGATTTTGCTCTGCCATTGTAAAGTATGATGAAAAAAAATCGAAGCAGAACTAGTTTAGGGTCTGAAATAAATAAAGACAATAAATAAAAAAGGAAACTTAAAAAATCTGTAAATTTTACCTGAACATAATTAAATGTAACATTTTGCTTGAGGTAGTCTAGAATAAGACAGGTGTTGTGCATATTAGTTGCATTTGCTGCATCGCAGGTTGCACAACCTTTGCTCCCACCCTGGGGGCAAGCGGAGCTACACTCCGGCAACGCTCTGTTACCAGTTCAGCTTCTTTAAAGGGTTGTCAGTAGCACTGAAGATTGCAATTTGTCAGGAGGGTGTGAAAAGAACTTGAGTCATGTGTTCACAGCTGCACAAAGCATCCGTGCTACATTGTTGACTAAAGGTCAGCAGCACTTCGGATGGAGTCAGACCCAATACTCAATCAGTGACACACTTACAGACATGCAGCAGGAGCACTGCAGGTAAAATAGAAGCCAGTGTTGACAGCTGGGATGATTAAAAGTCAGAGTATATGTGTTCTACATGATTCAGTTGACATCTGGATGACGTCTGATTTGATGCAGGAACATCTAAGTTCCTCATG
The DNA here is from genome assembly GCF_933228915.1 of Telmatherina bonti. Taxonomy (NCBI): domain Eukaryota; kingdom Metazoa; phylum Chordata; class Actinopteri; order Atheriniformes; family Telmatherinidae; genus Telmatherina; species Telmatherina bonti. Next base: position 29,908,326 of record NC_136625.1, on the reverse strand, counting down.
TTCTGAATATCAGATCCTATTAAATTGACTTTTGAGCAATAGATGATGAGGAGGACATTTGTTCTGGAAATAGATGGAGTAAATACATAAATACATAATCTTAAAACAGTACATACCAAGTACACACATGCAGACACAGTTTTGCAGTTTCCCTCTGGGATTGATTTTCTATTTTTTTCTTTACTAGAATTTTCTATTGTTACGGGTTGCATATTTCAGAACACATTGTTGTATTTTTCCTTTAGGTAAAATCAAACTAGTTTTCATCTGTTTCACTCTTTAAAGAACAAATTGTCTTCAAGACGAATATAATTTGATTGCAAGTCTTCATAACACCAGGGGTGTCCACGGTCGAGGACAGCTGTTCTGCTTACATTAAACGGATCACACAGTTTATGAATTTTTTGCGCAATGACTGAATAAATTGAGGCAAGTGTGTTGGAACAGGGATACATGGAAAACCTGCAGGATTGTGGCCCTTGAGGACCGGAGCTGGGCACTCCATCAGTGCAAATAACTGCACACATGCCAGATCTGTCCCCTTTGTCACTTGTCCAAGACAGATTGGAGTCCCAGCTCCAGATCCACCTGCTCAATTTGGTCTTTAACCCCTTAACCGTTGGCGGCCCGCCCGCGGGCTGTTTTCCGTAATTTTTTTAATCTCACGCTCATTCAATACCTTAGACATTTCCTTTTTCAATAATACCAGAGCATGGCGCACTGGTAGGCTCTCTCCTTCTGATTGACCCCATTTTTGACCAGCTGGATTGATCCATGGTCCTTCCTTAGCCAATAATACCCACTGAGTGTCAACCTAGATGGTCTGACCATCACATACGTTTCCGCTTCCAGACCTCGCCCACCAGCTCTGATGCCAGTTCTGACCCCACTTCCCGTCAAGGCAATGTGCGGCTTCTGTGTGTGGGATTTAAAATGGCTTCAGGAGGTCCGTGCATAAACATTTGTGACAACGTGCGTACGTGTGTGCTCCCGTGCGCAAAAGCAGAAGAAGCCTTTTTGTCCGCTTTTTCTCCGTATGAACTTCTGCAAAACACGCCAAAAAGCGGAAATACACCCGCGAGGAGGTGGTGGAGTCGTTTACGTGGAGGGACAGTTATTTTTACAGAGGACGACGTCTCTGACTGCAGAAGAAGATGGGGTTCTTGAAGGACAAGACCATGAAAAGTAAGTACAAAGCTCTATATGCAGCTACGGTGTCTTTATAAGCTGTTTAGATAAGTAACTCTGTTGTTTATGGGGCTGGGGGAGGGGGGGGGGGGGGGGGGGGGGGGGGGGCTTGTTTACTATGTGCGTCGGGATGGGGGGAGGAGGGGTGGGGGCGCCCGCGTTGTTTTCTTTCTGTTGTTTCTTACTGTTGGCGTATTACCAGTGGTTCTCTCCGGTCTGCTAAAGACGTGAGACCTGGTTTGTGAGAAAACTTTCGGGTCTCGGCTCTAAAACGTAAGACCCCGGACCGGGGGAACCGTTCATACGGGTGTCGTTCAGTCCGAGTTTGCGTGAAGCAAAAAGAGCAGTGATGAAAGAGACGCAGTGGTTCAACACCTCTGTTTCCCTCCAGTTGTAAACATTTGTTCATAAATACAAAATCATGGAAAGAAAAAGAAAAAAAGCTGCTGCTGATTTATCTGCGTGTGTGTGGACCGCTTTCATACTCTGTGTGCGTGCAGGGATGCGCGTCTGTTAGAACATAGACTTATCGCAGTACTAATGTGGGATAAAAACTACTTCGTGTTTGTCTTTATTAGTCTGTCATCTGATTGTGAGTGGAAACCCAGCAGCTCTTCAGATGAAGAAAGACCAGCTCCTTCCAGAGGAAGCCTACATTCCAGCCCTTCAGACCACCAGGACCCCTGATCAATCATAACAGCTACATATTCTGCTCTCCAGCTTTTTCACTTTACTTTTACAAACACTCTTTATCAGACAATAGTTGAAAACTAATGAAAATATGTAAATTGCATTGTGTTATGGTGTTTTTATTATTACATTTTGTTTACATTACATAACATGGCATTATATTGTTTACATATATAAAAATGACCGTAAAACTTATTCTGACTCTTTTATTATAATGTACATTAGAAAAAAAAAAAGCTTTTAGGGTGTTTATGCATCATATGGTGAATTTCAATAATACTGATAGTAAATATGAATATAAAACAAGTTTCCTCTTGATGCCACCTTTCATTAGAGGTCTCATTGATGACTGTATGTTGAAGTGTTCTGGAGTTATAGCTTATTGAAGTTGGAGTATCCAAAGTGGCCGTTTGGAGTCTCCAAATGGCCACTTTGGGGAGCGCATGAACATACTTACAGTAAAGCCCTCATAGAATAATAATTGTGGCAGCTATTGTCACCAAATTTTAACTTGTCATAGGAAAGGCTTCATGCTACAGCTCCATCTGATTTTCCAGTCCATATCTCCATCTCCCCATGTGCAGCATGTTGACAAAGTAGAAGAGAAATTCAGACGAGGGAAAAAAAACTGACATTTTCTTGCAACTTCAATAACTTTATGTTGGTTACAGTTACAAGAAATCTGAAAGCTCAGGGTAAAACTTTAGAGTGTTATCTTTATAAAGAGACCATGCTTTTGAATCTACTCCAAAGGGTTCAAGAACAGCATCTAATTTAATTTGGGTATGTCTTTTTCAGGCGCATTTGGCATTTTGGAATGAATGTTAAGGGGTTAATCATAAAAAGGTACTAAAACAGTTGCTTTTCATTCATGATTAGTTTTATTAACAAGTCAAGCTTATTACCTGGCCTCCTGGTTAATAACACCTACTGGACTTATCTGGAGGATTAATCAGATCCACCACTCGCTCCGTAAGCAAATCACATCTTAAAATGACGCCACAGTACAGAATGAAATTTTATTCTGGTGTACCACTTTCTCCCTTTAGCCATAACACCCACAAAAATGTGCTTCTTGATGTGCTCATGGGGCCAGTCGGCAGGCAGCTGCCCAAGTTCAGAAGTAATTCATCAACCATTTGTACATAAAATGAACATAAAATTTGATATTATTTAAAGCACACATTGTGATCATTGATACTAAAGTAAATACTTTAAAAATAAGGAAAATAAGGCATCATTGTACATATTTATTATGATTATTTTTGTTTTAATTTGTCCTTTTGTCATTATGTTTGTTAGTTCTTCCTTGCCTGAACTTGTTTTCACACAACCCAGACATTTTGACCTTTGACGGGCATTTTTTGTCTGTAAAAAGAATGACCGGCTTGTTCATACCTTCAACTTGCGCAAGATCGGTATTCACCTATCTAAGAAGAATGACGCAAACACGTCTGTTGTCTGTGAACAGACTCATGAATCTGACAGAGGGGCTTTGTAAAAGCAAAAAAAAAAAAAGAAAAAGGGCAACAAAAAACAAATTGAAAAAGTTTTGTAACTAACAGTTGATGAAGGCAGCCTGTTGATTGTAGGTTTGATATTGTGATGTTGACACTGCCTTTAGGATAATTAAAGCCATCAGCACTGAGTCAATATTTCCATTCGATTTTTCAGCAAATATCTGGAGCGATGTGAATGGCACACTCTGATTAGGTATCATATAGCAAACATAAACAAACATTCTAGATTGAGCCTAAGGAAATTATATTCAGCGCATTAGCATGTTTTACTATGATTGATTGCATGCTGGAACATGCTGTGTCCATTAGAATTGCAATTATGTATCATTTACATGCTTTTCTAAGCTAGGAGAAATGAGCATGCCAATGTAAATCAGAGATGATGCTGATGCGAGCGTCCAGTTGGGCAGCAGCGGTTCAAAGAGCACATAGATCAACAGTATGAAAATATCTGCAACCAGGATATAATGAGCAGTTTGTTTCCTGTACAAACAGAACAGGGCACACAAACATGAACCTGCTGGTCTGTTTAGTTAAAAAACATGATTTGAACTGAGCTGTTTGAGTATCAAAGTCTGTTTATCTAGCATCCATTTGCATACTTAAGTAAATTCCCCCCCACTTCCAAACAAGACTTGAATGTTATAGTTCAGCACCACGGACAGCGCACAAGAACGAGGCTCCAACATTAGCTTTTCATGTTCAGACCTAGAAAAAACAAGTACATATCCAGTAGTGGAATCTAGCTAGACATGCTTACTGCCACAAGTTTTGATAAGATTCTTAAAAGTTGGTAATAAAGTCACTTAATATTAAAGGCAATTAAATGTTTAAGGTCATCCAACTCTATAACAAGACAAAAGTTAAAGCTGCAAGCGACATTCATCGAGTCCAAGCACTGTGGCCCCCACCGCCCGTCTCTTAACACCTATTTAGCCTAAACTTACCTGCCGTAATGTGTTAAGAAATATGAATACTGAAAATTTTGGTGCAGATCCCATGTATTTGTATGGAGAGTGATGGGCTGAGCAGTGAAGAACAGTCATGCAAAGGTTCAAAGTTCAAAAATAGGGTTTTTTATTATGACCCAAGAAAGAAAAAGTTATTTTAACATAATGAATAAATTAAGTCTATAAAAGAGGTCAACTTAACAAAACTATAATCAAAGAACTTGTAACAGAAGTAACTCAAGCAACAAAATGAAACCAACTGACCAAACAATGACACACAAGGGGAAACTTAAATAGCGGCTGATCTCCCCAAACAAAAACAAAGGGGAGGACACAGAAACCTAACTAAATGGACTAAAAAAAAAAAAAAAAAAAAAAAAATTCCCCCCTTTTATTGCAGCAAATGATCTGGTCCATCTATCTGCTCCACCTTGTGGCCCCATGGCAGCTGGTTCACATCCAAGGGACAGGAGCGACTGAAACAACGGGAAAAGAAACAAATGAATAAATCATACCGCCACAACAAACTAAAATGCGCGCTATTTCAGAATAGTTGTGATGCTAAATTAAACTAATGTAAACTAATGTCTAGCAAAAATATTATCTGTACATTAAATCCTAGTTGAATAAAAATATAAATCTAAGTGTATGTGTGGTGCATTTTGATATCACCTATGTGTGGCTGTAGGCACAGCCATCACAGGAGAAATGAGTACACAGTTTTTCGTGGCGAGAAGGCTTTTTTCCCGTGGTCACGGTAACAGCGTTTGTCCTGTTGGAAAGATTTCAATAGCAATTGGTTCCCAACTTGTCATGATGCTTCCCACCAAATTTGGAGTCATTCCCATGCATCCCTTCAGACTAGTTTGTTTACATACAAGTGGAAAAATGGAGTGAAAAATAAACATAAACTCCAAGATGGCAAACACCCCATTGCCATGGCAACAACTGTTTGATTCACTTTTTTTGCTTGTCTTGGGATGTTACACATGTGTGCCAAATTTAGTTGTCCTACATCAAAGTAGATGTTTGTAACCCAATTCATTTTCTCACTGTAGGTGGCGCTGTAGAGCCAATTTTGCATGCGGACTATAGACTATCAAAGATTTTGCCGGGCTTGATGTGTACCAAATTTCACAACTTTTCTTGGGTGTGTAGGTGGGGGCAAATTTGCACTCAGTGTGTTTACAATAATAAACATTTGGAAGACAATCGGGTCCGAGCTGTCCGAAGTATAGTCTGGACCCTAATGATTGAAAAAAAAAACAAAAAAAACAACATTTTCGAATCATCTAAGAAGCAGTTGTCACCCTAATCTCATCTACAGCCCTGAGTGTCTGTAAATGTCTGTATGTGAGCAGAAAGGCTGCTGGTGGCTGGAAGCGCTGCATCTTTGCTCAGCGCTGATCTGCTCCCAGTAACCTGCAATCTGCATCAACTCGGGTGAAAATATGGAGAGAACTGATAAAGAAGCTATGGTACGCCAGCAGGATTTCAAAGAATGGAAAACGGTGGAGAGGAAATGGAAAAGAAAAAAGAGAAAGGGAGAAATGAGCTAGCATAATAGCATAATTGCCTAAGTCATACATCGAGGTTTAATCAGCAACAATGAACAGTGACTCAGCAGAATTAGGAGCTCAGAATTAGGCAAATATAATTTGGACTAAATGTGACTCAGGCAGTAATGCAGCTGTTGTTGTGTGTGTCGTGTCCTGGTAAACTTTTCACCACTTAAAGACTAAAGGGTCTTGAATTTGAAATGTTCTAACAGTGTCTTCATTTAGTGTGAAAATAAAGAGATATGAGAAACGTCTTTTTTCTCCACACTGGGCTTTTTAGTTACCACTGTCACAGCCACATGAGGAACAGCTTAATATTTTCAGCAGTAAGGCTGTAAATTGTGCCCCACATAGTTTAGCATATCACACTGTGGGATTCACTTCGGTACATTCCTCCTCTAAGTTTTATGTCATGAAAGCGAAAGAGACTTTGACATCTTTTATTTCTTTCTGCTTTAAAACATTTTTGTTGCCTCCTGGTTGGGAATCAATCCCAGTTAGGGCTACAATCCATTCTTATTATAACCATCATCGTCATGGTAAACACTTGCTTTGTTTACATATAAACATGAGGCATACAAAAGAAACTGCATTTTAACACAAGTTAATTTGGATGGGGGTAATAAAAAAGGATAACTACTCTGTGAGTACTAAAGGAGCTTTAAAAAATCCAAACATTAACTTTATAGTAACAAAACAATTCAATTCAACTTTCAATTCAACTTTATTTATATAGCGTCAAATCACGGCAATGCCATCTCAAGATGGAGCCATCTCAAAACACTGTTGTTCTTATAATCATAACACCATTGAGCCACACAATAATTACTGTTAGTTGTTGAAACACACACCCCAGTTATCTAAAAAATTCGGGAAAGCCTCCAAAAGGAAATAATTTGAACACTGTCATGGTCAGAATATAACACCGCCTGCTGGGGTCCGCCGATCTGGAGCGAGTTTGATGAGAGTTTAAAAGGATTGAAGTCAATCTTCACCTTCAAAAAATACCTAAAAGTTCATTCATCCATTCATTATCCTAACCACTTAGTCCGATTAAGGATCGGGGGAAGCTGGCAGGGCTGGGACGATATGCTTTTGTCCCGATTTAATTCTGATTTTTTAAGGTGCCGATTCGATTTAAATTGCGATTCTCACAATTCTTCAATATTGCTGTTTTTGTCGATTAAAAACAAAGAAAAATGTGTACAACTTTTTTTTCCTAGTCATTTTGCTTGATTTCAATGTGGGAAAAACAATACAGTAGCCAGATCATCATTCTGCTGCTATAATGCCAAGACAAGTAAAAAGATCAATAGAAACAATAAAAATGACCAAAATTTCATCATGAATTTATTTTTATTTAAGAAAGAAAAAAAAAAAAAAAGAAGAAGAATTTTTAACAAAAAAAATACATTTTAAAATTATGAAGCAAAAAAATCCCATTTTTCTGATGTTTCGATTTGATATTGCCACCCATAGAAACTGGAGCCTATCCCAGCAGTCTTTGGGCGAGAGGCAGGGTACACCCTGGACAGCTCGCCAGTCCATCACAGGGCCACACAGAGACAAACAACCACTCACACTCACTCCTACGGGTGATTTAGAGTAACCAGTTAACCTAACATGCATGTCTTTGGATGGTGGGATGAAGCCCGAGTACCCGGATAGAACCCACGCATACCCGGGGAGAACATGCAAACTCCACACAGGAAGGCCACTGACCAACCCTCGCCCCACCAGCCGAGGATCTTCTTGCTGTGAGGTCACAGTGCAAACCACTACACCACCATGCAGCTCCTGCCTACAAATTTAATTGCTTAATTCCTATATATAGAGATTTAACCATAGAACGATACATTATTCGAAAATGACAAATTCCTTTAATGGTTTAAAGATGACTGAATTATATATTATTGATAAGAAATAAATATTACATATGTATATGTCACTAGCTGCTGTTGGTGCGTTCAGAGTCCAGGACTGTTTGTAAATGTTTAATGTAGTTGATTGTTTTGTTCTGTATGTACCAGGTTTCCTTCATAACCTGTACATAGCTCCTTTGGGAGACCTGAATCATACTTGTGTACAACTCACGCTGGCTTTAATGAGGGGACAACATTGTATGTCCAAATGAATGAGCATGTGGATGAAGAAACAAATGAAATAAAATAATGTGTTTACAAGAAGGCAGATAAAAATAATTCAAGATACATTTAGATGAAAGCGGCTGATAACGTGTCAGATAAAATACACAGACATTGTTCTTTTGAGTCATGGACGGCGAATTATGGAGGTACAACACATGCGATCTGTAAGCACATCATTACTCCATGTTGTCGGAACGGAAACTAGATAACAGGGTGATGATGTCGGATAAATTCATTCAGTTCAAACGCAGTCCTCAACAAAGAAACAAGCCACTTCAGAGGAGCTTTTCTTCAAATATGGAAACATCTCATAGCAAACAGTGTATATTCTGGTATAGGAGGGTGTCCGACAGAGCTACATGTGTTCTGCAGACGCATTTCGTTTTGAGCCAGGTGAATCCTGCACGGCCTGTTATCAAAATGCAACAGCTATTCACATTATAATTAAAGCCGAGCCTCCTCTCAGACCGTCTCTCTCTCTCTCTCTCTCTCTCTCCCTCCTGCCATTATCTTGCTTTATTTGTCTTCTCGTCTGTTTTCCTGCATCATGTTTTGCTTACTTGTTCCCATCTCAATTATAAAAAATTACCTCTTTGCTCCTCAATCTCTCCCTGGAAGCCAGCGTTTGCTCACTTTGTTTTGTTTTGTTTTTTTTTTTTATTTTCTTCCATCCCCTCCATCTTCAGTATTCCATGCTGGCTCCATCACTATAATTTGGTGTCTTGGCCCATCTGTTGTATTTTTGCTGGTGTTTTTCATTGCTCTGCTTGAGTCTTTGTTGTTTCGCCACTAAATCTGTGATTCTGGTGACAACAGCGTTGATTTACTTTACGCCTGTGATGTTGGTGTTTGCGTCTGCGTGTATTATTATACGAGCGAGCTGCGGTGCATTGCGAGAAGGTTATGATGTCTTCCACTGCGTTGAAGTCCTCTGTTCACGTCCGTGTTTGACAAGTCGTCAGGCAGAAGTCGTTTGAATGTTCCCACCAAGCTCCTGACGCTGCGATGTTGACTGAAGATGCCAGATCTTCTGAAGGAGAAGGCCCGGAGACGCTGACTAACTCAAAGTGTTCGGCACCCTTCATCCCTGAATGCTGTCTCGTAAGCGGAGCTTTAAAGAATCCCTGCCTTGCAGATCGACAACCAGTTTTTTCATTAAAAAGAAATTACCCATCAGCGAAGTGCTGCGGGAGATTCCTTTTGGATTAATTCTGTTACCGCTGCCAGTAAAGACGCCATTACTAAATTGAAAGCCACTCTTCACTGTAGTTGTGCGAGGCGCTGCGCGTAGACCCCGTTATTTATTTGGTGAGTATCAGACACAGTTCACTTGTATCTTAATGCTAATTGGCTTGTTATGATTCCTGCCAGTGTCGGCTAATGGCTTGTCGCTAAAAGCTGTCTGTGTGCACAGTGTTTTCTCTTCTTTCTCTTCTCTACACGCACACATGCACCCACGCCCTCCCTCCTCTCACTTGCTGTCCGTTTCTCTCTATCGCTGTGTTTCAGGTTGTGCAGGTGTTGCGGGCGATTGATAGAGATGAAGGCGGGAATGACAGCACCGTGTATTTCAGCATCCCCCCAGAATCCAGCGCTGCCCTCAACTTCAGCGTCAGAGACAGTGGTGGTACGTACTCCATCCCTCCCTTCTGGGTCGCAGTCTTCAGTTCTTTCTCTTCCTGTTTCGCTGGCAGACAAACTGTGTTTCCCCCACCTTTTTGTTTTTTTAAAAGACTCCAAATCCTACTTCTTTCTTCCCGCCTCTCTCTTCTCATTTACGTCTTTTCTCCTACTTTCTCCTTCTTTTACCCGCCGTCTCACACTCTCTTGCCTTTGCTGTCTCTGCCTCTCTCTTCTTCCATCCATCTCCCAGCTCTGGTGGCGCCATTGTTTTGCTTTGTTATCCTCCTCTCTTTTTTTCATTCCTGTTGTTTTCCTTCCCGTATCCTCTGCATCCATCTTCTCCTCCCCACGACTGCACACACCGTTTCCACCACATGCTTTTGAAGAGATCACAGCTGCTTTTTGTTTCTTTTTTTTAAAATTTGTTTCAGCTGAAATGAATTTAGATCCTGAGTTGCTGTTTTTCCCGTTGTGCTGCATTAATACATGTTCCTTCAGTGGACACATAAAATCCAGCGTGAAAACGTGTCCACACTTATGACTGTTAGTTTAAGTTGAGTTTTAGGTTTAGGACATATAAAATCAAATGAAAAAGAAAATTAGTCCTCTTCAGTTCTAAGGTTTTATAATTTAGGCGAAAATGGGGGAAAACTTAGACCTGAACAGGTCTTGTAGTTCGGTAATTCCAACAGATGAACAACATGAAGTAACAAACTTTGTGAATATTCATTTCACTAAAGCAAAGCTAAAAATGCCAAAGCAGTGTGAGAAAATAAAATCCAGAGTATTTCCACAGAAATGAAGAGGGTAAGTAGCAGCCTGGTGGTGCTTATCAAATGTACTTGATTTATAATTCATCAGTGTGAGTGTTGTAGTAAAAGCTGAAGTTTAGACAGTTTGCTGGTCTGAAGCATTCAGGTGTGTGTTAACTTGGACTGGGAATAAATAATCACCTAGTCGAAAAAAAAAACAAAATTAACCACTTTTTTTAGTTGATCGGCTTTCCTTTTTTTTTTTGGAGGAGGAGAGTTGTGTCTGATTGTGCAAAGATGTGCAAACTGTTTATGGCATGAACCTTTTAAGAGTGACCTACAGAGAAAGGGAGAGAGACACAGCATGTCATCTGGTCTGAGTCAGAACGGGATGGTGGGAACAGAGAAGTTAGCTGTGAGAAACTGCTCGTTTACTCTGCTGAAACCAGTTACAGCAGAATCCCATGTATGTTTTCACACTGCTGGGTAAAGTGAAGGGAGTTCACCCTGAAGCTTATATATATATATATATATATATATATATATATATATATATATATATATATATATATATATATATATATATATATATATATATATATATATATATATATATATATATATATATATATATATATATATATATATATATATATATATATATGTATGTATGTATGTATGTATGTATGTATGTATGTATGTATGTATGTATGTATGTATATATATATATATATATATATATATATATATATATACATATATGTATGTGTGTGTGTGTGTGTGTGTGTGTGTGTGTGTGTGTGTGCAAAATGCACGTGAGCTCTACACAAGTAATTTCTGTTTTGTTTATCAACACTGTCCTCGTGCAGCAGGTAGATGAGGAAGTGGCTCAAAACTGAGGTCAGGAGGCATATATATATATATCTATATATATATATAGATATATATATATATAGATATAGATATATACATATATATCTATATATATATATATATATATATATATATATATATATATATATATATATATATATATATATATAGATATATATATATATATATATATATATATATATATATATATAGAGAGATATAGATATATATAAACTTGTCAGCTAATGAGTTTTAATCGGTCTGACTGGTCAACTTTAATATTTACTTCATTCCTAGTATCAACATGGTGTCAAGGAGTAAACACACCAGTAATGATCTCAGAAAAACGGCTGTTTCTGCCCATCATGCTGGGAAGGGTTGTGAAAGTATTTCCAGCTATTTTTCTCCATTATTTCCATGGAAGGAGGTGATAATACCAGAAACTAAAGTCTGATGTGTTTAACTGACACCAGACCTGCACTTAAAATCAGTGGCAACGTCACGACGTGATGCATATTCCACTGAGCTTATCACAATGTTACTGAAGCGGGATCAACTTGATGGAGAAAGCAACAAAGGACATCGAACATCTATAGAAGAGCTTTGGAAAGTCTTTCAGGATGCCTGAAGAACGATTCCTTAAAGGTCCCACGATGTACAATTTCCCTTCAAAAGCTTTTGTACTATCCAGTGTATGAGGCGCCAAAGGGAGAAAACTCTTTCACCTCCCTCACTTGCTCGCTCCACTTTTTAGCAAATGTGTTTTCAAACGGGTGACTCTGAGATCTGTCCCTTTGTGACTTCACGGAGGGAAATAATCAGTCCCCCCCGGCCGTGGAGTGAATACTGCCATTGACCCCAAACTGGCCTCCCACCCACCTGGAAAGCTAGAATCACTGAGTGGGGGTCAATGAAAGCCACATCCTCTCCTTGAGAAAGGCACAGCGGGTTGCCATCCCATAAAATATGGAAATTGTCCTTTAATGGACAGACAAACGTTAAAGATTCCCAGATTGAACCAATACGGGACACTTTGTTCTATATTTTCATAACTTTCCAACAGCCTACACTCGTCGGTCACGTACGTAAACACTCAATCTAATCTTTTTAGGCTAAATCTGCGCAGGTCCCACCCCCTCCCCTCTGTGCCTGTGTGTTGGACAGTCACGGTTGCCTAGAGACAGATATGGCTCATCCATGCTCCTCAGAAGATCTGTTTACAGAAGATCTGTTTAGCGTCTTTTAAAAATGTCTACTGTACCTAGTTGGTAGCTACTGTACATCCTCAAACTCAAAAGCGCTGCTAAACAGATATGAGAGGGACTGACAGCATCAGTGAAGATGGTTCCCAAGCGAACTGTACAACGTGTCAGTGACTGTTCAGTAGCGCATGGTGGATTGTCTGAACTCTAGCAGCATGCATTAGGAGAGCATGATCATTTATTTATATGCTGTTATATCCAATGTAAATAACATAAATGGTCATTGAAAACATATTTTTAATGGATAAAAATTTAATAAATACACAGAAATAAATATACAGGGAAACGTTTATTTTGAAAATACATGCATTTCCTACATTAAAATGCTTGCAGCTTTATGTGTTTTTTAAGTCAAATATTTAAGGAATCAGTGTTCAGTGATCATTCAATAAATTAGCCTATTCTATAAGTGTTGTTAAACTGTTATGATGATATGACTTCCCTTTAAGTCATGAGACAGGCAGCAAACAAATACAGTTCAATCTGTAGGGATTAAACAACGAGGAGTCGCGTTTCACGGCACGAAGCGGAGTCAAACGCCACAACGCAGCGTCATTATCACCATGGTCTCACACAGTAAACATTTCATAACAAATGTTAATTTCTGGTTTCGCAAAACTTATTAAATAACCTGAAGTAGGCCTATAGGAACTATTTCATGTTGGCCTCGATGTCGGTTTTATGCTAAACAACTGTTGTCAAGTAGCGCATTTCTCTCAATCACCTATCAAAATTCATCTGATCTGAACCAGCTGGTTAACGCGTTGCCATGGTGACGCCCCATAACAGACAGTAATTTAACTTGCCCAACTATTAGTGACCACAGTATAGATTACATAATTTCTCATCCCATTCCTTTCCTCTTACCGCATGCAGGTGAAGTGACACAGGTGTTATTTTTTGTAAAGTTCAATGTTGCACACTCTACACACAGAAATCTTCTTTAAAGTTAATTAATTACACAATAGCTATATAGTTATTTAAAGTTTTTTCCTCATATGTTAGTAGAGATCCATGCAATCATAGCTTTATGTAGCTTTGTAGCAAAACCTCATATCCAATAAAGTTGCACAACAAAGAATGTATTCATTTCTAATGAAGCATTTCAATCTTTAAGATTGTTTAATTGATTACGATTAAACTACACAGTAGCATAAAACATACCACTGTTGTGGGCACCCTACCCGCATGGATTGGGGCTAAGGTGGGCGTCCTTTATGATAACCAAATGAAATATGGGACCTTTAAAACTACCTTAAAAAGAAAATTGCAGGTCAGATTAAGAGGTTTCAGACTGAGTTGAATGATAAAGGCGGTTATTCCAAATATTGACTTCATGCGAATTGCACAAAAACTCTTTTTGCCATGCATTTTGTATTTCTGATAATGTTTGCATGCCTAAAACACAGCACTGACTCCTTTATTTCAATGCAGCATGTTAAGAAATAATATGGTGGCTCAAGACTTTTCCACAGTATTTTGAAAATGTATTTAGGTTTTCAGATGTTTCGGTGAATCGTCTGTTCATATAGTATCTAAATACTACCTATTCTGCCTTTTGCTGTGATCTGCAAATACACCTAATAGTTGGGAAGGGAGAGGATTTATAAAATTTTATATTCAAGATTCAAAGCTTTTATTGTCATACGCACAGCAGGAAACATGTTTCCCTGGATAATGAAATTCTTACTTTGCAGCTCGCACTGGATGCCAAAAGTGTAAAAGGCAGAAGGTATAAAACAAAAAATAAAATAGATAAATATATAATAAGATAAAGAGAAGCATGCAAAGGACAATGGAAATAAATCATCTTTAAAGAATGTACAATATTTTATGTACCTACTTGCAGATGTGTGCAATCTTAGTTGTGCAAAATGGTTGTAATAGTGTCCAAAAAGATATATGATGTTTTTTTAAGATCTTATTTTACAGTTTGTATACAATAAGCAACTTATATGGATGCATGTAAAACCATTTTACAAATGCGCACATTTATAAATATGTGTGTATCCAGTATCTATTTCTATATGTATGTTGTTTACGTTTGCTTTTTATGAACCAAATATGTCTAAAACTCATATTTCTTTACAGACAATGACATTTTTGTGCACAAAGTGCAGGAAATTTAAAGTTTTTTGGCCTTTTGTTTTTGCTTTTGTAGTCTCAGCTCCACTCACATACTCAAGTCACGCTGTGTTTAAGTGCTGAAAGAAAAGTGGGACATCTGGGTTTTGGTGGGATTTTTGTTGGATACCAAAGCTGGAAAGATATTTTCCTGAATAGCACGTTGTCCCTTGATTAAAACACACAACTGGATCTTGGATCAGGAGGATAAACTCACTGACATGTGGAATCAAAGACCTCTTTGATGTGTCAGCCAACAGCAGAACAGAGGAACAATAAGATCACGTTCCGTTCCCACACGGACGGCTTGTCACAAAAACATGCTACGTTATTTGCTTTGTTACACAAGATAATGATTTCATCTGCAGTTTGGATCACAGAAGAATTTTTTGGATAATCACTTTTGTCATGTTGGTACAACTTTGCAGCGCCTTTCGTGCTGACGAAATACGTTCTCTCATCAATGCCATCGTTTCTGTTGCCTCCGGCATTTAATTTAGACAAAGTCTGCAAACATCCTCCATGCAGATATTTTCATTTCATTTCATTTTATTTGCCTAAAATCAGAGCAATCCGCACAATTGAGGGCATAAACTCTGATGTTGCTGCGCCGGCTCTTGTTGTTGATGAGCATCAAAACATCTTAACATAATTTGCAGATATAGAAACATAAAGTTTATTCTTTGAATCACTCTGTTCGGCGCATACATTATGTGTATATATCTGTGCTGGCTGGCACCCAGCGCAGATCAATTTAATGGCATTATACACCCAGACAATATCCTGGATAATAGCTTCACATGTAAAATTATGTGGAAGTGTATGTCTAAAGTTTATAGCTAATTGGGAGCCATAAATTGTGAAGTGTGAGAGGATCTAGAGTCATCCTGTTAACACAAATTAGCGTCACTGTGTGAAGCAGTGGCAGAGCTGGCAGAGCTTTTAAAGACAGTGTAAAAAAAAAAAAAAAAAAAAAGACAACAGAAGAGGCTGAAGTAAGCAGAATCTGATACTTTTGTGTGCTTCATTAAGTAATCAATCAATCACCAGCTGGCTGCAAATTTACAACCACTGTGTGATTTTAGGGGATTACTTTTCCTAAACTAACCTCCTGCTAAGATGCAGCACAGACAACCTAAACATGCACCGGCTGATTGATAAGAAGTGTCTTCCTCTCTGTCTGTTTCCGCCTCAGGCCCCACAGCCAGCCTGGTGCTGCTGTCCCAGCTCCAGCCGCTGTCCCGCTCCCCGTCCTCCACCCTGACGCTCTACGTGCCGCTCGTCCTCAGGGATGGGACATCGGGTCTCACCAGCACAGGGACGGTCACCGTGTCCGTCTGTCCCTGCCTGAGAGGAGGGGCGCGGGCTGGGGAGAAAGAGAAGGACAAACAGACAGAAGGCGAGTGGGACTGGGAAAGAGAGGCGGTGTGTCTCCCGCAGCAGTCCACGCTGCCGTCTCCGGGGCTCAGCACCGCGGCTCTGCTGGCGATCCTGGCTTGTGTTGCCACACTACTGGGTAAATACTTTGTTACATAAAAGAGATTTATATATCACAGTGACATAAATGTATTAAGTCCAAGATTAGGATGACAGGCACAATATTAATTTTTGTCCCTTGAAGAGTCCCTTACTTATATAACTTGATATTTCTGCCGCAGCACTTACTGCTATCTACACAGCGGAGCTTTATCATATGGATTTACTGCCCAGACGTAGCCTAATGTTAATCTACAAAAAAAAAAAAAACTTGAGTAAATAGTGTTTAGGGCTGTTTACTCTCCACTACATCCCATGGTGCCTAATCTGCATATGAAAATAATGAAAGCAGCAGCATAAATGTTTTCTTATAGTCACAGCTGCTGTAAAAGTGGGTTTACTTTTCCTCTCAGTTTTTCTGCACCGTCATTTCCTCGGGCAAGGTCAGCTCTAATCACTGCTAAAATAACATTTCCCAGTGATTATCTGGCTTCTCCAGTTTTTGATAGGAGCATAATAAAATGTCACTGCCTCCTTTGCAGAAATTTCAAATGCTCAATTGCATAATGTTGAGGTGCTGAAAAGGCTTTGGCTCGTGGCCAGCATCATTGTCATTCCTGTTCAGTCTGTTGGATCGCTACTCATGCCTTGTTGATAGAGGCATTATCATTCTGGAAGAGGCCGGTTCAATCAAGACAGAAATGTAACGTGGCGTGAAGGTGATCACGCATGGTGGCTTTGATGGAGTTAAGAATTTAATTCGCTAAGTGACAAGGGTATGAGGCGTGCTTGGAAGTACACACAACTTTGTGGTGAGTTTGCGGCTGTACAAAGGAGCTTCTGATGATCAGAACCAGACCCTGCCACACAATGTTCTCCACAGAGGCTTTGACGATAGCTCGCATCCCATCTGGTTATTAAAAAGGGCTTCGGCACACATAAGTGTTTGCTAACCACTCGCACCTTGTGGGTTTAGGCTTCCTTTAAGTGAGAAATCATGCACATCATGGCATGAAGATGATGCCACAAAGTGTTATGGATGGTTAGCATTTTCCCTCTGCTTTCAGGGATCATTTTATTACCATGGAAATCAGATAATGCAACCTCTGACAATATCTTCAGTGTAGATTAACTTACTACAGCAGCTTAACCACCTACCACACACCAGCAAGGAGACACAGGCATATTTAACACAAAGCCATGTGACAATTTTCCGTTTGTGAAAAACCTCCCTGAAATTAAAGCAGGCAGCACAGCCGCTCTGTCTGGGTTTGGGAACATCCATGTGTAGCATGTTGGAAGATGAGATCTTTATATGTATTAGATGAAAGCAAAAATGTTATAAAAGTGGGAATTTACAACTAAGTCGCTAACTCCCTCCTTGGCTCTTGACTATTTCATGTGTAAATGTGTGTAAACTGTTCAACTGCAGTCATGTGAGAAGAAAGTACAGCAAGCTTTTTTTCAGATGTATCACTCTTTAACATAAGGTTCATTTAAACCTCAGATGAACAACATGTGATTATTTACACCGTGTTCTTCATTTAGCAAAAACGAAATACTGAAGCAGTGTGTTCAAATTCAAGGTGACCTGAAGTAGTTGTTTTCTCTCAGATGTCATCAGTCTCTTGTTTCTTTCATAGAGGGATTTTTGTCCACTCTGTCTTACAAGCTAGTTTTAGTTTATTGAGGTTTTTGGGGCATTTATTGATGCAAAGCTCTCTGGAGGTCCCATCACTGCATGTTGACCTTTGCTGCCATGTTTGCAATCATTGTCTTGTTGAATGACCCAGATTCAGCCCAGCTTTAGCTGTCAGACAGATAGCTTCACCATTTACTGTAGAAAACATTGGTATGCAGAGTACATTCAAATATACAGAGGAGTTTATAATGACTGCAACATGTCCATGTCTTGGCTACAGAACAAGCCCATATCATCAGCTCTCCACTGCCATGCTTGACAGTTGATATGAGCTGTTTTTTGTTGATATGGTAGCTTTGGTTTTCAGTAAACCTGTGCTGTGCATTGTGGACAAACATCTTTACTTTGACCTGTTTAGTTTAAATGCCATAGGTCGAATTTTTAAACCCAACTCTTGCAGCCATGTTGCCCCCCCCCCCCCTCTGAGAAAACTATGTTTGTTAACCTTTACCTTAATAAACTAGATTAGAGTCACATTAGAATTTAACATGCATACTGTACATTTATGATAATAATAATAACTGCGATGGACTGGCGAGCTGTCCAGGGTGTACCCTGCCTGTCGCCCAAAGCCAGCTGGGATAGGCTCCAGCTTCCCCACGACCCTGAATTGGATTAAGCGGTTCAGAAAATGAATGAATGAATGATAATAATAATAATAATAATAATAATAATAATAATAATAATAATATATGTAATGAAACCTGATTGTTCTTTTTTTTTTTAACCAATAACTTTGTTATAAATAATCACAATCATATAAAAACAGCTTCATGTTTGAAAAAGTAATTTATTAAGTACTACTGGACTTGGACAGCCTTTAGTCTTGTTCAATAAACACATCACAACGCACATCCCCATGCTGTAGTGGTTAAAAAGGGAATAGGTACATCACTGAAATAATTTCCACTATTTAATATACTTCTTACAGTTTCTAAAAGCAAAGTACTTCTCGCTATGGTATCATTTTAAGATGCAGTCTGCTGATTGGCTGAATGGTGCATCAGATTAAATGAAACCTCCAGGTGAGTGTGAATGTTGGTCAGTATTGTTATTAACTGGAAGATCAGGGCATAGCTTCCAAATAAAATTGTTATAGTGAAAGGAAAAAGTTGTTGTAAATTATTGTTAATGACCATATTTGGCAGAGGGATCTGGGAGTCTTATGAAATGATAATCTTGCAGTTGACTGGAGGATTTGTTCTCACCTAAAAACAAACAGATTTTTGTGAATGCCAAATTCTCCATAAAAACTTACATGTTTTGTGAACATTTTTAAAAACATATCTGTTAAACAAGGAAATTTGGTTGAGAACCGTTTTTCATTCACGGCAGCAACCAGCTCAACAGCCATGATATTCAGCTAGAAAATCCAAAGAAAACCTTACAGCAACTATTATTTGTATTAAATAATTGAAAGTAAACAATCAGAAATGGGCACATCATGACAGCGCTTTAGTGCAAACTGGGGGAAAAAAATGGTCAAAATAAGGGCAGACCTCTGGGGTGTTTGTGGTTATAAAACTACAAGAGCGCAGGTTCCAGATGTACTGGAAATGTTGATAAATGAGCAAATACAAAGAGATTTATTGTTTTTCTTTTACCATTGGTGGTTTTGTAGATGAAATTGTACTTATCTGTATCAACCTCCTGGAATAAAGTGATGGCCAGTTAACCAGATCATATTGTTGAAAGGGGCACCAGTTACAGAACACATTGCAGTTTGATTCAGTCCTGCTTAGATCAATTTGTATGAATGCTTGGTGAATGAAGCCCGATGAGCACATCCTCGCTTGTATCAGTGTGCAGAGAGAAAAAGTTCAGCCTAAAATCGCTGTTTTATTCAGGTAAAGATGGCTGGACCCGAAGGCACAAAGGTGTCCACTCTTACAGTGCAGTTTTTATACATTGCATCTAATTTGTGGCCATCTGGTAAATACACAAATAACATTTCCCAAGTTACGAAGTTAATTAAAAGTTGTTATGAAGTGGTGCATGACTGCAACAAGCCACATTCAGTGGTTCTGGGTGTTTTGTTTTTTTTTACCACAGGTTGTCCTGGTTGAGCATGTATCAATAAGGTATGACAGCTCGGCTCATTACCTAAGCCCAGGGTTAAATTAAGCTTTCCACTTTGAGAATATAGAATAAAAACCTTGGAGTCATGAGAGAATAAGCCATCCATTTGCCCAGCTGGAGCTCCAAGTCAATTACGGAGTGGAGGCATGCAAGCTGCTGATATGATATACAAACCCTCTAACCTGAGGCCTCCTCTGTATTCGTTTTGTCTTCATGTGTCTCACCTCTTTGTCTGCATGCATTTCTCTTCCTCCCTCCATTCTTTTCTCTACCGCCTCTCCTTTATTTCCCCCATGACTTCTGCCCCTTCTTCATTGTTCATCATTTTTTCTCCTTTTTTTTTTCCCAATTCTCTTCTATACTTCATAATACTTTATTCCTTTCGCCAACCCCCTCGGCAGCGGTGAGCGCCCTGTCATTGTCTCTGCGCCGCCAGAAGCGCGACTCCTTGTCGCCCTTAGAGGAGGACGACGTGCGTGAGAACATCATAACGTATGACGACGAGGGCGGAGGTGAAGCTGACACGGCTGCCTTTGACATCGTGGCGCTCCAGAGTGCTCCACACAGCTCACGCTCACGCAGTTACCGCACGCTCGACAGCAGGAACATGTAAGTACGGCAGAGAGGTGCGTGTTTGTGTGTGGTGGTATTTGTTTTAATTACATCAAGCCTCGCAGCTGTCTTTGTATCGCATGTAAAAAGGAAGGCAGAAGGGAAGAAAAAATTATCCCTTCAGAGTAAAAAGCTTTCATCGCAGTCCAGCACTTAACTGATCCACTTAAGTAACCGATCGAGCCACAACTTCCAGGTCAAAATCTGCCTCGGATCAAAATGCTGAAACAGAAGGCTATCAAGCTTGGCAGTCCTGGGAGACCACTTTGTTGTGCTCATTTTGTTAAAGCTCATTTATGTTCTGCTACATCAGAGGGTTGTTTGCACCCACTTTGATGTTCCTGTGAAACATTGTTATTGCCTTTGGACTAATAATTAGCTCCTGAATTCATGCAAGCCATATGGAAAGGCCATAAACAAGTATAAAGGCTGCCTGTAGTTTATCCAAAATTGCTTCTCACAGTTTATGGAGGTGGACAGAGCAGCATGAAAAACCTTCTGCATCTCGTGCAATCCTGTGCAACATCCCTGCAATAATCCCACCTTTGTAGAGCTTTCAGTGTTTCAGTTATGTTGGCTAAGTGTTACTGTAAAGCTTCAAGATTTAAAACCAACATAGTCAAAGTTGTTCATTTAATCTTCACATAAATATGACGTGGAGTATCTTGGCCCTGTCTGTGCTGCATTTTCAAAATCTTTTTCAGGACACATTCCAGCATCATGAAGGCCTAAACAACAATCTCCATAATACCTTCTTAACTCGGTATTTTATTTTTCTCAGAGTAAGAAAAAATATCTACTGCAGTGGGCTAAAAAATGTCCAGAGAAAGTGTCCTGATAGGCCAGCAAGCTCTAACACAAACCAGAAGATATTTAATCAGGTGGTCTCAGGTTAGATAAGAATCTCATTTGTCATAGAAACAAAACACATTAACCCAAATAGTTTTTTTGGAATAAAGCACATTGCCCCAGGGCACACCAGGTCCAGATGATAGATTATCTTCATAGTTATGGGGAGAGTTGATTTATCATGGTTGGAGATGTAAAGTTTTCTTGTTTGTCAATTTTAAAGTCCTTATTAGAGTGCTGGGTGGCAAAAATGGTTGACCAGGCTGCTTGTAAAGATAATGTAAAACAAAGTTGGTATAGGTTTTAGTTCAGACCTGAAGCCCTTGACTGCATTTAATCCACTCATTCATAGTCAGTCAGATGTTGAACAAAAATTTTGATGACAATCTACATTATCAGTCAAAATTTTGGACACACTTTCCTATTAAATACAATGGGACAGTGTCTCCACATTTTTGATAGGCACTGTATTTAGCCATATTATGTATTACAAGGTGACAGTAGTGTTTCCATTGCAGTTCTTCACAAGATAGAAGAAAAAATTGTAATGTTTAGACAAACAACATCTGAGATTAGCAGGTGTTTCCATGTTCTACATCCGAACATCTGAAAAACCACCTCATGAGAGCTTGGAAAATTTTAGCAATATTTGAGTTTTTTTCAAAATGCAGTTAAAATTTATGTTTGAAATTTAGGTTTTCTGCAATTCAATGGTTAATGCAAATGCAGCCAGTAACTTCAGTGTCTCTGAAGTTACTGGATGTCAAATTACAAAATGTAAAGTATATGGATCCAATAACTCATCAAGTTCTGCACAAGAACTACTTAATTTGAGTCAGGATACATCTAAAACCTGCCTGAGGACCAGAATGTGAGATCCCTGGTTTAAAGGCTGGATAATCTGAGTCCCATACAGACATAAAGAACATGATTTTGTTGATGGGGTGGAAGCTAAGAGGAAAATATTGAAAGCAGACTGATGAAGAGGCAAGAACTGGCAAGAGTGGAGTGAGAGTCATAAAAAAGTGTGTTCCAGGAAGAAAAAGAAAAGGATACACAGATGTTAATTTGCAAGAATGCTGTTATGTAATGCTGGTATCATGGCTTCACCTAAAACCTGTAATGAGTTACCCTAAGGATCTTTAATACAGCCACACACAGGGAGTTCTGGACAAATGACCAGTTTATTGGTGGAGGAGTATGAACAGAAGATCAGTCCGGGGGAATGGTCTGCAGAAGAAACCAGGCAACAGCTGGGAGGTAAACAGGATGGCAAAATACTCATCCAGGCAAAGACAAGGCTCAGAGATCCAAAGACAGGCAGGGTCGGTAACCAGAAGATCCGAAAAGTTGCGGTGTCCATCGAGGGCAAGGCAAGGAGGGTAATCCAGGGGCATGAAGCAGAGGGTCGGCAACTGAGGATCAATCCGTAGAACGCTGGAACAAAACTAGACATAGGTCTGATTATTATCTGGCAGAAAAGGAGGGATTGGAGGGAGCTTAAGTAGGCAGTGAGAGAAAAGGAAACCAGGTGAACTGAATGAGGTAGCAGAGGCAATTAGGAAGCCAGCAGGTGGATCGATTAATCAATGATGAGCGCCAGGAGATCAGGGTGGCAAAAACATGACAAAAACCATCAGCAACTAGAAACAGTCGCCTTTCAAAAATGAGATATTTCTATTCATGACTAGAAATGCAGCTCTAACTATGATGGGATGTTGCAGTCAGACAACTATGGTTGCAGTATATTTAATAGTTTTTTTTTCTTTAAATTGTCAATTAGCTTGATATAATTAGTTCCTCCCTTTTGTTATGGCCACATTGAGACAGGTCACAACAAGGGGGCCTGTCCGGGATTTACTCAATTGATGAAATTCTTGCTTGTGCAAGCAAGTCTCTATTTGTCATGATCTAGTTCAAAGCTGTCATAAGTAAAAAGGACACACATCATGCTAATGAAACAATGAAGAATGTTTTTGGGTTTTTTTTATTAACCGTGGAAAACTAAATTAAAGCTCTGAACTAATGTGTGCATAAGTTAAAAGATAGGCATAAATGTTATATTGGCCAAAGAGAAGTCAAATTAATTTAAACCAAAGCAAACAATGTGGCGCAATTGATGCCTTGCAGGAGCATGATGTCTTTAGCCATTTTGCTTTACTGGCACCACTGTGAGTACCAAACACTGAGCCTTTGAGTGGAATGTGCGCTTTATTCAATCTAAAGAGAGAGTAATGTAAATGTAAGGCTCATGGATAATTCTCATATTAATCCCCAAGAACTCAAGAAATAGCTGTTTTTAAATGCGATCTGTAGAGCATTTCTGCAGAAGTTTTTCAAGAACTAACAACTGACAAGCTAATAGATTTTACCTTTACATCTACCCAATACATCTTCATACACATGACAAAGTCTAAAAGCTTTTAAAAGCACAGATGCTTATTACTATTTGATGGCTGGGTGGTTCCTTGTCCTGAAAACATGGCATTTCAAGAACTGGAAATTTCTGTTGCTTTAGAGCGAAATCTAAGCTAAGCTAACAACTGCTTCCTCTGTAGCACAATCTTCATATTAAATGTTGATAAAATGCTTTTGTTCCACAAAGTGTCTAGTCAGATTGACTTTAAACACTTAATTCTCTGAAATATTTGTACAAAACACCCTATCCAGTTAGCAGCAGCTGAAGGTATAGCTTTCCTAACTTGCATTGAACTTTCACAGAAAACGACATGTCGCTGGTGTCCAATTAACCGTCCTGACTGCTGAAAGGCATCTTTGTTCTTCTTATTTTAATAATTGGTGAGAAGAAATATCTTGCTCTTATTCCTTGTTTTCACAATCAGCTGCACAGCATAAGAATGGCATCTCCCACAACCTGAATGAGTTGCTGTAGCACCAGATACCAGTGCAGGTACTAAAAATTGCAGCGGGTAGTGTTTGCAATGCATCAATATGACTGGAAGCACAGTCTGGGATTAAGATTTAAGTAATTTAAGATGAAAAATTTGACATTGATCTGGATCTCGCTTGAAATCAGACACCATCACTCTTCTGTTGTCACAATGGACCATGTCATTGTCTAACACAAAAGGCAGATAAAGCAGAGTTATGTGAACAGTTGATTTTATCTCTTACAGTCGATACGCTCAGCATGGTCAAGACAAAAGTCGTACCTACAGCTGGGCTCAGAATCCAGGTGGGGACAACAACTACTCAGGGCCAGGAGGAGCCCTTTATGGCCGTCTCTGCTATAGCAGCCACACATTACCCATTCTCCGCCGCACACCAGGTGGAACTTTTGACCCAGGCTTGGCAGAGCTAGCGTATCGATTTCCTGGAGGCCAGCCCGACCACTCCTTGGTTATCCAGAACCAAGGGGCAATGGTTGGACCAATGGAGTCAGGGGCTGTGTACATAACTCCCACAGATCTCAGCACAGGAAGCCGAACTGGGAGTCGCACAGGAAGCCGCGATGGGACAGCTCCCCAAAGTGGAGTGAGCACATCGGATGGGGGGACACCAAGGACCAGCGACAGCCAGGAGAGAGGAGGAGGGACAGGAACTGCAAGCAACTGCACAGAGGGAAGTAATGAGGACAAAGTTAACCACAGTCAAGATGTGGACTGGGTAAGAATACATTTACACTAAAAAAAAGCTCTCTGACATGATTATTTGGTTGTTTTAATCTTTATGTAGTGACCTCCATGCTCTAACGTGGTATGAAATCTATTTTTTTTGAAAAAGAAGTAATTTTTTATGTTTTCTACCTTTGGATTTCTCAGGTCTTTTGAGAGATGAAGGCTGATCTTGGGTTAAAAACTCACATTTTTTGTCTATATCATCCAAGATAACCTTTTATAAAATGTTCCATAGTGCTTGATATGATGATGTCTTCTAATCTACATTGCGTTAACTATGCATACTTGAGTGTTTGATGAGAAACATCCGTATAAACACGTCGTGTAATGCAGCGCAGGAGAATAAAGGGGACATATGTCACAAAAAGCAGAAAGAGAGGTAAATGTTGCACTGAATCAGGAAATAAAATGGAATAATTCACTTGTTTTATCAAAGGTGGCTGCATTGTAATTATAATTAAATTTTGATGAATGGCTTAATTATTCAATTAAATAAGCAAATAAAAGGTAAGAAAGTAATTAAGGCAATATAAAGGCATTATTGAATTGGCATTCAGCTGAGTACCCTCAATAATTGAAGTGATTGCTTATTAAAATAATTATTATTGTTGGTATTATCTGTGTAAAACAGCGGGACAATACTTTGAGGTTATGATGCTTCAGATGTATCGGAACTTTTGTATCACAATATTAATTTTCATATCTGTGTTTTCTTTTTTGTATAAGGTCAGAGCAAATCTTGCTGGTCCTTGCTTTATTTAATTTTCAAATATTTTATTTCTCCATCATTCCCTCTCCATTTCCCTTTCACAGTGCAGCCGTAGCTCATTCTAGTGTTCAATTAATATCCATGCCTCTTTCCGACTCTTCTTTTCTTCTGCTCTGTTCAGCACGACGTCTGTCTCCACGTTATCTAAATCATTTTTTATCGTGATCATCTCCTGTTTTTTTTTCTTCATTCGAGCTTTTTCATCAGCCCCACATCCCCCTCCATCTTTCTGCTTTTTACTAAGCCTGCTATTAAACTTTCCATCATGCTTCAGCTAATGGTTTCATTTAATTTTTGTATTGCTTTAACTAAACCTAACCCCCAACTCCAGCCCAGAACTGACACCACTCACGCTCGCCTACGTTCCCTCTAGGTGCAGTCGGAGACACTGCCCCGGGAGCACAACCTCGTCATGACCCGATCCGGCTCTATGATTGGCCAGGGTCACGGCGTGGGAGGCTGGGTGTGCGACTCGGCTACGTTGCCCCTGGCGGGGCGCAGGGCCTCCCGTTCCGCCCTGTCCCCAAAACGCACAAGCGGCAGTCTGGCTGAGCCTGACTCCAGCGGAGTTGGCGGAGGAGGTGCAAATGGGAACGGGGTGTCCTCTGCAGATGGACAACAACCTCTTGGTGGACGCAACTACGCCGCTGTCCTGCAGGGGGAGGTATCTGGACTGAGGGACTACAGCAGTCTGGGTAGAGGAGGACTGGAGATGGGGAGCAACTTTGTTGTGGCGAGGCCAGACAGGGAGAACGGGGGATTACCACTTAGAGGAACTCCATCTGTCTACCCAGAGGCCGCTGGCTTCATCGGGGACTGGCGTGATCGAGTGGGTCTGGGGGGGTATGTTTTGGGAAGACGGGATATGAGCCCCCAGCTTTTACCTTTCCCAGGGCAGCCGCGGGGAGCATATGGTGGAGTAATGGGCTATGAGCCCAACTGGGTTCCAGGAATGGAGGCAGCGAGAGGGCCACCAGGGCCAGGGGGTCCCTCTTTGGCACTGAGGGTGGGTGAGTTCCTGAGGCTGCGTCTTGCCCAAGTCACTTTTGACCCCTCACAGCCACCATACGACTCAGTCCAGGTGTACGGCCTGGAGGGGACAGGTTCCAGAGCCGGATCCCTCAGCTCTCTAGAGAGCGAAGGAGAAAAGGAGGATTGGGGGGCAGGGCTGGAAGAGTGGGGCCCCCAGTTTGAAAAGCTAGCCCAGCTCTTTAAAGACAGAGAAAGAGAGAAGGAGGACAGAGAAAAAGTTGAAGAGGGTTCGATAACAGAGAGGGACAGGAAAGAAGAGTCTGAGAAGAAAGAGAAAACAGAAGGAGGAGAGCAGTCTGGAGAGGCAGGGAAAGACTGAGGATGGGGAACATTAAACAAATAGGGGCAAAGGAGGTAGAGAGGAAGAGAGGGAATAGAGGGATGATGAAAAGGCAACTAGAAGGAGAATAATGCGAAGAGAAGTTAAAGGGGAGAAAGATGAAGAGGCAAAGTAATAAAAAGAGACAGAGAAAAATGAGCCTTGGGAGGATGGAGAATGCGATGGCAGGAGAGGGAGTGATTGATGTAATTTAAAGCAATAAGTGTTGAAACGCTGATATGGTTGAGCACAGATACTGAGACAATGCAGAGGCTGCTTCGGCTCGGGGCAGCAACAATTTGTTAAACGCTTTGGACAAAGAAAAACAACTCCAAACATCCCAGACTCGATTTAATTCAGCTCGCACGTATGGAATGAGAAACAGCAGGAAACAAGAAGAGAGACGTTACCCGTCCCGTCCTTGTGTCTGCACGTGCGCTTGTGTGTGAGAAAGTACAGATGTGTGTGTGTCTGTCTGCATTGATGTTTGTGTGTGTGTGTGTGTGTGTGTGTGAGACGTTTAAAACAGAGATAGGGTGGCAGGGGGAAATCATGACACCCAGAGACAATTAAAAGATGAGACCTAAGTTTGGCGCTACATACGCTGCAGGATAGTTTTTCAGCACGACGCGACAGAGTCAATATTTTGCGAGGAAGTTTGAAAAGTAGGATAACACGCGGTGGGAGGAAATGATATATGAATAAAGATAAAACGGGATGACAAGAATGTATAGAGACAGAAATGGTTTTATAAGTGAGGCGATTGTACAGAAAACAGTCACGTTTTACTCCATCTGCGGCGGCAGAAAAGTGAATTATTCAGCTTGCTACTTCATTCCAAATGAAAATGATAAATCATTTAAATCCTGCAAAGGATTCTCCCTCCTTCCAGACTACAAGGAAAACAGACATTGTGAAAAATTAAAACGATTTAGGGGATGCGATCCCTCTCCCACCACCACCCATCTCCCCACAGCTTTTTGTAGTAGAGTGTTGATATGTTTACAGAGATTCACACACAAAAACACACAGGGGACACAAAAGAACTGATTAACACCACAAGGCTTTGATTGTACGAAATCTGAAAAGTCAAACGAGTATTTCATCTTCCTTTTGGAGGAACAATCGTTATTTGTTTGTTTAAGATTGCTTCAGCGTTTTCATGGAAGATGTCTCTTGTTTTGCTTTTTGTTTTTTTATTTGCCCCCTCCTCTTCCACCCACTCTCATTTTACGCACCTTGAGGACAGAGTATGCATGATTTTTAAAAGCAAGAGGGAGGGAGAGGGGGATTTGGGGGAAAAAAAAAAAGGCAATCAGTTCCCACTTTGAACAGTCATACTGCCCAAATGAAAATTTCCACAGATCTCTTAATGAAATGGTAGGAGAACAACTCCACAGAGACTCCCGCTACAGGCTTTGTGTCGTCATTAAAGGTCATGATGCAAATAAGCTGGAGTTTTTAGCTGGAATGCACTTTTATACTGTGTGATGTTATATAATAGATCATAAAAAATGTTACCAATTACAGTTGTTTTATAAGATGTCAATAAAAGAAAAATCATGTCTGTATGTAAAAGCATCTCAAATGTAAATACCACTGAATATTATTGCTTAAACAGAGGATATTATTAAAAAAAAAAGAGTAAAAAAAATTAATTTAGATGTCCAAACGGAGCACTTTTGAGACTATCTGTATGTGCTGTAGATTAGAAAATGGACTAACTGAGTTGGACTAGAAAACGCCATGTATTCAGCATTTGTGTATGGGCTTGTCATGTCGTAGCTCTTGTCTTTGAAATGGACCAGCCAAGGATTTGGTACATGTGGTCTCTGGCAGAAGCTTGTTGTGCAAGACGGTGCTGGAGTTCCAGGAAAGCTGTCCCAGTGAAGAACCAAACTGATGGAAATCCTGTGAAGTGAAAACAAGTTCCTTTCAGGCATTCAAACCTCCCCATCAAAAAACTTTTTTTGATTTTTTTTTTGTTACCCCTAAACACATTTCTGCGAAGGTAAAATAATGTGACAAAATAAAATATGTAATGACTTTGTCACTCCTAAGAGATATTAAGGCTTTATAGATAGTTACCATTTTTTGAGAATTTAATAAACTGTACATTAGAGGAAAATGACTTCTTTCATCTTTAATGCATTTCAGGCGTTGTAACTCAAATACCAAATTAATATTGCATTTTGCTTTGCTTGAGGAAAAGTCTCTAATTTTCCCTAATAATAACCCTCAAATAGTCATTTTACTCCAGAGAGGAGTTTTGCCACATACCCTGACTCTAACGTGCTCTTCTTTGATGAGCTGTTGCAGAAATGTCACTATTCTGGTGTTACTGGGTTTAGTACAGCTTCACAGGTGTCCAACAGTTTGGTCCATCTTAACCACAATGTCAAGGTTTTCCTCCATCAACTGATAGTTCAGTCTGCTCTACCCTTTACATGAGCTACAGGCATGTCCATGCAGAGCCACTGTGCAGACTGGATGCATCAGGACAAATGTACAAACTACTGCACAAGGACTGAAAAAGACTGAGGGGGTGCAGAACCTCAGGGACAACATGCAGATTATTGATTTTGGCTTATCAGCAAAGCGTTCAAATCTTGCAGATGCTCAAAACTTTACCCATCTTTCCATAGCTATCAGAGTTCTCTTTAACAGAAGAATACAACAGTAGAAATGTATTTCATACTTATTTTGTGACATAGCAGGACTTTTAGTCTTCTTTTGGGTTGTTTTTCCCCTTTCTTTTTATCACTAAAATTAACCTTGAAGAGAAAAAGTTAACTGAAAGAAGCCTGTTGGGACAACAAGCACATACTTACATATTTTAAAGAAACCACCAATTCCACTGAAGGCTGATTTTATACATTCTTAATTACAAGAGTTCATTAAAGTCCAAATGACATTAAATTTATCATCAGGAGCTGTGCATGAGGCTGCGTGTAGAAAGCAGCCAATTTGTTGAGCCCTTGCCCCAGTATATGAGTAACAACACTGCTTGCCGAGGAAAATCCCAGTAGATGCTGAGTTTAAAGTCAGAAATGTTCATGGTCCTGGAACATGACTCATCCAGGCGTCTGCGCTTTTTTTGGGGCAGAATTATATCACGATTAGATATTATTTCTGAAGCGCTTTTCGTACCAAAGTTACAAAGTGCTGCACAAAAAGTAATAAAGTCTGTCTGAGATGTTAAGACAACACAAAGACATGAAAGTGTTTGCTAATTATAAGTCATTCCAAAAAAACTGCAATAAACAGGAATTTCTTCAGGAGGTAGTTAATAGAGTTCAGTGGGCAGAGAACTCCATTAAACAGGAGCACTAATAGAGAAAGTCTAAATTGTTCACAAGGCACCTCAGCAGTTCGAAGCAGAGCAATTAGTAATGTGTCGTTTCCAAACAAGTCGACTCTAAAGCCAATTCCTTGTAGTGAACAAAGAAGAGACGACTTACAATGGGGAGAGAGGGGGTGGAGGGCTTAATTTTGATTTGCACACTATGTAGACAATCGCATGCGAAGAAAGACTTGCATCATATCTCAATATGAAAGAAGAAGGGTTGTCAGACTCCCAGAAGACAGAGTTACAGGCCAGGTACAGAGAGACGGAGAGCAGGATCAGCTGTGTCTTCATGTTGAGACTTTGATTGTTGTCGTTCTGTGTTCACTAGTTCAGTTGTTCATCTAAAGGTTTGATGATGAAATTAAAACGCAACTGAATGTTGTTGTCCGAAAAAAAAAAAAAAAAAAGAAAATACTTAAAAATAAGGCTTTGAATGAAACTTTAAATAAAACTTTAGTAACATACAAACATACAGAGTGAAAGCCAATGAGGCACCAAATGAGGCAGCTCTTCTAAAGGATCCAAGCAAAAATAAGTTTTTTAAAGAGGCTGACTGAGTCACATGTATGAAGTGTATTTTGGGGCTAAGAGTGCTATTTCAGTTTGTTTTGTTCGTTTGTTTTCCATTAAGTAAATAGGTATTACATATGAGCAGTTAGTCCTACAAGCATAATTTAGGAGAACCAAAGATAAATCCGGACAGATGAGCTAAGCTAAAAGCTTCTCAGAAGAGAATTAAATATGGCCTTATTATTTATATCTAAAACAACTCAAACATAAGCAAAAATGGTTTTGTTTTTGTTTCTTTTGTGTAGGTTTGTCTATTTCTCAGAGTTTTTTTTTTTTTTTACACTGCCTCATATTTAACCACACGGTTGGTTATTTTGCTGCCAGATTTTCTCAACTGCAGACAATACAGGTTGCAACAACGTCTGCTTTTAGCTTAGTTAAAATGTCAGGAATCCTTTAAACATGGCCGCTGTCTACCCTAGGCTATTCAAAAGTAATTTACACAACCACAACCATGGAAATAAAAGAAGTTAAAAATATCCTTTTAGTATTTTGAAAGTGAACATTTTAGTTGTTTTGGTAAAGATGAAGAGAATGAGCCAAGTAGGCAAACAGGTAAAATGTTTATCTGCTGCGTTTAAGCTTTACAAGCTAGCTTTTGTTTCTAGCTAGTAGAAACAAAGGCATCCATAAGTTTTGTAGGACAGCAGCTGAATCAAAAGAAATTATTCTTCTTTTGGATTTTCTACAGCCAGAAACAAGTCTAAGCATGTTTGACTTGAACATCAAAACAGAGGTTATGATTGAATACCATCACATGCCTCGCAGCCTGTGTGATAGATGTAAATTAGCCTTTTAGGCTAGCATCCAAAAGTTGTAACCCAGCTCTCTGCCTGTCTCATCCTGTTTCTGTATCACCTCCAGGACGGGCTATAGAACTGAGGCTGCTATCGCCTTGAAAGACCCAAACCAGTCAAATGTTATGGAGAGTCATATACGTGGCTAACTAAAAATAAGGTGTATTTCCACATATATAAGAGATGGTTAGTTTCATTTATTCGACTGTATATTATCTGTATATATTTGAACTGTCCATGAATGTTCAACATGAAATGGACTGCTTATCCTCTAATTCACCTCCAATGATGGCCTGAGAACTTTGATCCATGTTTTGATGTCATTAAAATTGCTGTTGAGAGCACAAACATGCTACTCCATGAATGCATTACTTGTGCAGTGTTGTCTGCAGCTTTTATGTATAAAGTGCCAACTTTCCAACACTCGTCATAGTAGCAAAGAAAAAAAGAACTGTATCACCAGTTCTTGAAAAGCACTTAACATGCTATACCAGTAAGTGACCTTCCTCTCCTTTCTAATTATATGGTTTTCTCCACAGACTTGATTGACTGCAGGTGTCTCATCTGTGTTGATTCAAATCTCTGCTCTGCCTGATTGGTCAAAATCAAAGTGATGATTCTCTTGATTTGTCTTATTTCAGAGTTTTGAAGTGCTGTGCTGACTAAACCACTCGACAGACCTGATTATCACACCTCCTTAGCCCAGCAAATTTGTTCAATCAAAAGCGTGATTAGTTGAATCAGTTGTTTTGAATGGAATAAAAGCTTGCAGTCCTTGCCGTACTCCACAACTCTTATTCACTTCCAGCTAGCTTAGATATCCCTTCAGTCAAAAATTTCCCTGTCAGGCCATCAGTCAGGTCCTCTGTAGAAAAAAAAAAACTCAGAGGATTGTGAAGTTCTGCATAAATTACAAGAGTAGAAACCATAGTCTGTTGTAGTGTAGTTTCCGTGTGTACCTTAATGATGCAAGGTGGGCTTGATTTTTGGCCTAAAATGTCCTCTTTATCAAAACCAGGTTGACCCCATTGGTTCTGCACCCTCCTGTGACTTCACAGCTCCCGCACGATGTTAATTCCACAACTACGTGCTGAACAGAGTGTATTTATTTCTGTTGTACCTTTTCTTTTTGTAAATTTGAATAAAAAAGAAACTATTTAAGAAAAAAAAAACGAGTCAAACCTGCTCTGTTTCCCAAATTTCTCCATAATCAATCCTCTGCTGCTTGTATTTGCTCCTTTTTTATGAGCTGTGCCTGAGAGAGACAGAAGGAGAGGGCTACTGAGAGATGTGCTGTTCTAACCTGCAGTGCATACAAATGTGAGAGCACCTTGTGAGCATGTGTCTCATTGTGAGTAGGTGGGTGTGCCTTGTCACAGTGACCCTTTGAAACTTCCAAACCACAGGCAGTTTGTGTGTTAGTGTGGGTGTATATGTGTCTGTGCTCCTGATAGATGAAGGAACGTCTTGTCTGGTCTGATCCACCCCGACAGGGAGATATGAGGTCAGTAACAGAGGACAGACAGATAGTTCTGCAGCATAATCATGCTCTCAGACAGAGGGGGAGAATTTTCTGTTTGTGAAAAAAAAAAAAAAAAAAAAAAAAAAGGAAAGGACATTTGGAACTCTAGAGCAGAGGCAAATAGACCAAACTTGACAGCTGCAACCAAATTTATGAGGCAACTTCAACAACCTCTGCAACACCCCTCATTTCTGCAGCATTTGTCCTGCTCGGTGATGGATCGGGAAGATGTGCACCATTGCTGTGTGACTGAATAGCTAGTTAAAAAGATATATTACAATAATCAAATATGAAGGAGGGGATTATTACTACATGATGGTTTAGAGAATGATCATGTTAGCTGGGTCTTCGCTTGATTACAATGATATTACCCGCCTCAAGTCAGAAAAGAGAGTCAGGCAGAGGGAAAGGAGAGGGATAGAGAGAACCATATTAGCAGCTAATATGCAAGTCTGTTGCGTTACATAAAATCATATTTGTGAGTGGGTTAAAGCTGATGCTGCAGACTGCTGAAGAGAGAGCCTTTGCCATCTCAGTCGGAGGCTATGCACTCCCATAATTATGAGATTCTCGAGGCTGTCTTGCCCCCATGGAAGCAGCATCCTGTATCTAAAGAGGTTGGGAATACAGTTGGAGGCAAAACAGAGCTTTAACTTGCTTTAACCACCACCAAGCTGATAAAACACATCAACACGTAACCACCAGAACACTCTTATCAGTTTACAGCTCCTCTATGTACATTTAATCAGCCTCCCTCAAGCATCAACACTGCATTGCAGTAAGCTAGGTGTGCTGTCATGGCACTGTCAATAATTACAGCATGCATAATTGATCATAGTATAATGACAGAGCTGTAGATAAAATGGGTTCAGTTGAAGCTGTGCACCCAGGGATGCCTGACTAGACACTGGTGCTGGAAATCTGTATACACACTCTTTGTGCTGCAGCTTTGCAATACAGGAGACATGACTTGGTGGGTGTGTGCGTGACAATTCAAGTACATGGATATTCCTCATTCTGTTTGAACCATACTGACACACTCAATCCTTCTGGCTACTTGGCACAGTCTCAGTGTAAGTATGCGCTGCTTATTGATTGTGCGTTGTGCTCATGGCTGCGGATCTTTGAATTTCAAGTGAGTGCAGGGCTTTAAAGGTCTCTTTAAACACATGTATTGTATCAGGAAATGCAGGTCAGGTTGAATATAACTTTTCAGATTTGACAACTTGCATGTTATGAGTTGTTGATGTTTTTCCTGCTGTTGACGGAAGTCAGAGGACCATCTCTCATATCTTTGGGTTTACTGGTCTAATGAGGACATGGGAAGTTATGGATATGAATGTTCTGTGATTGGTTCATCTGGGCTTTCTCATGCTTTTGGGCTGCAAGGGGAAGATTAAATGAGGGAGGGGTTGTGTCTCAAGATGTCAGTGACCCAAACCGACCAGTTGGACCCTTGCTGATGGTACCGTGAAAACAAAAAACAAATTAATTATTTAAAAACTGGGGAAAAAAATGCCCTGGAGGAGTACAGGACTACAGAGGGAGATGGATGAATGAGTGAGGAAATAATAATTGAAGAAAGAATAGGCAAAGTAACTGGAGACATGAATGGGTTTTGTAGGGAAAAATAGATGGATAGAAGAGGGAGGAAGAGTATGGATGAAGTAAGGAAGGATGATAGGAGAGAATGAAGAAAGGATGGAAGATGAATCAATCTTGGAGGATGAGAATAAATTGAGGATGGATGAATTATGGATTGATGAGTGACGGACAGAAGGGGAGAATGTATGAAGGAAGGAGAAGGGATAGATAGATAGATAGATAGATAGATAGATAGATAGATGGGAGAAAGGGGAGAAATAATGAGTGGATGAAGAGAGGAGCAGAATGGATTATGTAGAGATGGAAGGTAAATAGATGGGAAAGAAGGCTGGAGGATGAATGAGTGAAGGATGAAAATGAAAAATGAAATCTGAGAGAGAAGATAAATAA
The DNA here is from genome assembly GCF_933228915.1 of Telmatherina bonti. Classification (NCBI taxonomy): domain Eukaryota; kingdom Metazoa; phylum Chordata; class Actinopteri; order Atheriniformes; family Telmatherinidae; genus Telmatherina; species Telmatherina bonti. The sequence continues at coordinate 29,872,929 of NC_136625.1, read as the reverse complement.
ATGGATAAGAGATGAAGAGGATGTTGTAAGAATGAATCAGTGAGAGTATGTATGAATGACTGAATGAATACATGACGGATGGTGAACTCTCTTGCAGACTTTCAACATTTCCCTGCTTCAACACATCCGACTCTGATTAATGGCTCAGAAGCAGACTTGAAGCAGGTGTTTTGCAGCAGGAAAACGTCTAGAGTAGCGAGCCTTGAGGACCAGGGTTGGGGATCGCTGGTGTGGAAAAAAATAAAAGCTTTCCGGAAAAGAATCCTGGTCTGGGCCTAAATGTTACTCCGACCAAGATCACCCGAAGCACTTTTTTTTTTTTTTTTTTACTAATTGAAGCATCATAAACGTCATAATGTTTCAGGAGAGAACTATGTTGTGTATTTGTACAATGCATTCCTCCCTGCAGTCGTTTTCGTGGCCTGCCATTGAAGCCATTAGCTTTAGCTAGCCTGTTAGCTTCTGATTCCCTAAACACAAGCCTGACTGCTGTCTAAGACAGGTAAGTAGTGACTACTCATTGACACCACACATATCCCTAATTTGAATAAACAAAATAATAACGTAAAGATCTGAAATGTCTCAGTAACTAGTTAGCTCAAAAATGCAACTGCCCAGTAGTTTTTAAACCCTGCCCCCCCTCTTCCCTACAGTCTTTCTCTGCACATTGCTCTCAAAGTTAACTCATTCTTTTGAAGTGGAAAATTAAATCTTCATTAACAATCTTAATTAGACTTCGATCTCCCAATAGTAAGCTGACAGGGAATCCATAGTGTAACAGGGGGAGACACGGAGCAGGAGTTGGTTTTGGTGAAGTTGGGTGCCAGTAGGGGATTAGAGTGGGGGGGTAATTAGCGAACGGGTAAATTACACAGGAGGTATTTACACTTTAGAGGCAGGGGAATGGATAGAACAAGTGGTTAATTAGAGTCACCTGCTGGTTGGTGGTGGACAAAGCAATCAAAGTCCCACATGTGTGTTGATACGTGTGCCATTTATGTTTCACATTGCTGGTAAACAATTGGTAGGCGGAGAGCTTTATTAGTCAGAAATCTTCATTGAAATTGCCTCTTGTTTTTTTGTGACATGGTGTTACTTGAGGCAGCATAATCCCTTATCATGCCTCCATAAGCACTGAGCATTTGCCTAATACCAGCTACTAATCATACAAAGACACAGCTAAGCATGCAGCCCAGCACTTGCTCTCTTATCCATATTTACATACTAAAGTATTTAGCTGCTGTGAACAGGGATCGGCTCCTAAATTAAGGAATTATGTTGTAGCGCAGCTAAAATGTGCATTGTGTTCCTAAAAGGAGAGCAGGAAATTTGCTTTTTTCTTGTAGCAATTCTTTTCAGTTCCTCCAGTGAATGATGTCTTTGCCCTCTGTAGTTCTTTTGTAGTTAGCCATCCTATCAGAAGACATCAAAATCCCTCTGCAGTACTCTTTGTGGCTGCAATGAGCCGAGGAGGAGAGACTTTTGCCTGAGGGAAACCAGGCAAGTTGAACAGGGATCCAATCCGGGAACAGGAAATGGACAAAAGTAGCGCAGCAACCTGACCTAAGTGAGACAGTGTGTGCCCTGAAAAACTGATTATTCATTTCACTGCCCAGCTCCTTTTTTTTTTTTCTCCTTTTTCTTGACATATACATAGCAGCAAAATATATCCAAATGGTGAGGGTAGATAGTCTCTGGTTTGCCCGCTCGGAGCAGTTTCCAGGGAGCTGCGCTGGTTGACCGCCTAGAGCGGGGTGATCATATCTGCAATAATGTTTTCATGGCAGCTGAAAACTCGTCTCCCGAGTTTTCAGCTGTGTGTGTGTGTGTGTTGGGAGGTGACAGATTCTATTTACACAGCTGATCATTAGAGTCAAAAAGAAGCAGAGAACATGATAACCAATTATAGGCACACAAACAGAGACGAGAGAGGGGGAGTTAAGTACGTTCATTAGCGCTTTGTGTCAGATTGGTTAATTGTTCAATGAAGTGAGTGGAATAATAAGTTGAGGGGGATGTTATGCCTTTGGTGAAATGTTCATGGGGAATCATTTTCATCAGCTGTGCCTGTTATTGTCCTACATAGATCATGAAGTAATGTTAGCAGCTGACAGCTGCAGTAAGGCAGTGTCCGTGTTTGGTCAGCTGCCCACTCACCAAACACCATCTCACTCACACAGTGTGTGTTGCTGTTAAACATTCTCTCTTCTTCTCAGGGATTTTTTTTCTGGGCAGTACTATGGAAATCTAGTGCACTGGTTTTTATCTTCTCTTTGCATTTGCATTCTGCTTAAAAAACATGAAGAAGTCTGGAAAAGTTGGGAAGTAGGCATGGTGCAGGCTTGCAGACAAATCTGCACCTCCGATAGCAGTTCACAAAATTTTAGCTGTGGAACATTTTCCGGTCATGAACTTCTAATTTCCCACCTCACAATGATCCAAACATTTCTGTATGAGACAGAGAGGTGCGTGTGTTCTTGGGGTTTGTGGGGATTTTGCTGTGTTTGGTTTGTCTCCTGCCGTCCCTTCGGTGTGGCTTCAAGGTGCTGATTGAGTGTGTTTTGCAGCACACCTGTGATTCTTCTGTTGCTGTTAAACCAGGTCGTCTGCGTTGCTGTCATACTGTCTCGCTAAACTGATTGAGTAAGAGCATCTGGACGATCTTTTTATAATTGATATTGTTTTTCTCCATTTGCTTGTTCCAGATGTTGAGTTTTTCTGTCGGATGGATTTTTGGAGCTCATCAGATTACTGGAAATGATCTGAAATCATCATTCAGTTCTGTGACCCTTTTGTCACCCTGCCTGGACGGCTTTGTTCCATGGGCTGCAGGAAAAACCTTCACGGTCAGAACTTTCATTTAATCATGGCTCAATATCCCAGTCCTCACCTGTGGACTCACCTGTGAACTCGCCTGCTGCTTCTTCTCCAGCAGTCACCACCGTAATCCCCTCCCTCCTGAGCCACTTGATAAATCCCTCTTAATTTGTAGTCTGATTTTTGCTTCTGTTTCTTTGAGACCTGCTTCCTGAACTAAAGCTCAACACACACTGCTTCTGGGATGACCTGCTGTTTTTAAGTCCTGCAGGATGAGATCTGACAGCATCCTGCTGAATTAACCACTTTGGTGTTGAAAACTTTACTGTGAAGCCTCTAAAATTCCAATATACACTCCAGAATAGAAAGTAACACCATTAGTAACAGAGTTTTTTTTAGCGCCAATACTCCCATCACTGATCGTCATGCACTTCTCAGCTAGCCCTGCATAATACTACCGTGATCAATAGCCACATAGGCTCTGAAGTGCTCTGGAATACTATTTTCTCTGAAAGGCACACACGTTAACTGAAGTCGGCATCTAGAAATGAAACGTTAGCCTTTATTTCTGCTTGAGAAATGGTCTCATGTTGTGTCTGCTCAGTCCTATGGGCATGAGCTCATCTCAGACAGAAAGACAGTGGACAAGTGAACTGAGCTCCAGGCTGTCATAAGTTAGAGCTGCAAAAGAATTTGTGCTAGTATGAGGGTACATCAGTGTTCTTGACATGGCTGACTAACATTTTGTTGGGACTATATAGTGCTACTGCTGTTGGAAGGAGGTGGGGTGATATGGTTGAAAATGGAGAATACACATTTAGTGTTTCCACTTTCTGCTGTGATCAGGTGACAGCACAGACAGGAGCAGCATCCTTTAATTAAGAACTTTATCCCAAATCATTTCTCTGTTTCTGTTTATCTTGTTGTAATGATGCTCTGTAGAGGATAAAAAAAAAAAAACCAAAGTTCTTTGTAAGTTCGTACACAGACATATTTGGCTCATAGTGGTGATGGTGATGACTGCTCTGCTTTAAATGAACTCTCCTCTGTTTCCAGAGACATGCTTCATATGGAGGCGTTTAACAGCTCATTCACACTCTGGTGTGGACCAGAGAAGAAAAACTCTGGTTTGCTTTAAAACCAGGGGTGGTGGTTCACTTCTGAATGAACCCTGCTGTCATTTGCTTGCAATGTGATGGCAAATACACCAACCAGTAGATCAAAGAGAGGAAGTGATATAGAATGTAACATAAAGCCTCATGTCAGATAACCCGCTGCCTTTTCCCACTGCTAAAACTGGACAGTTTCTGGAGAAAACTGTACTGGAAAAACGAAAGTAAAAAGAAAAACACAAGGACTGCATAAATTAGCTATTGATCTCTTGTTAACTAGCTGTGAATGAGCTGGCTGAAAGGGAAAAATATCCACTTTGGGTCCTGGCCAACTTATGAGGCAGGTCTTTGATAAGTGGTGGTTTCAGAAATATTGCCCCTCGCAAGCTGCTGCCGCAACAGCACTTCCTGGCAGTTTTGTTTGACTGATAATGTGCAGTAAAAGAAAGCCAAAGGAAGATGCAAAACTGTTCAGAATTCCCTGCATAATCAAATAAAGCCCCAAGACCTGTTGATGCTTTAATACATGCTCGTTTTATACCCACTCATGGCACCCTTACCAGTCACTGGTTTATCTGCTCAACTTAGAATCTTCCATAACAGTCTTACACCATTACTGTACATTGTTTGTTTTCTTTTCTTTACTTATTTTGTTTGTTCTGTGTGGAATTGGAATCAGGTTTTAGGTTTATTTGATAAAATAACTTGGTATCTTCTTTTATTTCTATTTTGCGTATTTATCTACACTAGTGGCCATTAGTTTCTTCACACTTTCCAGTTGGATTTAACAGAAAAGTGTCCCAACATTCACGACGAGAGGTGTATTTGTTGTGTTGTCAAATTGTCTATATCTTATTTGTCCTTTTCTCAAAACTCATTTCTGCTCAGGGGCTTTAATCATATAAAGCCAGGGAATAAGTTGTCAACCCTCACTTGTTCTCTTTAATCCTCTATTACGTGGACTTCTTCCTGAACCTGCGATTACAGGTAATTGTAGTTTGGTGACTGACAGTGCAACCTCACCTACACGACCAGTGCACATAATACAGACTAAATAAATTAATTAGCATATGAAGGATAACTCAATATTAGCAGTCCTGCTAGCAAAAAAGAATAAACTGAGATACTTTTAAATGCAAGTCTCAATAGTTTTTCAGATCAAGTTTCCGCTGCTTCTCTCCTTAGGCAGTTTTACAGTTGTTTAAATCAATATATTTAACTCTGACTTGATTATACATATTGTGTATTAGCCTTTTCAGCTGTTCACTGAAGCTATATAATTGGTTATTTACTCGTTGGCCTCCATGATTGTTCTGCCCGCAGCATTAATGAGACAGTAATGTTTTGAGTGTCTGGGGATCATATCTCAAATTCTAATTCATAAAAAGTCCTCAAAAAGAAACACTTATCTATAATTATTTTAGTTTCTATCTAATTTTAAAATGGTTTCATTTTTATCTCCTGATGTGTCTCTTCATGATGAGGAAGCAAGTGTAGATTTTTGACACATTTATTTATTTATTCATTCAGAAACAGTGACACCACATTTACGATATGACCTCTGACAGATCAAAGTTTTCTTAGTTAACTTTAAAATGACTCCAACTTGACAGAAGCCCACCTCTGCATCCTGCAGTGGGCTATAGGTAAAAAGGTGCGCTCCTGTCCGTCCAATATACTGCAAGGGCTCAAAGTTGATGCTTGTCAGTGGAGAAAAAAAAAAAAGTCAGAAAAAAGAAAGAGCTGCACACACAACTGCGAGACAACACAGCATGAGGCACAGATCTTGGGAGGGATTTGAGAAAACTTTCTGCACCATTTCATGTCTGCAAAAACAAATGCATGAAGTCTGGAACCTACATGGTCACCAGTGGTTTCCAAAGTTGTTAACAGAGAAACAACTGTCAGTGCAGCACTCGCAGACTTCATGTGGTAGACTGAAGGATTATAACCAGAAAACACATGAAAGCCCACCGGTAGTTTGCCTTTAGGCACCCAGACAACTAAGAAAGAAAGAGAGAACAATCGTTTGATCTGATAACGGAAAGATGAAACTGTTTGGCCCCAATCCCTAACAGGCACTGAGTATTACCTTAGTCATGCCATCCCTACAGTCAAACATGGCGATGGCAGCTTCATGCTGTGAGGATGCATTTCTCTGGGATGAAGAGTGGGAGACTTGTCAGAATCAAAGGAAAGATGTAGGCAGAGAAAATATAGCAACACCGATCGAGTCTTCTTCTTAAGATCTCGGCCTGAACAAAGTGTTTGGGTTTCAAAAAAGGCCACATCAATGAGAAAAACTTCCTGGATCTGAACCCAAAAGGAGAGGAAACCTGACCATACCTGTTAAATTGGTTTGAGGTTAAATGCTTAATAAGAGAAATTTGAAAGGACGGCTGTGGAAGTTTGAATAATAATACATTTTATTTGCTTGTAACTTTTAATTCACCCAAGTTTGCTTTCCAGATGATAAACTAGATGATTAAATGAATGATAGAGAAAATATCAACCAAAAATAGTGTGAATCACTCAATAATTCCCATGTTGTCATTAACAGAAACCCTTCTGTTTGGACTGGGACTTTTTAACTAAATCTAAAACACACAAAGAGGCTCCAGCGTGTGCTGTTTTCATGGGTTTGTGTCTGCTGCCACCTGCTGGAGTTGTAACCCTCAAAGCAGCTCCCCCTGCTTAATCATTCCACCTGTGTCAATGACCAGGGGGAACATCCTTCACAGATCATCAGCTCATTACAAGGCTAACTCACTCGTTCAAACCATCATTCATATTCTCACCTTTGGTCAATTAAAACTCTCTAGTCTGTCTGACCTGCGTGTCTTTGGTATTGGGGGGGGGGGGGGACTTACAAAAAAAAACCCAAGAGTCTAAAAGCTCGGAGGAGGAATTAAACCTTCATGTTGGGAGATTAACGCAGCAGGGGTTCAGGCGCCAGAATGCCTTGCCTAAGTAATGCACTGAATCTGAAATCAGGTAAATCGCTTGTTTAAATGATTTATTGCATTAATCAAATCAAATGTGAGGGAGGGGATTATACCTGCAAGATCATTTAGAGGAAAAACTGCAGAGATGTATTTGTTACTGTAATTGGATTAACTGTTTCCTTCCCTGCACTGGGAATCCCAGGCTTGTTATTAATGTGTGTGTGATGATATCTGTAAACTTGCTGTACATCATTACTCCAGATAAAACTTGAATCTGTTTGGGATGGATAAGAAGAAAGAGAAGGAGCTATAATCCTGTTCAGGCTGCTGACCCAAGAATATTACGCAGGTTTCATTGGCTTTCTGTACAGCTTTAATGAGCTCCATGTCTGCCAAGACACCCACTGGTAGGGTGATGTCATATCTTTTAAAAATCCATCACACGCCGTGTATGATTTGGGTTTTCAATACTCTGAGATTTTCACTGCTTCTCTTGCTTGATATTTGCAAATACTTATATAAGTAATCTGTTTTTAAGAAAATAACAGTCAGTGATTTTCTTCAATTTGTAGCAATTACTTACTTTTCTTCTCTGCAGTCGACAATTGGTTTTTATTCCACAGATCCTGCTGCTTTATATTGTAATTTTTTTTTTTTTTTGCCTTTTAGTAACACTTAAACCCCTTAATCTTCCATCCATCAGGTTTACCTGCCATACCTGCATGTTCACATGTGAGTGGAAAATGTGCATTTTAAAATAATTAGGATTTGACTGGTAACATTTTTCCATTTCAAGTTTTTAAAACGTTCATTTTATTTAATATTAATCTCTGATGTCACCAGTCAGGGTGTTTCCCATCTTTTAACACCAGTATTTGTTCTGATATTCTTTCACCAAACAGACTCATGTGCAATCCACCCCCTCCATACCTCCAACACTGTCTGATGCCTCTAAAAGGCTTCATCACCTGCAAACTCTGCAGGTGGCAGACCTCTGACTCTGAACAATCTTGATAGATCCTGTTCCTCCAATGTGTCACAATCCACCATTACTTTGAGCTGTGTTTACCATTGTGTAGCATCCTCTCCTCTTGTTCATAAATGTCTGCAGTGAGGAAAGCAGCTGCTGCCCTTTAAGAGGAATGTTGTCGCTGTTTTTATGATGCACAAAAAGCTTTTATTAAAGTTTTGGGCTGCAAACAGGTTCTGTCTGGAAACCACTGTAAAGCCACGCAGCAAAAACAGATGTAGTAATGTTGTCTTGCTGAAATGGGCAAAGTCTTCCATGACAAACATGTTGCACATGTGGGTGAATATGCTGATGTGCACCTTTAAGCTCTGAGGGTGCGTTTTTAAATCATCAGGAGATGTACGCTTGAACCTTAACTAAGTGCTGATAACAAACTGAAGGGTCATTATCTCTTTAGTCCAGAAGACAAGTAATATTTGACTTTCAAAAAGAATTTCTAATTTCAATTTGTCTGACCACAGAGCGGTTTCACACTTTGCCTCCGTCCATTATAAATGAGTTTTAGCTCAGAAAAGATGAAAGTGTTGCAGGATCTGTTTCACCTTGGGCTTTTTCTTTGCACGGCAGCTTCAGCTTGCATTTGTGAATGTCACGGTGAGCTGTTTTTACAAACTGATGTCTTGACATGTGTTCCTGAATCCCTGCAGAGATTTTTATGACAGGGGCATGCCTGTTCTTTAGGCAGCTCCAGTTGGGGGTGCAAAGATTGAAGGCTGTTTTGATTTTCTCTGAATAGTTTGACTTTATGTTGAGGAGATGGTAGATTATATAAAAAATTGACCATTTTTTTTCTTGAAAAATATTTTGAAATCAGTCCTCATTCTTTTATTTTGACAGATTGCTGAACCTCTGCCCACCTTCACTTCCCAGAGACTCTGCCTCTTTAAAGGGGTGCTATTATGGTATTTCAAGTTTTCTGAGCTTTCTGCAGTGTTACAGTGTTGAATCCTCATCAGACATGTGAACGGCACTGTTTTTTATCACCTAAACGCATGTTTGAGTTTGAGTTCCAGCACTCTCTCCGTTCAGTTTCCATGGCGACGAAAAACACGTCGTTTTGGACAGTTTTTCTACTTGGAAATCCTTGTGACGTCCCGGGGGATAAGGTTCGGTGATTGGTTACCTTCTACTGGTTAACAAGGGCATGTACAAATACATCAGGCGGATGGAAAACGTGGGATAAAGTTATTTCCAACGATGGCTGGTGAGTTTACCAAAGAGAGACATCCTGCTGCATTCGTTGCTGTGGGTTGCTGTTTTCCACTTCGTTTTCAGGGTCTGATTCAGGTTCCAACATGTAGGGCTGTATGCTATGTGTTGACATTGTAGGTTTTTTTTTTTTTTTTTTATTGAGTTCATATTAACCTAATCCTTCTGTTAATGAGATGTTACAATGACGGCAAAAGCAGGTGCGGTGCGCGCTCCTGATGTAGTGCAGTGGCAGGAGGCGGGGCTTAATGCGGAAGAGTCTCAATCCACTCGTTTTGCCCGCAGGCTGATCTGACAGCCTGCGGAGAGGGTCGGTCTGAAGTAAATAAAGAGATTTGTGACAAGAACTCGATCAATCCCAGCCCTTCTGGTCTCAGAAATAAAAATAAATTAGCCTGAAATGCACATAATAGTTCCACTTTAAGGTTCTCTTTTATACTCTGTTGTGTTTCCAGTTATCCTGATTTATTTCCGCTACAAAGTTTACTTTTCCAGCTACAGGTTGCCCACATCCTAATATTTTATCAAGGTGTTTTTTTTAGTAAAATACTGGCTTGTGAGATTTGCTCATTTAATGCACATCTGCACGGTGTCCCACCATTTTTGGGACTTGAGTCGCCACATGACCTGAGCAACACGCTGATGGAAAAAATGCCTGGAGTTGTTATAAGGAGGAAAGTCTGGGCTTCCCTGCTTAGGTTGCTGCCCCTGCAACCCAACCCTGGATAAGCGGCAGAAGATGGATTGATGGAAGGATAAGTTGTTCTAGCAATACTTTATATTTTACTAATTCAAATCATGTTTGTGACTCAAAAAGCCATTATGTAACTCCACTGAATAATTGTTTTTTTTTCCCATAAAATTTTTTGAGGTCACAGTATTTGTATAGAATATGTACTTTTCTCTATATAAGTTTATATTTTTTGATGTAAGATATTTTTTGAGCTGCCCCCTTTTTTTGCAAACCTTGATTCCCCCCTCCCCAGACTCCTCTCTTCAGAAGCCTCACATGGAACCACGATTCCCTTTCATCCATGTCCATCAATCTGCTCTGCCTGCATCCTCTGCCTGCCTCCTACTTTTTTGCCCCCTGGCTTGAACATTACACGAAAAAGCCTCTTGCACTGTTGCCATATTTGCTGTTGGAGGATATCATGAAAAACTGAAAGCTGGAACAAATAAACTGATTTTGTTTTTGGGGGGAGAAAAAAACAGTAATGAAAGAATAAAGTACCCCCTTTGGATGCAGAATAGACATTTCTCTCATTCTTTCAGCTGCTCATACTCAGCTCACTGCTCTCCAGCTCCAAGCCTCCATGATTGCATTTTCCATTTTTTTCTATTATTAGTCCCAATTCCCTGCTGAGTGGCAGTTACAAAGGGTCATAATGAACTCCTGCGAGGGGCTTCAATACAAAAAGGCTGAGATTAAGACTGAAAGGCAACTCTTCATTAAGTCTCAAGACAACAATTTCATACATTTTACAGACTTATAGACTCAGTACGTTTTATAGGCCAGCTGTCGCGCTGTCTTCCATCCCCTCTGGATGCTGCGGTGGAAAATATAGATCGCAGCTGCTTTTTTGAAAGCTGCTGTGAAAGATGGGCAAACATGGCTGTCAATAAGGTAAAAGGGAAAGATGAAAGTGCTGAATAAGCAATGAGAAAGTGATTTAAAGCGATGCAACAAATAAATCAGAAGTGAAGTATAATTAGAGCTGCAGTAAATTTTTTGAAAGTGGACACCTAAAATTATTTTCTTTTAAAACTATTGTAAAGGAAACCTTTAAGGAGCCTTGGATGAATTCCAGACAGTCGTCCAGAGTTACAATGTTTGCTTATATTAACTCTGTAATCTCACGTTTACTTTTATAATCTTTTATCATTTAAACTTGATCATAATCTTAAAATTGCACTGTGTGGTGTTGAAAATATTTTATTAGCTGCTTTCAAATATCAACAATTCAGCACCGGCTACGTTCTTGACACCACCAGGTCAGTCATCCACGTGTCAGCAAGTGGTGATTTTTTTCTTAAAGTGGAAATGAAACAGTCAGCAAAATAACAATATTTACTAGACTCAGTAATAATTTTGTCAATAATTATATTCCAAACCAAAGAAATATTAACATATACAAGAAAAAGAAAACCATATGTGGTACACCACAAAATTGTGCAGTAAATATGCATCCAATTTTATTTAATTAACAGGCTTTTTATTAACAACTAAAGTTATACTCCTGGGCCCTTAATATATCTGACAGGAGAACATGAGTCTATGCAGTGCTAAAGTGGAACTGTGGATACAGGAAAGACTTTGTTCCAGGTTGTTTTGTCGGTGAGCACTTCCGCCCACCTTTCAGATGCAACCTGGACGACAGACTGTGTATGTGTTCCTGCTTGCTGCTCATACTTACCTCTCTGTTAACAGAGAATTCTCTTTGTTGCTGTGGTGCCATACCTAGGACCCATAACACATAGCTAACTTATATCGTTCGTATCAAGAGCGCCACAATCTTGCAGCACTGTAAACGGTGACATCACCGGGTTGGTTGGCTTCGTGGTGTTGATGAGACTCCCGTAGTTCGCATCAAATTGAGAGAGGCAACAAAGTGAGCAATGGAGACTGGCGAGCCAAAGGAGAAGAGAAGACAGAAAAGGGGGACATTGCTGTGTAAAAATGAGTTTTATGGAGTTCGGCCAGAGGACGAAACAGTTCATTTTAATAAACTTGCACTGAATCTGAAAAATGTGCTGCTGGACTGGTTGGCGGCTGTCGGTTGGCCATATCAATCATATGATTGATATGAAAAGGCGTGAGACTGCCCTATAGTCCAAAAATGAGTACAACTCTTTATTTCCATGTACACTCTGACCATCACGTGCCACACAGTAACAGCAGGCTTTTATACTCTCTTGCTGCCAAACCTTAAGACATCAGCCCATTAAGGTGGGGCTACCATAACAAAACCACAAAATACTAACGCATATCTAAAAGCATTAAACACAACAAAGCATAAATATTTACATATACACATCTCTTTCTATATATACACATCAGTCAGTGACTATCTAACCTCATTCCATGCATAAAACTGTTTTATCTTTACACTACATCCCCCTCCTCGTTAATATGGTACACTCCTGCAGCTCTTAAGCAGGTAGTTGGGCCTACTTCTCTCTTTTAGCTCCAGCTCTCTGCCAAGAAGACAAGAGGTAAGTAGTGACTTTAGCTGTTGAGCATTTAGATTTACACACTTCAAATGATCACAAAAACAAATGAATGGGAAGTTTTCCAATCAAACAACGCTAATTAAGATTATCTTCACAGAGGAAGGATGGCCAGTCCCCCTCCACAAACACCTATCAACATTTGATTTTGAACGTTTTCAATAAACAATTGATCAGTGTGCTCACTTATCGTCATCATATACCTTCTGCATAAACTATAAAGCAATACTTGGTGATGGAGTCACACATCTCCATCACAGCGGCACCGAAGAGGAAAAATACCTCAGATGTGCCCCAACTTCACGTTTTTCCTGTTATTTTCCTGTAAATCTCTGTGTTATATACAGGGAGAAAGCAAACTTTAAAATTTTCAGACATCCAGTCTCTCAGTTCATGGCGGATGCCGAATCATTTCCATGATCTCAAATGCAGAACTTGACAGTTATGATTGTAATCAAACAATTAAAAATGAATGAATGAATAAATATATAAACACCCCCTCCGCTACTTTTTTATGGCTGTGAAACACATTAAGCACACTTGTAAATAAACATTTAGCTCAAGAAAAGAGATGACAAACGTAACTTTTCTCAGTTTTAACCACCTCAAAAGCTGGTAAAGTGGTAAACAAAGACTCTGAGCAGGTCTGAAAACGAAGTCAGCTGCTGTCTGGGACACAACGTACGTTTCCTGTGATGAAGAAAGATTTCTGTCCACCAGGTGATGAAGTTTGGCCTCAGTTACCATCCTGATGATAAACAGTGGTAGGCGATGGCTCTCTTGTCTGTCATAATGGGTTGTAAAGGAGACAAATGTAGATGTCGGTAAACAACACATTTTGCAAATGTTGAGCAGATTTCAGCAATTCAGATCAGATATGATGTGGAGAATTTTTTAAAATGGCGCTTTTTTTTTCTCCAGAGAGATGTGTGATTAACATTTTTCCCTTTAACAGTTGATGCCACTAAGTCCTGAAAATTGTGATGTCGGTGGAACTCATGAACATCTGCTCACTAGCATGTTACACAGTGAAACTCTGCTGCAACATCAAGCAACATTCTGGAAGAAAACATATCATGTATTTTTCTAAGCCTCAATGCACCACCGGGCAGCAATAGCTCCAGAAACACACATAAATGTCACCATGCTGTTATACAAGCTCGTAATGCAAAGTTTGGAAAATTTCCATGTGTTTTTCCTGATGCTCTAAAGAACAGGCAGGATATTTATTACTGATACACTACAAGTTGAGGTTTTTGTGACACATGGAATAGTTATGAAGTTTGGAGCAATTGATAGTATTTTTTATTAATCTGACACGATTCTGACTTAATGTCCTGGTATTTCACCCATTAAATATGCTTGAATATTGTCTGAATCGTGGTTATGAACTTAGGTCTTATTGTACTGACTGCTTTTCATGGCTTTTTTTGTTTGTTCTTTATGTGGTGCAAAATGCAGTCACAACAGTCAGCTGCACTGACCTTCATTCAGTTCTTCAAAAAGCAACCGGCAGCTTATTCATTCAATAAAATGAATTGTAAAATCCTCGGTACTAATATAGAGTATTTCAAGTCTTACACTCTATAAACTACATTTATCAATTTGTGCTTGTGCAGAATTTCTGAGTGGTCATCCATGTAGTACTTTTCTATATATCTCACACAATTACACAGATGAATACATCAAAGGCAGCTTGAGGCTCAGTATTTTGCCTGAGATCACCTCAGCTTGTACATCATCATCTGAAAATGATTGTGCTTTAATGATGTTATTGATCAGCTTAATTTTTGCGTTTACACTGTCAGCATTCTTTATCTTGTTTGTAAGCTTTCCTGCTTTGGCTGCAGCAGCTGTGTTGCACTTCAGCCAGCTGGAATATGAGCATGATAAGTCATCCGATGTCAACTCTGCCTGCGTTTCTAGAGTCACAACAAAAGTCTGGGCTGATGGACTGACCATCAACCAACGTAAGTTGCACCGTTCAGTGAGATCTTCTATTAACAGTTTTAGTTTTTAAAAAAAAAAAAAAAAAAAAAAAAGGTTGTTTTAGTGGAGACAGATCCTTTAGTTACCCTATGTTGAATTTGCATAGTAGTAAAGGCTCCTGGTTGACTTTAGGCAATCACTGGTGATCAGTCACAAGACTTTTGCTCATATGTTCACGTTTCTGTGGAATAAACACAAACAAACCAAAGTGCCCAATGTGCAAGGAAGATGTAAGACATTGTCTAAGCATTTCCAAAGTTAACAAGCAAAGTATCTGCACCAAGCACCTTAAAACAGTTGAGCTATGCAATGGCACAGATCTTTATATGTCATCTCAGAAATGTTTTTGGTTTAAAATTGAACACAACAATCAGTTAATCTGTAGCTATCTCAAACCATCTGCTTTGTAGACGGCAGTGAAGCTGAAGAAAACATGTTGAAGCTTAGATGTCTGATTTCTTAGCGTGTGGATGAGTGAAAGCATTTAGGATTAAGACCTTTATGAAAAATCCTGCCTTGTTTCTGGTCATGAAAACATGTGTTTCACTGTTTTAATAGCATCAAAGTTACATGTTTGGTGTAAAGAACCAAACTCAGACTGTTTCGCTGTCATGGCCGATATTAGAGTGTCTAAAGTCCGTACTTGAGGGTCACAGTCCTGCAGGTTTTCAGTGATTCCCCCCTTTAACATACCCGACTTCAATGAGATGGATTCAGCAGCCTGTGAAGTTTAATAACTCAGTAATTTAATTCAGGTGTGTTGAAGCGGGGTTACATTGAAAACCTGCAGGATTGTGGCCATTCATGAAGGACAGGTGTTCCACCTCTGGTTCTAAAAGATCCTCATCCTGGTCCATAACGGCTGGTGTCCTGCAGGTTTTCAAAGTTTCCCTGCTGCAACACAACTGACTCAAATTAACAGTTTGACATCAATCTGCACAAGTGTGTAAGGATTATGTGTGTTGCATCAGGGAAACCTTTAAACCGTGCAGGACACCAGCTGTCAAGACCAAGATTGAGACCAGTCAATGCCGTAGGACCCCGTCTATGTTGTATGACCCAGTCTATGTTGTATGACCCAGTCTATGCTGTATGACCCAGTCTATGCCTTGTGACCCAGTCAGTCTTGTAAGACCCAGTCGATGCCGTAGGATCCAGTTTATGCTGTAGGACCCCTTCTATGTCAAATCACAGCAATGCTATCTCAAGAAGATTTACAGACAGGAAAAAAAAAACATAATGAAAGCGAATTCATAATAGCCTATATAAGGAAGCCAACAGATTGACTTGGAGGCTCCAACTCAATCTCCCATCCTGAGCAAGCACACTGGCGACAGTGGGAAGGAAAAAACACTTTTTAACAGGAAGGAAACCTCCGGCAGAACCGTAGGACCCAGTCTATGTTGTAGGAACCAGTCTATGCAACATTCATCAAAAAGATTACCACATTCAAATGCGAACAACTTATATATTTGGTCAGCTTCTTGATTAGCAGCCACAATTTCTGCAGCTGCATTGTTATGAACTTTAATTTACCCAAAAAATAGCAGAAGTTAACAAAGAAGGACTCAAACCAACCGATAAATAGTGACAAACAAACTTTTAACAAAGTGATCAGTATAAACTGGCAAGATTTGACTCAGCTCCATTTGATCCTAACAAAAAGTTTGCAAGCTACTTTCTTTCCAACACCTTTTCCTAAAATCTTCAGCAGGTTTTCCTTTTTGATGACTTCCTGAGGAGACCTGAAGTAACTTCAGTCAGTTTTTACTTTTACCATTTTTACTTAGTTGGAACAAGTAAAAATGGGACAAACCTAAAGTATCCTCCACATTCTGGTCTATAGAGAGCTCTGTTGACCACCATAAAAATGTAGAATAAAACTAACAAGGCAGAAGCGATATCATGTGAATACAAGAAATAAAATGCCTTGTTTGTGTTTAAACTTGACATAAAAACATCATGGATCAGGTTATAAAATTCATCCTCCATATAACACTGCTGGCACCATTTTGGCATCATAAACACCGTAGTTATTCTCAAGACCATTAGCGGATGTATAGTCTTTGAACATAATTGGAGGTCATTACCGTGAGCTGGAACAAAGAACCCACAGGATCATTTTTGAGACTTTCCTATTAAAGAGTTGCTGAGCACATTCGTACTCCCAGGACATAAATCATGATAAACATCTTTAGTGAACCCTACAGCACCACCCTCAAGCATTTTTTTGCTCATAATTTACAGACAATAAGACCTTTTCTTCTCTGAGCTAGAGCTCCAACAAATATAAAACTTTGTTCTTTTTTTTTTTTTTAGTTGTACAAGAGGCTCTGAAATAGAAAGCATTTAATTCTTTAGTATGGTATTTATTACATCCGGCACAGTAGCACTGAAGCACCCCTTAGCAGACTGTCAACAGAGACTTCAGGTTTATTGCACATCTAATGTTGTCTACATTTGAGGACGATAACAACGGGCTGCTTAACTCTGGATATAATGTATCCACTCCTTTTATTAAATAATACCCACCTGGTCTGATATGACTGGAATTAGGGGAGTAGACAGTAACACCAACACATACCTTGCAGTATTGTAAGAATGGACTGGTTTATAATCTAGGTTTTAAAGATACTAGTAATTCTTTAATGTATTATAGATATTTTTAAAAGTGTGTACTGAAAGAAGATATTCATTAAATGCAAAAAGCTGTAAGTTAGTCCTTAGAAAAGCTTCCTTCATTCAGAGTATGATTGAAGGAAGCTTGTGGTTTTCTTTACATTTCCCCTGTTCTGTTCCTGAACCTCAAAAGCTTCAAATAATAATAATAATAAAAAAAAAAAAAAGTAAAGGCATTTGTCACTTGTACAAAACAAAAGGAGAACAATTCCTCTTCTTATTGTTTTGTTGCTATACTGGTTATTGAAAAGTAATTAAATTTGGAGCCTGTGATTGATGAGCGACTCGTCCCCTGCTCCCACTGAGAGACATCAAAAGGTACGGCTGCTTCAGAACATCTGTGTGGACTATATACAGTATATTCTAGAAATCTTGAAAAAGCAGCAATAGATCTTCTAGCAGGCTACCAATCTTTCTTCGAACATTTTCACTTTGATGCTCTGATAAGTGGAAAAGCCTGTACCGCATATAAATCTCTGCCTTCATAAATCATTAATCCTGTACAAAGTCTGAAACACTCGAGAGAAATGTGCTGAGAAAATCTCACTGTCAGAGCAGTGAGATTTGTTTCAAGACCTTTTTTTTTTTTTTTTTTTTTTCAATCTGACGGACATTATTTCCAACACAATGGGCTCCAGTTGAACTTGACTAGTGGACTTTTGAACTAGTGGAAAGATCTTTTTTCAGACTGAATCGTAGATAAAGTGACATGTAGTTCTGAACGAGACTGACAGCCCTGTTACACTCTCTGGCTTGTTCTCTTTCAGCTTGACCAGTCTGATGAAACCACAGTGTTCCCTGCTCTTTGTTAGAAACAGGCAGGCCTGCAGGACAGATCATTACAGGGTTCCATGGCAAAAAGAAAACCTCCACCTTTTATACACACTCACTTGGAGAGTTCTACCATAATCCCTGAAGTCCATCATCCTACTGGACAGGAATAAATTGAGGTAAAAAAGATGTTGAGCTTGAAGATGCTGTACATCTTCCTCTTTTCTGTGTATGTTTGATACAAGTATACGTTTTTGAGTGAAGGATGATGTTTCAGACTTTGTAAAATGAAAATAACTTTTGTGAAACTTCAGTAACCAAGTTGGTTTCTGTGCAGCTGTAACAGCCACAACAAGCATTAAACCTTAAACTTGACGTTGCAAGTTAAATTTGTGCTGACATTTTTTCCATGAGGTTACAAAGAACTTGTAGGAGTATTTTATCATAGGTCTGGTGTTTTTCAAGATGTACAGATGACCCTTTCTGTAACAGAAGAAATCTGACAAAGTCCTCACCAAAGGTCGCACGAGGATCCACGAAAAGAGCAGCTCATTCATTATGAAAATGTCGTCATGTCAACAAACGCTCTTGCAGGGTTTTTTTTCTTTTCAAACTGAAGATTTAGATTTATGAATTTTATCCCTGTAAAAAATTTCGTGTTGTATTAAAGAAAACCCTTGCAGTTCTAAGTTGTCAATTTCTCAGCTTTCTTGAACCTTAACAATGTTTTTTAAATCTTTAATCAGATTTTATGGAAGACTGAGTGACTGGTCAGGACTCAGGTAGCACAAAGATGTAGCTCAGGGGTGTCCAGTTCCAGTCCGCGAGGACCAAAATCCTGCAGGTTTTTCATGTCTCTTTGTTCCACCACACCTGATTCAAATTAATTAGACATTATTTAACACTTCATTGGCCTTTGGATCCATTTAATGTAAGATTAAATCCAGGCATGTTGGAGCAGGGATACATGGAACACCTGCAGGACAGCAGGCCTTGAGGACCGACTTTTGGCACCCCTGATGTAGCCACTCCATGTCTTCTTATGGCAAAGTAAGAAACATTTTCACCACAGTGTCATGGTGTATATGTGTGTGTGTGTGTGTGTGTGTGTGTGTGTGTGTGAGTTTCAGGTAGGGATGAGCAGGTTGCCGTGGCAACTCAGGGTGGAGTCTGGAGCTTCAATCTCCACCACCTGCAGCATATCATCCTGCGTGATTATCCTGTGCTACACCCTGCTATTTAAGGACAAGCAGGAGCTCCAGTCTTCGCCAGATTGTCTCACTTTGCCGCTTGTGCTTCTGGACAACTCGTGGAGTCATTCTGAATTGGGAACTCTACCTCTACCCACTACACCTGCTGTGTATGCCTGTCTGTTCATCCTGCCTCCCACCAGAATTCTGTTACCATAATCGGAGATCTCCCCTCAGCAACCCCTCTTCACCATTGGACTCCTGAGTATCCTATAGTCTTTCTGGCCAAGGACCAAGCCAAGATCTGTGTTGTAAAATAAACATTATTCATTCTTTCCTCCACCCTTTGAGTTCTGCTTTTGGGTCCACCTCCCCACCCCGGTCTCTGACCGCGACACACAGCCCAGTCTCACAGAAAAGCACATCACAGGTACGTTTGTTCAAATGTCCAAAAGGACATTGGTCCATGCTATTGGAACAGCAGTTGGTG
The DNA here is from genome assembly GCF_933228915.1 of Telmatherina bonti. Lineage (NCBI taxonomy): Eukaryota > Metazoa > Chordata > Actinopteri > Atheriniformes > Telmatherinidae > Telmatherina > Telmatherina bonti. The sequence continues at coordinate 29,853,466 of NC_136625.1, read as the reverse complement.
GACAGACATTTTTCATTGCCTGTTTAAATGAAGGAATTTCATGTCGTGCAAAGCAATAAATAAACAGTTAGTGTTTATTTATTGACAAGCACTGTCAACAATTCAAATTGTGAGACATTTTGGAGCAGATGTAACAAAAAACATGATTGCTTGTCTGACTGTCGCATAACACAACTGTCAGGCAGGCTGGTCTGAGTATTTCAGAAACTGCTGATCTACAGGAATTTTCACACACAGCCATCAGGTTTAAAGAGAATGGTCTGAAAAAGGGAAAATATCCAGTGAGTAGCAGCTGTCTGGACCAAAATGTCTTGTTGATGTCAGAGAAGAACAGACAGACTGGTTGGAGATGATGGAATGGCAACAGAAACTCTGAGTACTGGTTCCAACCACGGTTGGCAGAACACCACATCTGAACAAACAACACGTCCAACCTTTGAGAAGATGGGCAACAACATCAGAAGACCACACTGGGTGCCGCTCCTGTCAGCAAAGAACAGGAAACTGAGGCTACACTTCACACAGATGAGCCAAAAACTGGACAATAGGATATGTAAAATGTTGCCTGGTCTGATGAGTCTCCATTTCAGCCCCACATTCAGATGACAGGACCAGAATTTGGCATAAATAACAAGAAGGGATTCCTCCCACCATCCAAAGACATGCATATTAGGTTAACTGGTTACTCTATATTGTCCCAAGGAGTGACTGGATGTGAAAGGTTGTTTGTTTATCTGTGTTGGCCCTGAAGTGGACTGGTGGGCTGTCCAGGGTATACCCTGCCTCTCACCCAATGATTACTGGGATAGGCTCCAGCTTCCAGAGACTCTTAATTGGATTAATCAAATCAAATCAAATTAAACTTTATTTGTATAGCACTTTTCGTGCTTAAAAACAATACAAAGTGCTTTACATTATAAAACAATTTACATCAAAATAGATAAAAATAGATAAAATACTAACACACATACACATCCCCTTTCACCCACCCACAACCACCCTCACCCATGCCCTATTAACCCTGTAACAGTTAAAAGAAGTTGAATGGCCAGGTGCATTTGCACCAGATGTGCACCAGATAAGGAAACGATATTTTCAGGGAGCCTCTACACAAAGGGCTACCCCCAACCAAGCCCACCCAGGCCATCACCATGGGGGCCACCCGGGTCCGGGCAGACAGGACCCACGCCACAACCGTAAGGCTGCAGCGCTGGATCCCAACCCACCAGACAGGGACAGCCCCCACAGCAACACCCATGCAGTCAGAGCAGGGGCAGCCCTTGGTGAAGAGGACCCCAACGAGGAGAGAGCTGGAGTGATAACTAAACAAAAATAAAATCCATTTAAAAAAATAATAAAATAATAAAATCTATACTAATATGTAAATAAATATATAAATAAATCAAATTAACTAAAAAGATGTAAATCAATATATAAAATATATAAATAAATAAAATTAACTAAAAAGAAGAATAAATATGGGTTAATATAAGAATGTTAAAACTTAGTTATAAGCTAAACTAAAAAGGTAGGTTTTGAGCATTTTTTTTAAAAACATCAACAGTCTCTGCAGCCCTGAGGCCCTCAGGCAGGCTGTTCCATAGGCGAGGCCCGTAATACTGAAATGTGGCCTCGCCATATGTTTTGGTACGAACTTTAGGAAGAACTAAAAGGCCGGTACCTGAGGACCTCAGGGTCCGCGAGGGTTCATACCTTAAAAACAGATCAGATAAATAAGAAGGCCCAAGACCATTAAGACATTTATAAACCACTAAAAGAACCTTAAAATCAATCCTGAAATGCACAGGCAGCCAATGCAGCGACTTTAAAACAGGTGTAATGTGTTCCCGCCCCCTGGTCCTTGTCAGAACTCGTGCCGCCGAGTTCTGCAGTAGTTGTAAACTAGAAATACTCTTTTTGGGAAGACCAGAGAGCAGGGCATTACAGTAGTCTAGTCTACTATGAATAAAAGCATGCATTAGTACCTCCGTGCTGGCAAGAGAGAGAAAAGGGCGGACTCTGGCGATGTTTTTAAGATGATAAAATCCTGTCTTCGTAACATTTCTGATATGTTGAATAAAATTCAGCTCAGAGTCAAAATTAACACCCAGATTTCGTACACACTGGGAGGATTTAAAACTCTGCAGTTTGCATGAAATGATCTCTCTCTTGTCTTCAGGACCGATGATTAAAACTTCAGTCTTGTCCTGGTTGAGCTGTAAGAAGTTCTCTGCCATCCATAACTTTATATCTAAAATACAGTTTAAAAGGGTGTTAACTGGCTCCAGTTCATCAGGAGACACGGCGATGTAAAGCTGTGTATCATCAGCATAGCTGTGAAAATCAATGCCGTGTCTCCTGATGACATCCCCAAGTGGCAACATATACAGGTTAAAAAGTAATGGGCCTAAAATTGATCCTTGGGGAACCCCACATTTTATTTTATGGGTCTTTGAGGCGCATGTATCCATACTTATAAAAAACTGTCGATCTGTGAGATAGGAGTAAAACCATTTTAAAACAGTACCTGAGAGGCCCACCAGACATCTGAGTCTGTTTAATAAACTCTGGTGGTCTACTGTATCGAAAGCGGCACTGAGATCCAGCAGCACCAGGACAGAAAGTTTTTGTGCATCCAGATTGCCTCTTAGATCATTCACAATTTTTAAAAGGGCCGTCTCAGTACTGTGGTTTGTCCTAAAACCAGACTGACATTTTTCTAAGATATTATTCCTGTTTAAAAACTCATTTAGCTGAATAAAAACAACTTTTTCTATCATTTTACTAAGAAACGGCAAGTTGGATACAGGTCTGTAGTTATCAAGAATGTTGGGATCCAGATTACTCTTCTTCAGAAGGGGCTTCACCACCACTGTTTTAAAGGCGGTGGGGAAGACACCCGTCTGAAGAGAGGAATTTATTATAAGTAAAAACTCAGACTCAAAGAAGCCATAAAATTTCTTGAACAGTGATGTGGGAATAGGGTCTAAAAGGCAGGTTGTTGGGTTCAGCTGGGAGAAAACTCGACCAAGCATCTTTGTATCAACCAGGACAAAACTCTCCAGCTTCTCCTCGGGTAAAAACAATGCTTCAGATCTGTTAAAATCAACACTGCATTTAGATAAAAGACTGGATCTGATAGCATTGATCTTACTTCTGAAGTGGTCTGCAAAGTCCTCACATGCTGTTTGTGATGGTTGCATGGAGGACTTATTAAAACCAGTGTTTATTAAAATATCAATGGTTTTAAAAATGAACTTTGGATTACTTTTGTTGACAGTTATGAGTTTTGAGAAGTGATCAGTTCTTGCCTGTTTTATTGTGTTATTATAAATTCTTAGGTGATCACGCAGGATTTCATAGTGCACTACAAGTTTAGTTTTTCTCCATCGTCTTTCTGCTCTCCTGCAGTTTTGTTTCAGCTTTTTTATTTCTTCTGTTCTCCACTGAGAACAAGTGCTTTTTTTTAAGCACTTGAGAACATGAATGAATGAACAAGAATGCATGGTTCCATCTTTGTTTGTATTGATGGTTCAGGCTGTTGGTGTAATGGTATGGGGATGTGTTCTTGGCCCACTTTGGGACCCTTTGTATCAACATGGCGTGGTTCAACCACCACAACCTACCTGATTATTGTTTTTTCCTTCCCACTGTCGCCGCATGCATGCTCAGGATGGGGAATTGGATCGAAGTCATGACTTGATGCAATCAGTTGGTTTCTATTATAGGATATGAATGAATTGGCTCGAAATTATGTGTATGTTGATTCGTGAATGTAAAGTGTCCTGTGACAACGTTGTTGTGAAGTGGCGCCATAAAAAAATGAAGTTGAAATGAATTGAATTGAACAATCACCGGATCTCAGTCTAATAAAGAAGTCTTTTCAATCAAGGTTCTCAGGACCCTCTACCCTGCATATTTTAGACATGTTCTACAACACCTGAGTCAGAGTACAGAACTTTCTAATGATGTTACCTGTTAACGAGCACTTTATTTCACTGCAATGTGTTTAAAGTAGTGTCATCTCTGAAACATGCAGGGCAGTGGGTCCTGAGGAATCACTGCAGCAGAACAGCTTTGGGATGTGGAGAGTTTCTTGTCAGGGATGTCCAGGTGCAGCAACTGTATGATGCTATCATGTCATTACTGAGCAAAAACTGTAAGAAATGTTTTTGACACATTTTTCAATATATAACAACAAGAATGAAGGCAGTTCTGAATGAATAAAAATGGGTCCAACCTGACACTGAATACTTAATTTATTCATTTAGTCATCATTATTAACTGCTTTTTAAGTCTTATTCCTAATTTGTAATGTAACACTGTATTTATTAACCTTGTTGGCATTTTAAGTGGATTTGTGTTACCATTTTAATTAAAAAATGGAGAAGGCTGAACACAGCCTCTACATAGAGAAACTGTAGAGTGAGAAGATGGAGAGTATATTTAATTAGAATAATTACACAAGCTGTATTTCCACACTTACACAATCCACCTTTCTCTGTTTTCACACTGTAAATGATTAACAGTTGCAAATGTCAGCCTTTCTGCTCAAGCTGCAGTCCAGATCAAAAGTCTTCCAGTGTCAAGAGACACACTGGAGCAGCTCTTTTAAGCGGGAACAGCCAGTTGTTTTGGTTTGGCATTTGCACACCAAATTAACTTTTCATTTCTGCACCGGGTCATTTTTCAGGCCCAGAATGCACAATCAGGTCCTCAGAGAGTCAAATTGCATCAACGCTGTTTTCTGCCCACTTCAGAGCTGTGCGAGTTTCTGTGAATGAGTAGCAAATTATGCTCTCTCTTGCTTTCTCACACATCATTTCCAGCTAAACATGACTCATTTCTCGAGTCATGCTTTCCTCCTGGCACAAGCGTGTGTCAGGGAGGGGAGGGTTCCCAGCTCAGTGCTTCAGAGCAGGAGCAGATGGGCAAAGAAAATTAATGTCTGGGTGAATAAAGATCTGCGGGTGCTGCATGCATCGCATACTCTTATAACAGATTCTTTAGAGGGAAGCTTGTTTTCCTTTAGTTTCTTCCACTTAGGTTATTACCTGATATCATCTAGACTATATCATCATTTTGAATTCATTTTCAAATAAATGTTATTTTTTTCAGTTATTGAATTATCATTTATATGTATTATTTAAACAACGACATGTTTTTGCTTCAGTTTGTAAAAGGTTTGCTAAAGCCCAGGATGATCTGCCATTAAAACTGTATTTATTTGCAACAAAGAAAGTCAAGAACAAGCACACCAGGCAGAAATGGCTCAGAAAATGGTTATTTTCTCTAAAGCTCCTGTAAAGTTGAGATGCTAATAGCGTGTTTAAAGAAGACCATAGTTCAGCCATGAATTTAAATCCACCAACATTTGCCCACTCTTCCACTTCAGCTATTTTAAAACCATGCTGTTGAATTAAATGGCGTGTGCTTAACTGTGGTACCCTCAGACTCTTAGCCTCGATTAATGCCTGCATGCAAATGCAGCTCACTTGCAAAAAGTAGCTGCTTGAAAGCAGCATTTGACTTTTTAAAACAATTAGCATCACTTGTTTTTTTGCTTTATCCACATTTCATCGCAAAACCCTCCTTTCTGCAGCGAGGTAGACCGCCCTGTTAGCTGATATTTAAATCAGCCTGATAATTCTTGGTTATTTGATTTAATTTGCATGCTAATTCATTTGGATTTCTTCTTTTATATCAGTAAACAAGTCTGCGTTGCATCCATTCTAACTAACTAATGATGCAAACTGACGATAACACATCAAATAAAGTACAAGAGTCATCTGATGTTTCCCACATTAATCAGAATTTGATTCACTCATTCATATATATATATGTATATATATATATATATATATACATATATACATATATATATATACATATATATATATATATATATATATATACACTACTCACAAAAAGTTAGGGATATTTGGCTTTCAGGTGAAATTTATGGAAAATGCAATATGTTCATGCTACAGTGATATAATATCATAAAAGTAAGACATTTAAGTAGAAGGAGGCACTACTGATTTCCTCATCTCAAAAAATTCATTCAACACAAAAGGTAACAACAATGGTAGTTACACCACAACAAAAAATTTGAACGTCTCAATATCTCGTCATGTGCCCTTGAGCATCAATTACAGCTTGACAACGACGTCTCATGCTGTTCACAAGGCAACTTATTGCCTGCTGAGGCATGGCATCCCACTCTTCTTGAAGGGCAGCCCTCAGGTCATTGAGGTTCTGGGGTGCAGGGTTTCGAGCCTCTACACGACGGCTCAGCTGATCCCACAGGTTTTCAATGGGATTCTGGTCTGGAGAGAGTGCAGGCCATTCCATCTGAGGTACACCAGTCTCCAACAGCCGTTCCCTGATGATGTGGCCTCGATGAGCAGGAGCATTGTCGTCCATGAAGATGAAATTAGGCCTGTGCTGTTCATGTAGGGGCACAATCACTGGATTAATGATGTTATTCAGGTAGTATGGGCTTGTCACTGTACCATTCACAAAGTGTAGGGCAGTTCTGTACCAAGTGGACACCCCTGCCCACACTGTAACACCGCCACCACCAAAAGCTCGCCTGGTGACAACAGTGGCTGATGCATAGCGTTCTCCCTGACGTCTCCAACATCGTTGCCGGCCATCATTTCTGCTCAGTGTGAATCGACTTTCATCAGAGAACAGCACTGAGGCCCACTGGTTCCTCGTCCAGCGTAAATGCTCCCTGGCCCATGCAAGACAATGATGCCTGTGCCTGGTGGTGTGGTCAGGTACCCGTGCAGGTCGTCTAGCACGCAGACCACGCTGATGGAAACGGTTTCGAATGGTCTGACGTGACACTTGGGTGCCTCTCACCTCTCTTAAACGTGCCTGGAGTTGAGTGGCATTCATCATCCGGTTTCTCAGGGCAGTGTTCACAATGTAACGGTCATCAGCACGGGATGTGGCCAAAGGACGTCCACTTCTAGGCCTTTCTGTGACTCTTCCAGTCTCTCCATATCTCTGTTGCAACCTGCTGATGACACTCTGTGACACTCCAAGCTCAGTGGCCACTTCTGTCTGAGAACGTCCTGTTTGAAGCATCGCAATGGCAAGGGACTGTTGTTCCATTGTTAGGTGTCGTCTTGGTCTCATGATGTCAAAATGTGAACAGCATGATGAGGACAACTGTTTAAACACCAGCTCTAATTGAACCAGCACATTTATTGGTCAATTCAAGGATCACACACCTGCCGTGATTTTTGCCGTTAAGCTCCTTGTTAGAGAACAGCAACTTGCGCAAAATTTCTTGAAACATTTAACAGTTGGACATGTGCATTTAAAAGCTTAGAGAAGATCACATTAAGTTCACCTGTACAGGTTTGAATGCATTTTAGGCTTGTTGTGAAATTTCACCCAAAAGCTGAATATCCCTAACTTATATATATATATATGTGTGTATATATATATATATATATATATATATATATATATATATATATATATATATATATAAGTAACACAGAAGCTCAAAAATGATAAAGTGTCATAAAGTGTCAGTGCACAGACATATGTGGGTGCCTCATTGTGCTGCTTGTCTGTATTAATGGAATCATTCAATCTGGAACAGCATTTGATTTATGTGTGAGCATGAAAAAGTGTGTGAAATTTTGCAAGAGGGCGAATGCATCTGTCTGGATGTGGTTGTCTGATCACTGCTCACTCATGCTGTGGATTCTGTGCAACAGCTTGGCTGCCAAGATGAAGTGCTTGGGTTGCAGATTTCCTTGGAAGTTTTATCGACTCGCTTTGAGAAAAAGCAGTTAATGTTCGCCCAGAAATCAATAGATATGTCATTAAGCCCTTTTTCTGAAATAAAGACTCAAAGGGAGTCTTTGTTACTGCAACAAGACATACATTTGCTAATTTAGGAAATACTGGAGCTGTTTTTAGTGAGTTAATGCTTATTTGTAGGTTAGACCGCAGGGAGACAGTTCAATACGGTGCCAACATAGACACAAATGAGACAAAAAAGGACATGCTTGCTCAGCTGTTTATTAGATGATGGGAAGAATCTGGACTACCAGGAGAAATCTCATGCATGCACACAGCAAACATGCAAACTTCACACATACCAGGATTCAAACTGGCTGGTTATTCAGTTGTGTGTCGTGGCTGCAGGCATTCTCACCTCATAACAAGAAGGCATGTAATATTGATAAAAACATGCACTACTCACAGAAATGAATTATTTATGATGTCAGAATGCATCTAACCTGTAGTGTAGCCTTTACATTTGGATTTAATTAAACCTTCTCAAAACTTTTTAATGGACAACTGTTTAATGTTGCACATGTTGTTCTCCAACAAGCAGATAAACCACCAAAAGCAGTGTCTGAACTTTCTGTTTCTATGACAACTTATATTTAAATAGTCGTCTTCATGGACAGGGTCACACTTTGACATCATCAGATCAGGATGACACCTATCACATGACAAGTTATTGAGAAATTAATGTTTTAATGTTTTAAGCTGACTTGACTTACTAGCCACATCTTTTCGCGTGTGTTTCTATAGTTTGAGATGAAGCAGCTGGCATTACACGACTTCAGTGTGGAATGGCCTTTTTACAAATGTATTGATCTTTGGTTTAATTAAATATTTTTGCTGTTGGGTTAGGGTGATAGATGCAGAACAAGGACATAATTAAGCTTTAAATCCTACATAAGCTCAGTACTAAGTTAAGCTTAGGTGGGATTTACAAGAGCATTCTTTTACAAATCTTTTCCACCCGGGACTGATCAATCTTCTTTGTTAGTTGATGTGATTTGTAAAAGATAATGGAGGGGTCAGAAGAGGCCCACCTATGATTAGCCTCTGACCTGGAATGACGGCGACGAACAGGCAGAAAAGGCCCACCTCATGTTAGCTTTCCTGCCTTAACCCGGCATTATGGTGTGAGAGTGTGAATTTGTGTGTGATGTATCACTGAATCATACACACAATGAGACAACTAGTCTAAATATTTTAGCATTCTGTGGTGAATGCTAAAATATGTGTAGCATTCTGCGCAACACTTTGTGCTACTTGTGGCTAACAGTGGAGTCAAGCTATATAAGTTAAACAGCATTAAGCAACACTACACACTAACCTGGCTAAGTTAGTGTTTTGCCTGCTCAGGGCAGGATGAAACTTTACTTGTGAATGGGCTAACCACAGGAAGGGCTAAGCGCTGCAGGTGTATGGTGTAACTAAGGACATAAGGCAATATAAAATCAACAATGTTTGAGTGTGATGCTTGGAATTGTAGCGACCATGATCATGATTCGTCACATGATCAGACACATGTCAGGCAATTTGATTGGCTGGTGTCCACTTCTCAGTTTTTTACACGTGTGAAATTAGCAGAACAGCCACACAGGAAGTCAAGTTTACGCATCTCCTGAATAAGATCTGTGCCAACATTAGTGTTCTGATTTGCACATTTTCCCTCTGTAACTTCATTTTTATCCAAATATTTGATACCAAAGACTCAGCCAGCCTTTAAGTTTGCAAATGAAGCGTAATATCAACCACAAACTTAAATTCCATCACATGGAGGTCTCATTCTCTCCTATTCTGGCATGAGGTTAAATCTAGCCTGTTATGTTACATCTTAGACCTCAAAGGTGTCTGCAGAAGAACAGTGAAGGCCTTTAGGCATTGTGTCCAATCAATACTCTTTTCTGCTTTTTGGTGTGTGACATTAACAGATCAGTGGAGCCATGATACAGGCAGCTAGGGAGTTCAGCTCATGCTGTTATCCACTCCATGGTCTTAAAAGTGATCCCCAGTTACGTCTAATAACTCACTGACTTACTGGTCATACTTTTTATTTCTTCCTAAGGCAAAAGTGTAAGGAAGAGATAAATCAGAGAAAATAATTTGTAATAACAGCAGGAACCCTTACAAAGTGGAGTGGGTAGCCTCTGGTGGAGAGCAGAACGTGCAGGCGGTCAGGCTGTCTTTATGTAGCCAGCTGTTCCACATTCCCTCTTAATCTGCATGGAGGCTCATTTAGCAACTGGCTGCTGTGGGTTCACTTTTCTCAAGCAGAGTCATTTCTGCAGAGGTCAACTAAAATTTACGCTCCCGGGAGGCCCTAAATATAGTTGAAAAATCACATAGTGCATCTGTGAAAGTGTTGGTGTGAAAGCAGGAAAAACGATCAGGGCCACAATTCAGAGAGACATCTGCGGTGTTGGGGAGGTTTACTGAGTTCAGTGAAGCCTGCTAGTCCCCCCGCCTTAGCTGTGACCCATCATAACTTAGCATGCTATGCATAGTTTTGTTTTTCTTTATTAAAATGCTTGTTTTGCGTTGGACTCCAGCACCGTGTCATAGAAAACAGGACCATTACTATGGTGTTGCATCAGCTCTTTTAACCGGTGCTGTTGTTTCTGAGGAAATCAAGTGATGTAATTTTCAACACTTGCTTTATGAAAGAATTTAAGCTGATAAACGGTTTAAATCGTCTTCTGTAGCCCTTTTTTTTTTTGCCATAATGCACCCAATGTTTTCAGTGGGATACAGTGCTTCACAGTAGAGACTAACTCCAGCTACAGATGCTGTGGCCATAAAGTGCATCTCAAATGTGTTTTGGTATTGTTTTGCTGAAATCAGCAAGGTGCTCTCAGTCAAACTAAAAATCTGAACATAAAATACTTGTTTCTACAATACTTATTGGGGGCGGCTGTAGCTCAGGAGGAAGAGCAGTTGTCCTTCAATTGGTTAAGTTGGGGGATCAATTCCAGGCTTCCCCTGAAATGCCAAAGTGTCCTAGGGCAAGACACTGCCCCCCAATGTGCCCATCAGGGTATGAGTGTGTTGAGTGAGTGTGTGTGTGAATGGGTGAATGTGACAAGTAGTGTAAAGCACTTTGAGTGGTCTGTATGACTAGAAAACCCACAATATATATATATATGTGTATATATATATGGACACAAGTCCATTTACCATTTATCTGTTGTTCCCAGATTTCTAAGTGGATACAGCCTTGTGTACTCACACTGAAGCACATAATGGATGCTCTTCTAAACTGGCTGCTTATTAACTAATAAGCAAGATAATGACTCGAGAAATGATCATGAAAGACACATCCCTGATATTTTAAAAGCAATCTTAAGTATTAAACTGTCAAATCACAGAAAGGATTTTCTCATTACCTGGCACAGAAAGGATTTTCTCATTATCTTACTCTACCCTGAATTAGCTCAGGCTGCGTGACTGATGTTTCTCCATCTTGTTCCCTGAGGAGAGACAGCTCTCTCCACCATTTTTAAATCTAACCCAACAACAACTTGGTTTGCCACTAAGATTACGATTAACAATGAGAGTATTCCACATATTCTTTTCTGAAAGATGCTTTCTGTTCCATGTCTGGTCCATGTCCACAGATCATGATGCTGGAGGGAAAAAAAATCCCTGAAAAAAAAATTTTTTTTTCAGGAAGGTGGCTGCACACTGTGCCACACTTCCCACACAGCAGAGAGTGAAGTGACCACAAGCAGCTCCCTTGTTGCTCACTGTCTGGTTGATTGTTTAGCTATCTTGAGTAGAAAGTCAATGAATCCCCCCCCCTTCACCCCCTATATAAAGCTCAGGAGTCTGATGGCCAGTGACAGATAAAAGCAAACCTGATCATGATTTCGAGCTACCATAGTGAGTTTTAAAGTGTTGGAGGACAACGAGGAAAATTTGACAGGCTGGAATGTCATCATAGTCATGCACTGACTGAGGTGTGATATGGTAAATAATGCAGAGTTAAGGCATTATAAGCTGTTTGCAATAAAAATTGCAAAAATAAGAAGAATTTTTAGTCAAGCTATATGCCTTCTTTGTAATGTTTTAGTAATGTAGCGATTAACATCCACAGTGGTGCTACTGGATGCCAATAGCTTGGTTCTATTTACTTCATGTACTTCTTTGAGCTAATCATCATTCTTGTCCTCTGTTGTAAAATCAACTTTAAACTTATTTTCTCTCTGTTGTCTGTTTGTTTCTGCTTCCATAACACAAAGCACAACAAAGTCCAGAAAAGGTTTCACAGATGCCTGCTCAAAGTGCAGTAGATAAACTCTTTGCCTCTTTCCCATGCAGCTTGCTCCTGCTTCAGGCATCACACAAAAACACAATACAGCCCCCTAGTGGTTGGGGGGAATTATAACAGAAAACACGGCTACTACAAGTGAACTTTTCCTTTTAATCATTGCAAAATTAATAAATCTTTGATTTTCTGACTCCTCAAAGAAGAAAAGTTGTTAGTTATTTTAAATTTTCAAATTTGACTAATTAAATTTTATTCAGCTAATTAATTCAACTAAATTTAATTCAGCTTTATTTGCATAGTGGCAAAAGTCTTTGAAGGCAGTTTTACAGATACAGCCCAATTTAGTCCACTTCATCATGGTCTAAGTATAATCCAATTAAAACATCTGGTAAATGATCACAATTAGTCCACTTTATTATAACTGGGTCAAAAGAATTCAGTTTATAAAGATAACTGTAAAAAGTCAAAAACAACTTTATTCATCTGGGATATCTCAGTTTAACAGTCCTCAGTCGACACAACAATAACCACCTTTAAAACCAATCTTTCAGCATATAGAAAAATACACTGAAAATGTGCAGTACAGCTGTGTTATGTAACAGCTTGGGTATGTATACCAGCAGCTGAATATAAGGAGACCTGTCTTTATCCAATCCAGGCTGGCAACTAATATCCAGTCCACCCCTGGCCCACACAACACATGCCAGTGCCATAAATGAGACATCCTCAATAAAAGGTATCCTGAATTTGTCCCAAATATGTGTGCTATCTGGGTAGTGGGCCATGGTCCTGGGCCTTGGTCCTACATTTCAGTCATTACAAAAGGAGCCATATGCAAGCTCTAGTTAATGTGAATGCCCCGGTGGGCACATTCTTATTATTATTCTGCCAAACTTTGGCGCGCTACTTCTCCTGTGCCGTTCAGGTCACTTCAATCATTCAGATCGTAAACTGTGCAGCTCCTTCAGGACATGTGTGCTACAACTTTTGTTATTTCAAATCTTTGTAGTTTTTGAGATATTTAGCATTTTGTAAAAATAAATTCAGCCTTGTGATTGGATGAAAGTCCTTCAAACCAAATTCAGAATGGATGTTGAAAAAATTCAGCTCTGCGATTGGTCAGTTTTTGCATAATGCGCTGTGAACTGCTTCGACAGGGTTTCGGAGATCTGCACTGGTTTGCAGTGTCCAGTTCATCAAGTTTCCCAGTCTCCATTGTCTTTCCTGCAAAATGTTTGGAACTCTACTCCTACACCTTTTGTCTCACTTCAGCCATTCAAGTATATAACTCTTCAGCCCATTCAGGAGAAATGTGCTACGACTTTTGGTCTTTCTAATATTTAAACTTTTCAAGTTATTCAGGTTTTTGTTGAATTTGCAAATCCTTTCCAGTGATTGGACAAATCGTCAGCTCAGCGATTGGTCCATTTTGTGCACCGGTGCACAGGTACACATATACAAGGCACGGGTTCAAATGCAGCATTTAACATGCAGCATTGTCATTTGGCGGCTGTTGCTTGTGTGATAGCATGAAGTGTTGTAAGCTGCTCCCTGTGAACTATTGGTTTAAGCTGCGCAATTCAAGGAGCAAAGGAATTTATTTAAAAATGCCACAGTTCAATGTTAAGATTTAGTTTCTACTATAGTCAATAAACCCTTGTGAAGCTTTTGAGGCTTCTATTTGATTGTACTGAAAAAAAGAGTAAAAGCTTCAAACCCTTATAAAATAGACCATAGCAGTGACACCTGGTGGTCAGCTGTGGGTATTACAGGCACAGATCTTCTAACAATTTCTTGATGTAACCTCCAACATAAACAGTTCAGTCAGTCTTGCAGCTGTCTTCATTCTGAGGGGTCGCCATCTCTATAAGTGTTGTAAAATTCTATATTCTCAATGTGTTAGTTATAGCTCAACGTGTTGTCCTGTTGTTCATTAGATTTTCTAACATGATTTAGATGTGAAACAAGATGACAATTTCAGAATTAGTTTTTTGGGATATATGACGTTTGGGGGATGTGCTTATGCATCTCAGTGGAAATTTATTAGAACAATCTTAAGTTTAGTTCATATTTTTTCCTGATTTCTGAATGATAGATAGAACAGTGTCATCACCATGCCCGGTGTCATCGTCCTCCGCCATTCTCCTGAACAACAAATTCTCGGTTCTTGCCGGGAATGTGGAGACGCAGGTCCAACCGTCGGATCAGGGGATTTCCCCAACTTTTCCCCAGACGAACATTGTGTCGGTCACTGCTGCCTTTCCCCCGCTTGCTGCTGCCCCCACGGACGGGGGTCCGGTGCCGGGTCGCCCTCCACCATCCTCCCGTCCCTCAACCCACCGAAGGCCTGAACACCTGGCTCTCCTCTGCCTGCAGTGCCCACAACGTCAACTTTATAGACAACTTCGACGTTTTCTGGGAAAGGAGACATCTTTTTGGTGCAGATGGTCTCCACCTGAACCGAGCTGGCGTTTTGTCTGCCAACCTGGCCTATGGATTACAGCATGCATGTTCCACGCACCTTCTCACACCTGCACCAACTAGCCCGTCCCCCACCGATTGATGTCCCCCAGGTCCCTGTTCCTATGTTTTTAGTTCCACCTCTGGCACATATAATACTGGACTTGGATCTTCTGTTCTTATTCTTAATCATCCAATCCCTGTAATCTTTACTCAAAGATATAAAACCAGATTCCATCATAGTTCTTCTGCTAACCTTAATAATCTCAGAACTCTTCCAAAGCATCAACAATTCAACCCTACAGTCCATAAATCACCTGTCACTGTAAACATGGCACTTTTAAATGTACGTTCCCTTTTTAACAAGTCTTTTATTATCAATGACCTGATTTTAGATAATAAAGTTGATTGTTTATTTCTAACTGAAACATGGCTGGGTACAGATGCACCAGTTATTCTCACTGAGGCCTCACCACCAAATTTGAATTTTTTATTCTCCTTTAGAAGTCACAAGAAAGGTGGTGGTGCATCAATAACAAATAGTCTCCTAAATACTAGACAAATACTTTTAGATCAGTACACCACCTTTGAGCATCATGCTTTTGTTTTTAACAGTGCCCCAATCCTCTGCATCACTGTTTACAGACCACCCAAACATGATGCTGCTTTTATCAGTGAATTTTCCAAACTTTTATCAGCAATACATGCCGCCCACAATTTTATCATCATATCTGGTGATTTTAACGTACACATGGACAACCCCTCTGATTCAATGGGAAAAGGGTTTTTAAGTCTATTAGATTGTTTTAACTTTACACAACATAGTAAACAACCGACTCACAACCGAGGACATACATTAGATTTAATTATTAGTTATGGCTTGTCAGTTAGTGTGTCCTCTATCGTGGATTTAGCCATATCGGACCACTACTGTGTGTTTTTTAACGTCACCAGTTTTAACCAGCAGGGGCCCCTAGTGAGAACTGTGAGGAAACGATATATTACTTCTGAAGTGGCTGAGAATTTTATTGAAATTTTATACCAAACACCTTCTGAGATCTTACCTGCTTCCTGCGGTTCAGTTGTTAATCAGTTTAATAATAGATTAAAATCAGCAATTGATACAGCAGCTCCACTTGTATTAAAAACCGTAAAAACCAAATTCAAGCCACCATGGAGAACTGAAGAAATAAAAAAGCTGAAACAAAACTGCAGGAGAGCAGAAAGACGATGGAGAAAAACTAAACTTGTAGTACACTATGAAATCCTGCGTGATCACCTCAGAATCTATAATAACACAATAAAACAGGCAAGAACTGATCACTTCTCAAAACTCATAACTGTCAACAAAAGTAATCCAAAGTTCCTTTTTAAAACCATTGATATTTTAATAAACACTGGTTTTAATAAGTCCTCCATGCAACCATCACAAACAGCATGTGAGGACTTTGCAGACCACTTCAGAAGTAAGATCAATGCTATCAGATCCAGTCTTTTATCTAAATGCAGTGTTGATTTTAACAGATCTGAAGCATTGTTTTTACCCGAGGAGAAGCTGGAGAGTTTTGTCCTGGTTGATACAAAGATGCTTGGTCGAGTTTTCTCCCAGCTGAACCCAACAACCTGCCTTTTAGACCCCATTCCCACATCACTGTTCAAGAAATTTTATGAAGAAATTCCTCTCTTCAGACGGGTGTCTTCCCCACCGCCTTTAAAACAGTGGTGGTGAAGCCTCTTCTGAAGAAGAGTAATCTGGATCCCAACATTCTTGATAACTACAGACCTGTATCCAACTCGCCGTTTCTTAGTAAAATGATAGAAAAAGTTGTTTTTATTCAGCTAAATGAGTTTTTTTAACTCGGCCCTTTTAAAGATTGTGAATGATCTAAGAGGCAATCTGGATGCACAAAAACTTTCTGTCCTGGTGCTGCTGGATCTCAGTGCTGCTTTCGATACAGTAGACCACCAGATTTTATTAAATAGACTCAGATGTCTGGTGGGCCTCTCAGGTACTGTTTTAAAATGGTTTTACTCCTATCTCACAGATCGACAGTTTTTTATAAGTATGGACACATGCTCCTCAAAGACCCATAAAATAAAATGTGGGGTTCCCCAAGGATTAATTTTAGGCCCATTACTTTTTAACCTGTATATGTTGCCACTTGGGGATGTCATCAGGAGACACGGCATTGATTTTCACAGCTATGCTGATGATACACAGCTTTACATCGCCGTGTCTCCTGATGACCTGGAGCCAGTTAACACCCCTTTAAACTGTATTTTAGATATAATGTCATGGATGGCAGAGAACTTCTTACAGCTCAACCAGGACAAGACTGAAGTTTTAATCATCGGTCCTGAAGACAAGAGAGAGATCATTTCATGCAAACTGCAGAGTTTTAAATCCTCCCAGTGTGTACGAAATCTGGGTGTTATTTTTGACTCTGAGCTGAACTTTATTCCACATATCAGAAATGTTACAAAGACAGGATTTTATCATCTTAAAAACATCGCCAGGGAGCACATTAAAAGTCGCTACATTGGCTCCCCGTGCTTTTCAGCATTGATTCTGAGGTTCTTTTAGTGGTTTATAAATGTCTTAATGGTCTTGGGCCTTCTTATTTATCTGACCTGTTTTTAAAGTATGAGCCCTCGCGGACCCTGAGGTCCTCAGGTACCGGCCTTTTAGTTCTTCCTAAAGTTCGTACCAACACATATGGCGAGGCCACATTTCAGTATTACGGGCCTCGCCTATGGAACAGCCTGCCTGAGGGCCTCAGGGCTGCAGAGACTATTGATGTTTTTAAAAAAAACGCTCAAGACCTACCTTTTTAGTTTAGCTTTTAACTAAGTTTTAACATTCTTATATTAACCCATATTTATTCTTCTTTTTAGTTAATTTTATTTATTTATATATTTTATATATTGATTTACATCGTTTTAGTTAATTTGATTTATTTATTATATATATATTTATTTACATATTAGTATAGATTTTATTATTTTATTATTTTTTTTAAATGGATTTTATTTTTGTTTAGTTATCACTCCAGCTCTCTCCTCGTTGGGGTCCTCTTCACCAAGGGCTGCCCCTGCTTTGACTGCATGGGTGTTGCTGTGGGGGCTGTCCCTGTCTGGTGGGTCGGGATCCGGCGCTGCAGCCTTACAGTTGTGGCGTGGGTCCTGTCTGCCCGGACCCGGGTGGCCCCCATGGTGATGGCCTGGGTGGTCTTGGTTGGGGGTAGCCCTTTGTGTAGAGGCTCCCTGAAAATATCGTTTCCTTATCTGGTGCACATCTGGTACAAATGCACCTGGCCATTCATCTTCTTTTAACTGTTACAGGGTTAATAGGGCATGGGTGAGGGTGGTTGTGGGTGGGTGAAAGGGGATGTGTATGTGTGTTAGTGTTTTATCTATTTTGATGTAAATTGTTTTATAATGTAACACACTTTGTATTGTTTTTAAGCACAAAAAGGGCTATACAAATAAAGTTTGATTTGATTTGATTTGATTTGATCAGCAACACCCTGAACATCATGAAATTTTATATTTTATTAACTAATCTTCTGTTGTCAGTTATCCTAGCCAATGTCACAGAGCAATATTTAGCAATACCATATAATACTAAATACAATACTACATTAACAATTATACTAAGTACTATGTAATCTAATACTATTTAAGCTTTTGCCATATTATTATCCTTCTTCCTTTGTGGGTGACAGAAGGTGGACTTTTTCCCATACACCTGATTGTTTTCTTCCACTAAGTCGCCATACTGAAAGTTTTCTCTCTTAATCTTAATGCTCTCTTAGCCTTTAAAGCAGTGAGCAGGAGGGAACGCTGGGCGTTTCTCGTTCCGATAGATGATGCAGCACCAGTACCACCAATGTTTTGAATCAGTTACGTCATTTCCGGTGTCTCGTTGGGGCGTACGAAGAGTCACACGTCATCGGTCACGACGGTCGAGCTTTTGCAGAAGCGGCATTTCAACCAAGTCCATCTCATTTTAAGGAAACAGGATTTGGTGCTTCCGTTTCAAATGTCCCATCTCTAGTTTCTGCAATGTTCCTTGCAACATTTCAACACTTGGATTAAACTTGAACATTAAATTTTTTTTACAATGAACAATAAAAGCTTTCAGATCTTCACTGGAGTTTAATTCAACCTTGCACATTTTTTTGCAATCCTGCTGATTACACACTGCTGGAAGTGAAAAAAAAAAGCATTTCCATCCCAATTGGAAAAAATTATAATGCTTTTTCCAAGGTGCAAACAAGAGCAATGGTGGCATAATAAGTATGTGAGAGTACTTCAATACAGAAGTGCATGGGTTCAATCCTAGTGTGACACATTGAGAACTCATGTTAGTTTGTGTTATTTTTTCCAAAATTCTTACACTTGTGCAATTTCATTTCAGTCATTCAGCATTGTTCAATAAATGGGCATTCACAGTTGCTTTTGTTTCAATAATAGCTGTTTCTAGTTATAACTGGCTGTCCGAACCTTTAAATGGCCCCGAAGTGGTGCCTGTTCACACCCACTTCTTCTCCCTTCACAAGGAGAAGAAGTGGCTTTCACTGCCACATGCTCTGTGATTTTTGAGGGCAGACTCAGCTAGCTGGCGGGCCGGTCAATGGTAGTATCTACTACTGTAGGAAGTGATTATTTCCCTTCTTGAGGTCAGAAAGGGAAAGATCTCAGTGACTGATCTGAGCACACAGTCGCTAGAAAGTGAAGCACATGAGTAAGAGATAGAACATTTGGGCATCATACACACATGACTGCTAGAAAACCTTTAGCAAGTGAATTCTACATCAAATGGGACCTTTAAGGATTTAAAAATCTGTTTACACTGGTGATTCATCACATGGTTTTTCTAAGAGCAGGATAAACATAAAGTGGCAATTTTAGACTTTCAGATGATGGTTTTAACTTAACTCGGTATTTCAATGGCAACCTAAATGGCATAAAATGAAGGGCTGAATGAGTAATGAAAACAAAGTAGTGTATTAAAGGAAGCGAAACTAAAGAGGGGAAAAAGAAGTAGAAAACAAATGTCTTCAAAGTTTGACATGTTCTGTACTTGGGAGCCATGTGTATATCCCGCTATGGTTTGTTGCTGGCAACCCAGAGCAGAGCTGTACAATTACGTCTTCCTCTAGCCATTTACTATAGGCACAGCTGGTGCATCACTTAGAGCCACAGGAAGATAAACTGCACTTTACAGCTGAACAGACGTTTGTGTGTCAGAAAATGGCAATAAAGGGGTAATTCTTTTTTATTTTTTCATTGGACCAACATCCTTGTCTCCGTTTGAGTGCATGGGAGGGAAATATAGTTTTTCACTCAAGTCTGTACAACTTCATACAGATTCAATAACATCCAAAACTTTCTGACACTTCGAACTTTCTCTCATCATATTTTTAAGAGTTGCCAAAGTCACTGCAAAGATACTATCATTATTTTACTTGAATAGTGATTTCACCTGAAGACTCTGCATTTATGAAGTCAAGATTTTATCAGATCAAAGTGACAGCCTGGAAAGGTTTCATGTGACCATGAGTTGACACAGTCTTAATTGGTTTGCTTTCCGTTACACTTTCTGACATGTTAAGCCAGTAGACAAGAAGCTGAGGAGCATTTGCTGCCTAAGACCAATGGAGTCTAGTTCAGCAAACACATACAGCAATAATTTGATCATGTCAGTAAGATCTAGAGAGCTTTGATTTTAATATGTTTGCATGTGTTTTGATTCTGTAAACCAACACAATCATTCAATATTTTACTAGTTATGTGAATGTATGAGTTTAATTTTCACTTCACTGTATTCAGAAAATACAAACAAATGTCAAATTTGATGCCAGAAACACGATGGAAAATGTGTTTTTACTATGTGTTACATCAGCTTTTTATGATACTCTTTAACCACACACAACAGTTGATGGTTATTGTCTGATGCTCCTCTTCATGATTGCTCTGTGTATTTTCACTAAGACACAGAGGAGGACACACACACACCCTGTGTTTATGATGATGTACTGTTGTAAATTGTGCAAAATGAGGTCTGACCCTGCCCTGCTAAAATAACCAATTACCTCACAGCAAAGGAAGTCACCTTTATGGTAGCATATGTCTCTCCAGAATTCCAATAAACACCACTGCATCTTAAAGGTTCACAGAAATGCTAGTAATTTATGTTGTCCATGCTGATGCCCTCTCACATCATCTCTTAGCACTGACTTTTCAACATGCTGATACCAGACTGGATGATGTTTTCTCATATTTGTTGCATAGAAACATATTTCAGGTTTTCACTAAATCAGCTGAGACGTGGACTTATCTGACAACGGAACACATGCTCGCTGTCTAGCCATCTGGTATTACCTTGCGCTTGGAGAACCAAACACAATTTCAGGTGTCATGTCTTTATGCAGCAGCAGACAGTGTGGAATTAAAACAGTTTTCCAAAGTTCCCCCAGCCTGTATGACTACACTGATCATGGTAGCATTGCACTCTCTAATGCAGTGCTGCCCAAAGACTCACAAATCTAAAAAGAGATGGTTTTCCCATCGACATTTCCAGGATTTTTTATTATCATTACTGAATTTCATGCACAAAGATTTCTCAATTACCTCAATCTTTTAATAGCTTAATACAGTAGCATAATTGGAGCCCATTTTGGGCATCCAATCAGATTTAAAGCATGTGATTTACACTGCTTCTTAACCTTTTCCAGTCCGACAAGAGCCTCAGTCCTGCGGGTTCTCAATGTATTCCAGCATTCCTAATTCAAATTAAATGGATCCAACATATCAAGATCTGCACACTCATTAATTTGAGCCAAGTGTGTTGGAGCAGAAAAATATGGAAAATCTAGATAGTGGCTCTCGCAGGACTGGAATAAGTAACCCTCATATATTGTCGTGCGTAAACGTGTTTCTCGGCGTTTAAAGCCAGAGGCTGACTGTTTACTCAGTTCATCCAGATGAGGGCAGTGCACTACAGCTCTACAGCTCTCACTGCAAAGCCTGAGAGCATGTGCAACTGTAGCACATCCTTCATACTGAGGACAGCCCCGCCTGAGGGGAACACTGGAAATGGATCGAAAGCCTGCTTTCAAGCATCATCTTGAATTACTACTAACATCAGGAAGAATGGAGAGATGAATGATGCTGGAGTTTATTTCCACTGGCTGTAACAGACTAAATGCAGTTTCTAAGCCATTTCCCAGTCGGTCTTCAGTTGTTTTTGTGTTTCTTTCTTTGACAGGGCCCATGGTCTAAAAGTGGTAGTGCTCAGACTCCACTGAAGAACACTTAAAGACAGCAGAATTGGGGAGACATTTTAGGAAAATTCTGGGACAAATGGATGTGATTGTCCTCCTCAAATGCTCTTACACCTGCTTATCCTCTCCTCCTTTTACTCATTATGTGCAAATGTGATACCTGAACTGTTTTTCGAGTGTAATTCCTGTCTGCAAATGACAACCACACTCTGCAGGAGAGCAAGCAAAGACTTAACATCAATTCTCTTTTTATATTTGCTTTGCTGCCTAACTAGCAGGGTCTTCTTTTATCCCAGCACTGCTTTATGTAAGTAGGTTTGTACGCATACAGTAGACAGATATGTAATTGAGATCACATTGGGTATCTCTACTCCTACGTATCTATGAGATACAGCATTGGTGAATAATAGCCCATCCTTTCAAGTACACCTTTGAACAGAGCTGAAGTTTTAACCCGATGAAACCTGGAGACAGTTGCGGTCCCCCAGACTATAAACCTCTTATTCAAGTCTCACACGCTCAGCTTTTCTCTTTCAATGCCCCTACTCCCTCTCCCTCGCTCCAATAATGCCCCCCACTGGCTATTCTTTCATCAGAGCGAAGTATCAGTGAGATGGAAACACAAAGGTCTCTCATACACAGTGCAAAATCTACATAGAAGCAGGCATGGATAGAGCAGACTGTGGACTTTTGTTTTATGGCCCCGTGGGGCCAATTTTTGGAACTCTAGAGGCAGCTGCACCCATTCATCATGTCTCTGTGAACACATTTGTCATCTTAAAGAGTGATAAATGGGACTAAAAGAGTTAAAATCCAGGTCTAATTTTGAATGCAACTAAGAAATACAGCTTAACTGTGTTGCATAAGCAATGACATTGACAAGTAGCAGTCATTCAGATGAGTGGGTGAATCATATATCATTGTTACTTTCAGCTTGAGCTTCAACCTTACCCCCCCAGTTCTCCATCCTAAATCATATCACAGCTATGAGTGGTGATCTCACAACTCTGAGAAAAAGCCACTGAATGAAACTGTTTGATGTATGGCTCTATTTCCTCAATGTCCTCACATCAGTACCGAAACGTTACTATGAAAACACATTTATCAGAAGAAACAAAGCAGCTTTCTGCTCTGAAATAATAAAACCATTACTCTGAGGAAAACTAATGCATTTGTCAAATATTTACTTATTTTCTGTCCAACAAACCAATGAAAAAAAAGGAAGCTCTGACACTGACAGAAAATTTTCATTTTAGTCTTGACCAGATCATTTTCTTAAATACATTACCATACCGAGCGGTTAGGATAATAAATGAAAGGATAATGAATGAACACACCCAGAAGAATATTATAAGGTCTGGAAGTTTGGGGATTAAAGAAGCTTTATAACAAAACAACCTATGATAACATTGTTTATGTTCCCGGAGTTTTATTTAGTTTGTTTGAAAATTTCCATTTTGCGTTTGAATGATTGTTTGTTAACAAAAACTGTTTGTTTAAATAAAATGTTATTACACAGAATTACTTACCTTAACTACAATTCTTCCAGAATATTATATATATAAAAATCCCTCCCACACCCACCCCCCCCCAATCGCCCCAGGGTAGGGTGGGTGCTTCGATCACTTCGGCTTTCCACTGGTGCTTATCCATGATCAGTATGTCCAGTTGGTTGGCCACCACCATTTTATCTGTCTGGATCTGGAAGTCCCAGAGGATCTTAGCCCTCTCATTCTCCCCCACCTTGGGGGGAGTTTCCCACTGGGACTTAGGGGTCTCCAGTCCATATTCTGCACAGATGTTCCTGTACACTATGCCTGCTGCTTGGTTATGGGGCTCCAGGTTTTCTTTGCCTGCCAGTATCTTGCACCCTGCTGTGAGGTGCTAGATTGTTCCAGGGGCTCCTTTGCATAGTCTGCACCTAGGATCCTGCTTGGTATGGTAGATCTGGGCCTTGATCACTCTGGTGTTTAGGGCCTGTTCCTGTGCTGCCATGATTAGTGGTGTCCTTCAGTCCAGCCCTCTCCACCCATTGATAGGACTATCGGCTACTTTGGTGATCTGCC
The DNA here is from genome assembly GCF_933228915.1 of Telmatherina bonti. Taxonomy (NCBI): domain Eukaryota; kingdom Metazoa; phylum Chordata; class Actinopteri; order Atheriniformes; family Telmatherinidae; genus Telmatherina; species Telmatherina bonti. The sequence goes on along the minus strand of NC_136625.1, from coordinate 29,829,569 downwards.
GGTGGTACATCCCATGTAGGGCCTTTTCCTCCCATGATGGTTTTTCCATCTTGTGTTCCTCCAGATTCCATTGTCTGAGACATTCACTAAGTGCTTCATTTGGTGCCCTCTTCCTGATGTATTTGTGGAGCTTGGATGTTTCATCTTGGATTGTGGCCTTGATGCTCACTGGTCCCCAGTCCCCTTCTTTGCACTTAGTGTATAGTCGCTGGACACTGGAGTTGGGGTGGAACCTTCCATGCTTGGTGAGCAGCTTCTGTGTTTTGACATCCATGGTCTGAGCTTCCTCTTGGCCAGCTCATTATCCCAGCAGGGTATCGGATCACTGACAGGGCGTAGCTGTTAATTGCCCGGATCTTGTCCTTGCCATTAAGCTGACTTCTCAGTACTTGCCTCACTGGTTGCAGGTATTTAGCTGTGGCAGCTTTCCTTGTGGCTTCTTCATGGTTGCCATTCACCTGTGGTATGCCCAGGTACTTGTAGCTTTCCTCTACATCTGTTATCCTGCTCTCTGGGAGTGCAATGCCCTCCGTTTGGATTACCTTCCCTCTCTTTGTTATCATTCACCCACATTTCTCCAGTCCAAATTCCATGTCCCTGCTTTAGATCCTGGTGGTGTGGATCAGTGAGTCAATTTCCCACTCACTCTTAGCGTACAGCTTGATATCATCCATGGACAGGAGGTGGCTGATGGTGGCCCCATTCCTGAGTCGGTATCCATATCCAGTCTTGTTGATTAGTTGGCTGAGGGGGGTTCAAGCCTATACAGAACAGCAGTGGGGACAGGGCATCTCCTTGATGTCACATTTGATGGAGACTTGTGCAATTGGCTCGAAGTTGGCCTCCAGGGTGGTCTGTCACAGCCTCATTGAGTTTGCAACAAAGGTTCTTATGCTGCCATTGATCTTGTACAGCTTCAGACATTCCAGAATCCATGTGTGTGGCATTGAGTCGTAGGCTTTCCGGTAGTCAATCCAGGTGGTGCACAGGTTTGTTTGTCTGGTTTTGCAGTCTCGGGCGACTGTTCTGTTGATCAGCAGCTGGTGTTTGGCTCCTCTGCTTCCTTTCTGTGTCTCAGCCATGTATTGATCCATATGCCCGCTTACCTTAGCCGCTATGATGCCTGACAGGAGCTTCCATGTTGTGGAGAGGGAGGTTATTAGCCGGTAGTTGGATGGGAATGATCCCTTGTGGTGGTCTTTCAGTATCAGGACTGTTCGTCCCTTGGTCAGCCATTCATTTGTGCTGCCAGGCGTTCATGGAGTGAAGTCAGCTTCTTTAGCCAGTAGGCATGGATCATATCTGGTTCTTCATACCTGAGAGTTTATGCTGGATATCTGCCACCGTAACGGTAACTGGACCTTGTTCAGGGAGGGAGCTGTGGTCTTCTCTGAGGTCTTTTAATCACTGTGCTTCACTGTTATGTGATGCCTCCTTCTCCCAAATGCCTTTTCAGTATTGTTTCGTCTCCAGCTTTGGTGGGTCAGTTTATGTAGTATTACCCTCCCACTGCCACAGCACTTTTAACCTTTTAAATTCAGTATTCAGTCAGCAATTCTTGCACATCTATTCAATTTCAATTCAATTCAATTTTATTTGTATAGCGCCACTTCACAACAATGTTATCACAGGGCACTTTACATACACGAATCAACATATGCATCATTTCAAGCCAATTCATACATATCCAATATTAGAAACCAACTGATTGCATCAAGTCATGACTTTGATCCAATCCCCCATCCTGAGCATGCATGCGGTGACACGCTAACTAGAAGTACTTCAGATAGAGGGCTAACTTATTGCTATTATAGTAATCTAGTCAGGAACTAAAAAAACTCAAAAACTTCCAAGTACTGCTCTAAGTAAATAAAAAAAAATGTTTTTTTTTTTTAAGTGAATAATCTGTGGTTTTAAATATAGCTACTTCATAACTACATAATGTATATGAGTCTGTACAGCCACTGTACTGCAGAGCTAACTAGCTGAAACTTGCTAAAGCTGCTAACATTCAGTGTGTCAGAAAATAGTCTATTGTTCCCTCCTAACCAGTAGTAAATTGTGTGTATTAGTAAAGCTGCTGACTATTAATGGGGGTCATCAGCCTGTTCTTATAAAAAGGAGGTATCACATGTAGATTTTCATGCTGTACACCTCCTTCAGAGGGGGGGGAGGATAATGCATGCCCTGAATATTTTGAATGAACTTTCAAATGCTGTATTTGAATAAGCATAGACAGTTAAGATCAGATCAACATATTTTTAAGCTTTAACTTGGGTGGATGCTAAATTGCAGAGCTTTGCTTTAGGTTGCTTGGCTATGTTTGTTGAAGCTTGGCAATTTTTTGGGTTGTGCTATAAAGGAGAAAATTGTTATAAATCCTACTTAAAATGTGAAATCCTACATATCTTTACTGATGTTATAAGCCCCCAAAATGATACACACATAAACTGAGAGCATATTAGAGCTCTTTTTTGGTGTCTCAGGTGTCCACCATAATTCATACTATACCTCCTAGTGGTTACAGAAAGTTCTTTGTATTAGCCATGCATCCAACTTAAATTAAATTTACAGTGTGCTATACAAGTTAGATGTGGACAAATGAGTTATTTCTAAAATGGAGTTTCATGCTGTCCACACAAGGAGTACTTAGCTGCTCTTATTGTGACTGCAACAGTCAGAAATGGTTGGAGGTGAGAGGGCCTGTCATGGCAGCTTAAACAATGATAAAAACATCCATTACAAAAATTATACTGCAAAAATTCAAAATGTAAAAATAAATCTGGTGCAAAGTTTAGACATTGTCAGTTCTGAAAGATTTACTAAATTAGAGTATACTCTGGGATAAACTGATGAAGTTCCTTAAAGAGCTTCCCTTCCATGTGCTGATTACTTATTGAACGATTACTGTCATGCTGAAACTCCTTTGTGGAAACATAGATTCATTAATTGGCCCCTGTTGAGTAGTAAATCAATCAACATTCAATGGCCAATACCTTAGCAAGTGGCTGAGTGACTTCAAGGCTGATAAAAAAATTTATTCCTATTTTCCTGAAATATATATATATATATATATATATATATATATATATATATATATATATATATATATATATATATATATATATATATATATATATATATTTATAAACATTAACTTGAACTATTGGAAAGAATTAGCTTTTTTTCATTAAGTTTTTTTAAGCATCATCAAACATCACCAAGTGATGAATAATCAAATTGTCATTCAAAACAGTCAAGTTCAAGAGGCCTGACAATTTAAGCTTAAATTGTGACATGGAATGCGTGTCTTAAAGCAACTTCTATAAATCCTCCTTCGTGCGTCAAATATGTGACAGCTCTCCTTTGCTGTCCAATGCACTGGATTTCCAGTTGTAATTACTTTGATAAGGCGATAAGAATAGATGTGTTAACGTTATTCTTTAATTTGAGAGCAACAAGTTTAGTATTGTTACCAGCTGCTATTTCTGCTCCATTAATTTACAATTTATTCTTGTGCATCAGACTGCCGTGGCTGATGCAGCCTGTCTGCATGTGTCCCTACAGATTTAATACAGTATAAAGAACTATTTTTATAACTATCCATTTTCAACCAATTTTTAAGCTTAATGTTTTTTTTTAATTTGTTCATTTATTTATAAAAACTGTAATCTAGAAGAGGAGTTTGCAACCTGCAGCCCTGGAGATGCACATTTGGATCTTCAATTTCTGAACCACTTAGTCCGATTAAGGGTCAAGAGGAAGCAGGAGTCCATCCCAGCAACCACTGGGAGAGAGGTAGGGTATACCCTGGACAGATCTCCAGTCCATTGCAGGGCAACACAGAAAGACAAACAACCATTCACACTCAGACTTACTGCAAGTTAGAGTAACCAATTAACCTAACATGTATGTCTTTGGAGAACCCACACATACACAGAGAGAACAAAGGCCTCTGTTTGAGCCTTCCCCCAGCCGAGGATCAAACCAACAAGCCTCTTGCTGTGAGGCCATAGTACTAAATACTACGCCACCATGCAGCCTCTTAACATCATTGCCTAAAAATGATAAAGAAGCAGTTTTAATGTAGTTAGACAAAGGACAAATGTAGGTTTTATAGTTGTTCATTCTGATGGCATATTTGCATTGAATTTTCACATTACGACACTCAAAGTTGCCGTATTTTTTTATTAACTTTCTTCTCTTTCAGTTGTAAGTTATACATTTTTTAAAATATAATTTCCACAAATATCTATATCACAACAAAGAAAATGTACTTCTCTGAAGTTTGCAAAAGTTTTGTTTTTTCTTTTTTTAAAAAAAAACCTTAAAAATAGAAATAAAATATTATAATTTGGCTCTTTGAAGTAGGAGTCGTATCTATTTGAGGTGATTGTCATGTATTGCATATTTATTGATATATTCACATATTTGTGATGGACTGGCGACCTGTCCAGGGTGTACCCTGCCTCTAGCCCAATGGTTCCTGGGATAGGCTCCAGCTTCCCCATGAGCCTCAAAAGCAAATAAGCAAAATGGATGAATTAATGGTTTACATATAAGTAGCTTTTGTGTGTGTATGTATTATATATATATATATATATAAATATATATATATATATATATATATATATATATATATATATATATATATATATATATATGTGTATATATATATATATATATATATATATATATATATATATATATTTATTTATTTATTTAAATTTTTTATTTTTATTTTTTTTAAATCTTTTTTTTCTTGTAATGTTTTAATGTGTGCAGAGCCGAGGAAGAGTAGATCCAAATAACAACTAAACAAATAGGCAAACATATTGTAAGCTTTTTTTGTACTGTGTGGTAGCTTTCTACTGGACATATTTTCAATAGGTTTTAGATTTGCATATAAACACTTCATTATAGAGACACCATCCTTACAAACTACAATAGAAGCATTAGCTTCTTGTTGGTTTCACATTGTTCTGAACTTTTACATGTTAACACTGAAATGAATCGGCTGTATCAGGAAAACTGAATGGAATTTAGTGGCTTCCTCTTTAAATCAATATAATGTGTTATAGTGTCTGTGTGTACATGTGTATATTTGTTTGTAAGTTAGGTCAGAGAAAAGAACGTGAGACATCTGATGTTTTTTTTTTTCAGAGCACCACATGCCAAATAAATAAGTGAAGTGTCCCTGGTGACTTAAAGTCAGTGTAACAGAGGAAGAAAGGAGTGGCTTCTTATTTTCTTTTTTTTTTTCTAATAGTGTCTTTGTTGATCTTTCATCAATGCTGTGAAATATGGAGCCTTGTCACCTTGAAAAAAGACAGCAGTCTAAGTGTTGTGACTCACTCTTCAGACTCTATGAGAGGTGAAAGGATCAGTCTGGGATGACACTTGAAACTTTAGATGATAAGAAAAGACGGGGAATGGAAGCAAGTATGGTTTTGTTTGTTGCTTTTCATAAAGTTTTGTATAAAGAAAGCTGAGTTGAAAACTGTCAACAAATATGTTTTTCTGAATTAATGACACAAGGTGACAGCAAATGTCACGGTTGGATATGTTCAATAGACACAGCATCACACAGCTAAGAAGTGTGTGAAATGTGGGACATGAGACTGGGGTTGGGAGGACTGAGGGATTCACTGGTGACCAGCTGTTATCCTTAAAAACTAATCCACATTCCAACCAGTGGATTCCAGCAGGTACAAAAGCTGTGTTGATTGGTTGATCATTGGTCTGATTGTGTTTACTCTCCAGTATGGGTTTTTATTTCAAAGCTTTTTTTCCTGTGAGATAAATGGCTTTTTGTGTTTGGAACACCAAGCAGTGTATTTCTAGTATCATATTTTCATTGCTTGTGTTTTTGCCTCAGTTGCTTCATATCCATCCTCGTCTGTTCCTTAGTTACCTCCACCAAGGAGGTTATGTTTTTACCAGCGTTTATTTGTTTATCTGTTTGTGTTCAAGATAACTCTTCATGAAATTTTCAGGAGTTGTTGGAACAGTTTAATTTTGGTGGTGATCCGGATCATTGTTTGGATCCAGTAATTGTGTAACTGTGGCCCTTGGTGAAGGTTGGACTCTCTGAGTGCTTCTCAAGTTTCTGTTCTGGGTTGTTCTCTTGTCTTGTATTTTATTTTCTAGATTCTAAACCTTTCTACTGTTCTCTTTTCTTTGCTTCCAGCTCACTTCACACCTGCTCTGAATTTGCCAATTTCTCCACCTGCACTTTGTTTGGTTAGTTCTCTTCAGACCATGTGCACACATGAGTACATGCTAGTGGTCGCGTGAGACGGAGTCTACAACCCACACAAGTGGCTCAGGTAGTGCAGCTCATCCAGGATGGCACAACAGTGCAAGCTGTGGCAAGAAGGTTTGCTGTGTCTAAGTATAAACAGTCTATAACAAAAAATTTTCCCACCTCCGGCCAGTGAAAAAAAAATAAAATAAAATTAAAAAAAAAGTCCACAGAACCTCATTTTTCAAAAACAAATCCATCCAAAACTATCAATACAACCATGTTGTTAAGCACTCATTCATAAACATATCAAACCTATAGGTAGCAGTAGCGCCACTAATCCTATACAATCAGAATAATCTTTAATATCACAACGTCACGTCCACAAAATATGCCTAACGTAATATACGTTGGTGGTGGAACAGAATCGTCCTTCATGTTGTCTTTCGCTGTTAGCCGTTTATGTGAAATGGTATTTGAGCTTGTAAAAACAAACAAAAACAAAGTACCTACAACAGATAACACCATCACAGTTCGGAGGGTGTCTATGCTGTTGGAAACAAAGATCCCACATGTGACATTGTGGTATTTTCTGTCAAAGACGGTGACGTCTCAAAACGTAAAGCTCCGGTTATATATGTCCACATGCAGACCAGCAAATGGAGTATTCACAAATCTTCACTTTGATCTGAGCTTTGTAAAAGAATCTCTTTTGATTGCATGAATCAGCTTGATTGTGTGGATGACAGACCTAATCGGAGAAAAAATATTTGTCTTTTGTGAGAAACCTGCTACGTGTGGACACAGCCTCAGTGCACGTATACTCCTCAGTTTCTTTTGTTCTCTGCCAGATCGTTGTCATTGCTTTGTTGTTGTTTTATTTTCTTCCATGTCTCACCCTTTGCTCCTTTCCTTAGTTCATCTGCCATTCTGTTATAATAGATTTCATCATCATGCTTAAGCAGAGGGTACAGTTAGCTGACCTATTTTATAACTGTACTTTTCTCTGAGGCTCTGCAGACTGATATATGACTGGCTGCACATTTAACATTCTGTATTGTTCTGTATTGTTCTATGCTTTTCTGCTCCTGAAAATGCTTTGAAAGAAACAAAAAATGTTGCCATATTGTTTGTATATAACTATGATCTGAATAAAAAACAAAACAAAACAAAAACTTTGAAATCAGGGGTTTGCTTTTGCTACTGACAAGGACTTAATTAAAAGACTTTCAGATGTTCAAGAATTCCCATATTTCACACACTAATCCTAACCTAGTTGTTCTCAAATCCAGTCCTAACTCCCTCCTGTCCTGCATGTTTTATAGGCAACCCTACTTTGACACACCTAAATGAAATAAAGGGCTCCTTAACAGGCTGCAAAAAACTTGATGTTCAATATTCTGACTCAGGTGCTTTGGAGGAGGATCATGTCTAAAACAGGCAGGGCAGGGAGGTTTGAGGACCGGAATCAAGAAACACTGTCCTAACCAAACTAAATAATGATCCTACTTGATCAGGAGTGGGAGAAACTGGAGGGCAGCAGTCCGGCAGGTGTTGGGTGTTTCCCTGCTGAAACACAACTGATCCACATCAGACGTAATTAGCAGACTTGGACAGGACCTGTTTATTTGAGTCAGGTGAGTTGCAGCAGGGAAACTCCCTCAAGGTCTGGAGTATGAGAAATCTCAGTTAGTGACAATTATTAATGTGGCCGCCCCCCCTTCTGTCTTCTTGGCCACCCTATTATATTTTTCCCAGATGCGCCACTGGATAGGAGCACATATAAAACTACTGAAGCGACAGTGTCCCCCTCGAAAAAAGGCTCGAGACAATTTTCAAGTTTGTAACAGAAACTTAAACATCCACCATGACTCGTTGCTTCACGTGTTGGTACTTCTATCATATCAACTGACCGTTTAAACACGAGCTCAAACCCATCCACGCTCCCAGCAACCCCTCCATCCCTCTCCCTCTCTCCCTCCCTCCCTCTCTTCCCCTCTTTGCCTGAGTGCTCAAGTCGGAGGCGCTTGTTGGATTTAGCCAGTGCGCACCGCGGCGTCGCTTCACGCCTCACCATACGGACTGCTGCTACGTCCGGAGCGTCAACTTGCCGGCACGGGGCGTTTAGAGGAGAGAAGAAGCGCCGTGAAGAAGTGAACACACAGCGCAGGTCTGAGGGGGACATTTAAAAGAGAGGAGAGGAAGAAGAAGCGGTCGGAAGGGCGGGAGGAGCGCACCATGGCCTCCAAGGAGACCACATCGGCAGGTTTCGTCAACGTCAGCAGGGAAATCACAGGTGAGTTCTACATGACTTTTTTCTCTCTCTTTTTTTTTTAAGTGGGGGTTAAGTGTTTTTCTTGCCAATTCCTTTCAGGTGGGGTGAAATGAGTGGTGGGACAGCAAGATGCGCATGTTTAGATTTTTTTTCTCCACTCAGCTGTTCTTTAAACAGCTGCTCAGTCGGGTAATGCCTCCCCAACACACACACACACACACACAAAAAAGACCCCTTGAAATGAAAACACTCCTGACGCTCGTGAGGATTTGTAATCCAATCGATCTCTGAGCCGGAACGTTCAACTCTATGATTTTTTTTTTTTTTTTTTTACCACCGAGGTCCGCCGTCTAAACCACGAGCGCACATGGGTCCTGTTGAGTTATTTTTTAACAGTTTGCGCGATGCATGTGTGTGTGTGTGTGCGCGCGCGCGCGCATTCATTAGGAGTTTTCGTCCCCTTTTCTTTTTCTCCCTGCGCGTGTGTGCGTGGGAGTTTTGATGTGCCCGGGAGCGCTTCGCGTGCGGAAAAGGCAGCGTGGGGTTGAGCTGCAACACAGGCGCGGTGCACACAAACGCATCACGGTGTTTTGGACCGTAAGATGTCAACGGAACGTGCGTCTCTCACTGTTAATTATCCTGATGCGACGAGTTAAGTCCCGCTGTTTACCAGCTCAACCTTGTCAAGCCCCTTCTGTCTGCTCTACTGAGAAGCACCAGGCGGTGTTAGGCTCATTAACACACCTGCCAGTCAGGGCCGGATTAAAAGTGCACAGGCCCCTGGGCCCGGAGTGTTCCATGGGCCCCCTTCCCCTTGTGAATGATACAGTGTAAAACGACATTTCTAACATCTCTCAGCCAATGATATCAACAGCAATATACTAAATACTGTGGTGTAACTATCTGGCTTTTTTGTACATTTTGTTTCATGTCCAAACTGCTGGTGTTTGCCCTACGTGGGCCCCAAGTGGACATGGGTCCCTGAGCCTGTGCCCATATTGCCCATTGGATAATCCAGCCTTGCTGCCAGTTGAGGATAGGATGCGGAGAGGGAGGGGGGGGGGGGGGGTGGTGGTGGTGGTGGTGGGGGGGGTAGATAGAGCTTATATTAAAGGTGGAGTATGTAAGATTTTCAATATTTTCAAAATAAATGAACTAATAAAATAATTACAATCATAATTAGATAGTTTTTTTTTTTAACATGTAGGTTTCAGTCTGTCCTTATTTGATGCGTTATTAAATAACAAGTTTCATTAATAACAAATGACAAAAAGCACTTTTTTTTTTTTTACTGGTAGGCGAACATTTAAGAGGGGTCTTTGTCATTAATTAAACTTGTAATTTAATAACATCAAATATGGACACACTGGAACCTACATGCTTTTAAAAACTATCTAATTATGATTGTAGTTATTTTTTTAGTTTAATTTATTTTGAAAATATTGAAAATCTTACATACTCCACCTTTAAAGTGTCATAAAGTCAGTGAGAGTGTAGGGGGAAAATATGGGGTCTCTTTCATATTCCCTTTCTCCTCCTTCTACCCTTCTTTTTGCTTTTGGGAGCAGATGCTGAGGTCACATCAGCAGGGCTTGGGGTGCTTCATAGTAAGTTAAAAGGTTTAAGTGATTGGGTCTTACCCAGCTTAACGTCAATAACTCCGTGTTTGCCTTCAGCTGATCCTGCTTTCAATCCACCAGCCCACCCACCCCATCCTCCCCTCATCCTGCCTGCATCTGCCGCTGCTCAGTCAAGTGCGACTGCCAACTTCATGGATGTTGCCGGATGGGGAGAGTGCAATAACAGTGAGAGAATTGTGACACAATAGTGTCGTGACACAGCATGACTGGGTGCTTCTCCATCTGCTGGGCTCTGTGAGGCATATTTAGTGTGGTGGGCCCGTTTTGAAATATGTGCTGCGAATATCACACAGCTTGCAGGCATATGAGCCTGTTTGCAGTCTGTGTGCCGTATAGGTTGACTTTGTGTTTGTGAATGGCGAGCTGCGTTATGTTGGTTGCTGTGGAGAGGATGTAAATGGAAGAGGCCTCTCTTTTGGTTCAGTGAGTTTTTGCAGGGTCACCCAGCATGGTGGAGAGCAGGTCCCTGAAGGTTGCAGTTTTGTGTGTTTGGTTCCACTGAGCTGCTTCTTTGTCTCATTTATAAGAAGCCAAAAATAGTCCAGTTCTGACTTGTCTGCTTGTGACTGTTTATCCTTAACAGAATAATCCATCCGTCTCTTTCTTCGCTTCAGATCAGAGACAAATCATAGAGGACATGGCAGTTTTAATGGAATATGCACATATTTATTAAGTGACATCCACATTTAAATGAGACTTTTTCATGGAATAGTTCCAAGAACACTCCACAGTGGCAGATTCCCTGATTTGTCTTCATAGGATTGTTTCCAAAAAGTGTCACCTGCTGGTGTCCTAAATCCAAGTCTTAATTCCCTGATGTTCAGCTTATGCTACTATTAACAGTCACTATAATAGAAAAGCGACTTACAAGAGGCACAATGGGAGGTAGTGTCAGGTTCAGTAAATGCTGCTGTACACCAGGGAAACTTTCATATGTAGCTTGGAGAAATTGGAGATCAAATCAACCATCTTTCAACGAGGGATGACGACTCGACCTCCTAAGCTGCAGCAGCTTGCCTGATTAACTCAACTCCACCCAAACATATTCCCTTTAACATCACACAAAGCTGAGAAGCCAGAAAATACCAACACTTTACATCAGTTGGCTCTCCAAGTGTTTCATGTCCACATTTTACTGTATTACAGGTCATTGTCAGCCTTTTCTTGGGCAATTAAATCTTTACATGGTGCAAGCTTGATCTGCATGAGAAGGCCTTGAAGCTCCAAAACAAAGCATAATAGTAGACCTATGGTGAAGGTTTTTTTTTTTTTTTTTTTTTTTTTTAAAGGAGACATTTTGCAAATTTTTAGCAAGTTAACAGGGGTTTAAAATGTCTATACTGTTCTGAAATTCACTACAAACTTTTCTTAAATTCACAGATCTTTTCATTGCAGTTAGTTTTAAAGCTTCAAGGTTGCAAAAAATGAAACTTTTTATTTCATAAGAGAATGCAAAGTAATAGCCTGAGAGCTCATGCTAGCACCCACAGCAAACTGAGCTCAGACTACCACACACCAACTGATGGGGGGGGGGGGGAAACACTTGGCTCGCAGTTTTATTCTGTAGTTTGATTACAGATAGTTGATACCAGTCCATTTTATAGGCTCAAAGTGATCATGATTCATATTCTGAACTGACTCATGCTAATCATGGCATTGCAGAGAGAAAGGCAGTGGTCGCATGCAGATGGCTGGCAGGTTAAATCAGCTGTCAAAATTGGGTCATATAATTCCTCCGCCTCATATCGACTCCATAAACCCTGAGCTTCAACGTTCATTTCTTTGTCTTGCTTGTTTTTAGGAGCCAATGCTGAAAATAGTTGCTTTTATTTTGCTGTTTTAAACCAAAGTTTAGTTTTGAAATGACACTAAGGTTAGTGCCTGATTTGTTAGATGTAGTAATAGAATTTTTTGGGGGTCATTGACCCCGTTGGACCACGTCCTGTTACTAAGAAAAAACAACAATACTTAAAATGCTAAATTAACATACAGTGTCTGATTTGTGAAAATTAATATAGAGTTGTTATATGGATTTTTTTATTTTGCCATCTATAAACTGTCATTCTCAGGCTTATATGCATTTTCACAAATAGAAATATGATTTCACAAATAAAAGGCTGATTTTCCTTTAATTAAATCTTTGTGCTGTGCAGAATAATTCAGTACAGATTCTAAGAGTTTAAGTATTGCAAGTTTTTGGGCATGACATGGTCAAATGTGGTCTGGATGTCAAAAAAATTATAAGTAAATAAATAAACCAGGAAAATTAGTTGAATTAGCATTTTTACAAGCAGAATAAAAATTTCACTAATCAGAAACAGTGTTTATTAATCTGCACGCTGCGTCAAAAATCGGTAAAGGTTTGAAGATTTTATCAGGTCATGTGGTCAGTGGCTCCAAAGCAGAAGCAAACTTGGCATAAATGAGAAGCATCGGAGTTTTGAAATGGCAGAAAAGTGAGTGTTGCATTCAGTAATGAAGTGGAAGAGCAATACTTTTACCCGGAGTGAGGATTGGAAAACAGGAACACCTTTTGAATGTAAAGACCTCACTGAGTGATATTTTCAGGCCAAGGGAGCTCCACACCAGTTTGATTTATTTTTCTGTTTTTAGTGTTTTGGGAGTTTTTCCGTTGGTTATTTCAGACACCCAAATACATGCTGCCAAGCAGCAAGTTTTTTTTTTTTTTTTAAATCACCTTCTTTTCACCTCGTGCAGGTTTGACATAATTTTGAGTAGTACACAAGTCTCCTGTGTGCAGTGTTGCTGTATCAACATCCAATATACAGTTCACTCTGAAGACTGAATTCATACTGCTATTGTTGGAAATGCACATTAATTTAATTATCCTTTCTTGATATATGGTAATGTGTAGTAATATTATGTGTGGAGCTGCCATTACGGGCAAATTAGCCAATAAATAACAGCCCTGGTCACGATTTGGCGTTTCTAGATATTAGAATCTAGCGTGAACACTGAAGAATCCTCTTTGTTTCTTCTCATTTATTCAGCCTTTTCCTCTCATTCATCACCAGGCTGCATATCTGAAAATAAGGTTTCCCCCTTGGAAGCTTCTCGCCGTTTCTGTTGCATCTCAAGGCAGCGTCCTAAATGTGATGTGTTTACACTTTGTAATTAACTCTCCCTTGTTTTGCTTTTTCTTTTCCTTTCCTTGTTTTCCCTCCTCAGAGAGCATCCGGAAGGTGCTGGATAAACAGGCCATTAAGTTTGTGCGTGCCATCAAGCAAGAAACCAGAAGCGGCAAATCTGAGGACAGAATCCTGGTGAGAGCAGCTGATGCTTTGTCTCTACAGAACACCCCCCCCCTCTTTTTTTTTTTCTCTCCCATTACGGTGCTGTCACCTCATGCCACCTGAAAGCAACACCGATACCTGAAGTGAATACGGCCTCACACTGAAGACGTAAAGTACGGAATGAGTTGGTGCAACTCGAGGGAATCAAGCAGGAGAGTCATTAGAGGTTATAGCTTTGTGAGGCACACAACAGACGTGTTGTAGATCAGGCTTAGGACAGATGCTGTCTAAGCAGAGCAAAGTGGACACCATGCCATGGCCTACTGAGTCCATCCTCAGACTTTATTAGATGTGGCAGGATGCCCTTAATGCCACAGGCAACACTGTGGTATGTGTGGGAGTGTGTGTGTGTGTGTGTGTGTGTGTGTGTGTGTGAGCGCTGACATTGTGTACATACAGGTCATGTATTGTTTGTTAACTGGAGACTAAACTTGTGTGTGTGTGTGTGTGTGGGAGTGCATGCCAGAGGGTGTGTGGGCAGCCTGCGATGTGTGGAAGGATTTCATGCGAGCCAAGGCCACCACTGTTGGAGAGAAATTGTCAGTTAGTCAGCCACGTTAGCGACTGATCAGTTGCTCGCGTGGCGTTGCTATGCACAACAGTAAGCTCATCTAACCCCCCCGACTTGGAAGATGGTGAGAAAGATGCGCCTGATAAGCGCATCAAAACTGTTAATCAGAGCTCTTCTCGGTTTTCAGCCTCTGCTATTATTTCTCCTCCATCTATCTCCATCGTTACCACCTCCCTTTGTCATCTCCTCTTTGTTTTCGCTCTCCCTCCCTTCTTATCTGTCCATCTCGATTAGTCTCCTCCCTCGTCATCACCCTCACACACATACCCACCCCCACTTCTCCCCCTACCACCACCACGCCAGTTGCCTCTTACTTTCACTCCCCTTCATGCCCTTCCCCTCTCCCCCCCCCTTCTTCCCTCAAACCTGTAAAAGGGTATTGAGCTCCTCTTTCCACCAGAAGCAATTCAATTAGGTCTTTACCTTACAAGATTTTTTTTTTTAACTATCCAAATGGGCTTTTGCTGCTTCTGCTGCAACTGCTTTATATTTCCAAGTAAAAGGGGCTGCAGGGGACTAGATGTAGATGCATCTGCATTCTTTCTAGTTGGTTGTCAAGGTCTTCCCCTTCTTAAAGGTAACCTTTTCACTCCTAATGAATGGATTAGATGGGATGCATGAAGGGTGAAAAGCTGGCTTTGTAAAAGGATTGTTTTTGTCAGTCTGGCCTGCGCACAAATATTGCACAGGCTTGGAAATGTCGCACGCGGAGGACGTTGGAGGAAGCAAAGTACTGTTTTGATGGCTATCTTCGACGGAGAGTTTCTTGCTCTCAAAATAATTTCTAAGCCTGAAGGATTAGACGAGGCTGTCTTGCCTTTATCTTCCCCTTTTTATGCAGATCTCTCTTTCTGAAATGCATAATTTCCCAGCTTTTATCTTGATTTGTCTGGTGTGTTTAGTTTATGGAGCGAACGGGTTGTTAAAGCATTAACTTTCTATTTACCGTTATGTCTTTGTTCTGCATTTTCCGCCTTATTTTGGCCTCTGTTTCCCTCCGGAGATGGCTTATTTTCAACTGTCTGCGTGTGTTGACTGTACCAGCCATCATACAGGGATGAACATACATACACACACACACACACACACACACACACACACACACACACGGCACATGGCTGTCTCCCCCACACCCATCTCAGACAGATACTGGGAAGGCTCAGCATGACATCCAAACAACACCCAGGGCTACGAGTTGGGGTGCATCAACATGGATGTTTCTATCACGCTCAAACACACCCATGCTCATTCAAACTCAGACACGAGCAGTTTGACATGTGCAGGAGGCATATACGCAGACACACATTGCTTGGTGCATCAAGTCTTGGTTGCACACTCACTCCAGCAGCCATTATTAGATCACCCTATTTGAAGATTAGAGGCAACTCTGAAAACAAAGCATCTTCAAAGGCCAAGAGGGGGGGAGAGAGACATGGAAGGAGGGAGAGAGAGAAAAATGGGTGAATTTGATGGGAGAAGAAGGGAGGGCATCTCACTAGAGGAAAAAAAGGAATGAAAGATGGTGGGAGCGTGAGAGAGAGAGAGAGAAGAGTGGAGGGTTAGGGGGAGAAGGAAACCTCTGATGTGTTGTGATGCTCCAGTTGCTGATTTGCCTCTTCCACCACTTATTTATCTTGATTGGTTGCTCAGTCTCATCCGCTGTTGACTCTGCGGTTTCTGTGCTCTTACCAATAATGGTCCTATTACTGGCCGCGAGTGCCACTGTTTGACAGTCATGGTCACGCTTGGATGCTCATTCCTGCTTAAGATCTGCAGTTGTAAGGAGGACCCGCGAATGAGGCTGGAGTAGAAGTGAGGTCGAGTTACTGCCACTCTATCTGAAGATGTGGCCTACCTCCGTGCCTCCGTGTGCGGTGACTGTGTAGATGTGAGTTGTGTTTACAGCAGAGCTGTGATTTATTAAATTGGTGGTGAGTGATTGTCAAATGATGATTTATGATCTTTAATCACTTTTAAAGCCCCCCCTTCTTGCACATAAATCATTCATAGGTGAAACTGATCCACTTTTTATGGAACCAACTAGATCTAATCAATTAAAATGCTTATTTGTAGTGAAATTATACTTTTATCATGTTTATCCATTAAAGTGAAATAAACTACTTGTATTTCACCCTTTCATGTGTGTTGACACATTATTTTATGTAAAATAAATAGTGAAGTTCTGTATCAAATGAAAAGTGGTAGATCTTTTTTTGTGAAATCTTCACTTTTATACAGTTGCAAATCTGGTTTCAACATTTCTAATGATTTGTTAAAATATAATTTTATAAATATTGTACAAAATGAACAGAAATTTGTCTGAATAAAAATGAAATGGGTTAAAAAAATCTAATTTTATTGATGAACTTTTCATGCACAAAGCAACACAATGCTTTATATTCAAAAATATTTTGCATATTATAAATTAAAAAACAAAAATCTGACAACTTAACAAATTGCTTAAGCATCACCACAAAGTATAATGTGCTTTGAAGAAAGCTACAAGTATTGAAACAAACTTTTTATTTTCATTTTTGTGCTGTAAAACATCCTCATGCTTGTTCAGCTGATTTATCAACATTTGTTTGAAACTTTAATATTTTCTTCATTTTGCCTTGCAGTCAGCTTCATAACTCATTTTCCTTAACCGAGTTTTATTTTTATGTTTATTTCAGTATTAACTTCAAATATTGCAATTTTATGTATTGCTGCCATGTCTTCTAAATAAGTGAATTTTATTATTATTCTGTGAAGCTGCTGTTTCTTTCCTATCATGTTTTAATGCTGCTGACTCATTTTCAAGACCACAAAATATTTCAGTGGTGTTAAATTCAAGTCTGTTGAATATTAAAGTGGTACGCCACTGATCCTCCTGTGGCTGTCCAAACATCGACAAGATCATCACATATGATACAGGAATGATTTTGGATAACTGACTGGCTTTTTAAGCAGGAGTACTAAGAAAAAAAATTGAGCTCAATCCATCAGACTAAGATGCATTCATTTTCTACGTGCTTTAAAAGTAGAAAGCAAGAAAAAATGAAAAGATGAACTTTGCTGTATTGAGCTGTTGAGGTAGATTGTTACACATAAAAAATATTTTGTGCATTCATGATTATGTTTAAAGATATACTGGCAAAATTATTCTGATGTATCCAAAAAAAAAAACAAACAAAAAAAAACTTGAACACAATAAATACTGAAGCATACTAGCTACCTAAACTAACTAGCTATCCTGATATAGCCTACCTAGCTAGCTGTGCTGTTTACAAAAAACTGTCATTGACATTCTCTGGATTTTCAGAAGCTAGAGTTCATCATAATCTTCAGCAGGATATGTGATCCACCATGTAAAACTCTCCATGTACATTTAGGTTAGTTCTGTCTGTAAATCTATCCATAACTGCAAAGTATCCAAAGCTAGCTTCAAGCTACAGTGAATTTACATCTGTTTGATTCAGTTCAAATAATACCAGCTCTATTTAGCCCACTTGTTGTTTTAATGGGTGCCTCAGATAAAAGACAACCAGTATGGAAAAATTTGTGGGGTTATCTTTGATCAATGCTGAAAATGATATCCTACACTGTACAGTGAGAGGTTCAAAGACTGCTGTTGCCTCAGACTTGGTATCCAGAGGCTAATTCCTGATTGTGTCTGAAATGTAGCATGAGAGTCTTACAGTGTGCTGCTTCTAATGTATGATCCCTCACAGTGTAGCATTGAGTCAAGCATTGGTTGACATGTCACAGCCTGAAAACCAAATCAAACATGAATATTGCAGAAGGAAACCAAATAAGCCAAATGTTATTGATTTTAATCAGACATGAATTTGGTTAAGTTGTATCAGCAGAGCTAGTCTGGATGATGTGTGCTCAAGTACAGACCACAACTCTGGAAGAAAGGAAAGAACTGAAACTTTAAAGTTAGCTGCCAACTAGTTAAAATGTCAACACACAAAGTGGTAAACAGTTTTTTTTTTTTTTTTTTTTTCAATCTTTAAGCTTGTGTAACATTAGCATGCTTAGCTATTTTGCTGCTCTTAATGCTCACAGCACGTTACAACTTTCTAGGTGTCATGAAATAGAAGCACATGAGGCAAGATGGTGTAGCCAGGTTCATCACAAGAATGGCCGCTTTGCTGTAAACTTAATGTACCAGTGCTGGAAGTCTTTATATGAGAGCATATAGCTCGTTCCTTCCCTCATTTTTTTTTTTCCTGTGACTCAGGATACTCAAAATAAAAACTTTCAAGTACAAAAATAAATCACTGCTTCACAATTCTTGTGGGTTTAGAACAGCTCCTATAAAGGTTGGTCTTTACTGGGATGTGGGCCCTAACACTCCACCCAGTGTCAAGTTCATGTCATCCTGCGCAAATGTACCACCATCTTGCTTTTCTAGTGACAGATTAATTTAACTTTAGTTCATTTGAGGAGCGTTAATTTGCTTTTAATTAAACTTATTCCATATTTTTATTTTATCCATCCGTTCTCTGATTGTTTGGAGTTGGGTCGCTACGAGCAAGGAAGCTGAAAAACCCAGAATTCCCTCTCCCCAGCCACTTTCTTGCCGTGAGACATATCCCATCAGCATATCCTGGGTCTTCCCTGGGGCCTCTTCCTGGTGGAACCTACCTGGGTAAACCTCCTCAGTGAGGCATCCTCCCCAGATGCCTGAGGCCACCTTATATGGCTCCTCTGAATGTGGAGGAGCAGCGAGTCCCCTCACAGGTGACTGGGGCTTATCACCCTTTCCCTTAAGGATGAGCCCAACCACTCTGCATGGGAAACCCATTTTAACCACTTGCATTCATAACCTTGTTCTTCTGGTCACCACCCACAGCCAGTGACTACAGGCAAAGGTAGGAAGGTAGATCAACTGGTAAATCAAGAGTTTGCCTTTCGGTTCTGCTCTTTCTTCACCACTAAACACCGATGCAGTGCACTGCTGATGCCAATACTTGATCTCCTTCCCTTGGGGCATGATCTTAGTTATTTCAAATTGCTGATTTATCGAGGAACAGGCCCTGCCATGGACTGGTGACCTGTCCAGAATGTACGCTGCCACTGGGATGACCTTTATACAGTTTAACCAGACCAATCCTGATTCAAACCCATGATTTTATTGAATTTATGGTTTGTTTGTTTTTTTTTGTTTTTTTTTTTGTTTTTTTTGTCATCAGAGAACAGTGAACAGGTGCTGGAGTGCTTGTTTTTGATGACTCATAAATGAACTGTGATCGTAAGCGAAGCCAAAAGAAAAAGATGTTGGGTGCATTACACACTTTATAATGGTGAAACTGGGCCTTGTAGACGGCTTGGTTGCTCAGAATCAAACCCTGATGAAAAGCTGAGCACAAAGAGGGAAAGCAGAGCTTGTGGCTTAGTCTTGGCAATCATTCCGCCCTCTCACCAACACATAATTTGCTTGTGTAATGGCCAACATTACCACAGCAACATCCATGAATTTCCTTTTACGTCTTTTACCCTGTAAGATTGTCGGTATAGTCATTTTCTCAGTAAGTATCTAGATTTACCATGTGATGATGCGTGGCGAAGGGGCTCTGTGCTGCAATTAGGACCGAGCTTTCTTGTGATTATCATAACATGTTGGTAGCCTATGGCAGGGAGGCTGTGAAGTGTGACTGCTGACCTTCTCTCTTCTCCTGTGAGAGAGAAACTGAGTGTGTATGTCAGGCCTGAAAGGCAACTTGGAGTATCATAGCCCCTTTTCTTCCATCCTCATCTCTTTCTCGCACTTTAACTTTTATAGTCCCGATCCTCTTCTGTCCACTGCTCTCTTTCCATCGTGTCTGCCTTCATCTGTTGGACCTCATCCACTTCCACTTACTGTGTCTTTATCTCATACCACGTTGTCACATTTACTCAGATTTTTCATTGTCTCTTCCCATTTATTTCCCTCTGGGCTTAATCCTATAGAATCTTGTTTTTACTGTAAATGGAAGTAAGACATTCTACAAGAGGAGGTACAGCTGCTGTATGTAACAGATGGAGTACACCATGTTAGAATTCTAAGATTTTACACATCAGGAGTTCATATCCATTTACCTAACATGTCAAATTCAGACAAGTTGAGCAACAATATATGACGTATTATATGCTGCAGGGCAGATGTAGCTCAGCTGGCAGGTTTGGAGATCGATTCCAGGCTTCCTCTGACTAAATATCCTTGGGCAAGACACTAGTGTGCCTATCAGGGTGTGTGTGTGTGTGTGTGTGTGTGTGTGTGTGTGTGTGTGTGTGTATGAGTGTGTGTGTGTGTGTGAATAGGTGAATGCATCATGTAGTGTAAAGTGCTTTGAGTGGTTGACATGACTGGAAGAGCGTTACATAAGCACCAGTCCATTTACCATCCATTTACACCATGTTATTTATTCTGAAAGTTGAAAAAACTGCAGATGTCAGTGGGAAATTAAGTATACTCCACGATTCGAAAGCTTGTGGAACATTTAGCAGCAATGACTCAAGCTAGTCATTTTCTGTAAAGATGTTATCAGTCGCTTGCTTTTTGTTGTTGTTACTTCAGGTGTTTGTGAGCACTGTGCATGAACTTGTACTGTAAATCTCCATGTCCCACAGCATTTAAACTGCTTTGAGTCTGGATTTTGGGTCGTTGCAGCACCTTGTTTTTCTGTTTTCCAGCCATCCAGCTGTAAGTTTGCAGCAATATTTGGGATCACCCTTTTGTTGGAACCATGTCAGGCAGCTGTTAGACAGATGGACTTATCACTGAGGTGTAAGACTTAAAATTACATGGAAGAATTTTACAATGACTTCAACATGCCCTGGTTCTGTAGCTGCAAAGATGAGCTCACTATGTAATTGGTATGAGGTGTTTTTTGTGCTAATATCTAATTTGTTTTGGGGATTTTTTTGGTTTGATTTTACACATATTGCTGCTATGTGTTTATTACCAAATATTTCTGCCTCACCTGCCCAAACATCATGTCAGAGGACTCTCAGCTAAGATATGCTTCCATGTTTCCATGAGGTGCTTTCACATCAGGATAGACAGCTAGACTCAGTCCAATTGGGGACCAGTTGTAGGGGGGGTGTATCCGTTCAGACCAAGATTGCATTCATGCTGCACTTTGGTCAAATGTTCCAAAACTTGACAATAATATATTCCTATTCCCACCAAAGGTGGCACTGCACTAGTATTTAGCAAAAGAGAAGACGAGACCTGCATGAAGAAGAAAACTCATGGGGCACATAGAGCATGAAACTTCAGCTGTTTTGGGTTTTATATTTTGTCTTCTGCTAGTATACTGCAGGAATGCACTGCAACAATGGACGCAGTATTAACAGACGGGGCAGAGGACTCTTGGCACGATCGCTATGTACTTACCCACAATGCAATGCTACGCCAAATGCAAAAAGTGACTTTTTTTGTTTGGAGTCCGCTTCCTGTATTTGGTCCGCTTAAAACGGACTGAGACCTGTGCTTGTAGGCGGACCAAGTCCACTTCTTTGGTCCGTATCAGAATTTGTTTGGCATATTCACAGCTCTCCAAACGAAGTGGTCTTTCCAAGCAAACGGACTAAGATTCAAATCAAAAAGGCTGATGTGAATGTGCCCATTTTTTTATTTTTATTTTTTTAAGAGAAAAGACACTTTCTCCTGCAACCTTTCCAAACAAACCACTTCTTTAGTGTGTTTGATTCCATTGAATTGTATTGTCATAAATGTTAACATGCTAACTGAGGGCTGTGAGAGTCGGAGATGTAGCGCTTGGTTTTCTTTGTTCCTCTGCACTGTGGACAGTAGGAGCTTGAGGTGAACTCATTTGCAAGATTGTCTCGAATATTTTCCACTTGTGCATAATTTTTACTTCTCTAAAAATATTTGGCTCCAAATATGTTGCAAATGACTTTACAACCTTTCCCGGACTGATAAGCATCAGTTAAGCGGCTAAGATCTTTGCTGATGTCTTTCATCCTTGACAACTGAACACAACTGAATGCTGCAAACCAACAAACTGCTAAAAGTTGAGTCTTTCTAGAGGTTGTCTAACTGATAAAGATCAGTTAAACAACTGCATTTGTTACGTGTCACATGTGAGTCGCTTCAGATAAAAGCATCTGCCAAATGACTGTAGAATAGAATAGAATTTGATCAGCATGGTTTCTACTTGCCTTCCCTCATTCATATGGAAGTAAATATAATATGGTGAGTTTTTTCACACACTGCTCCTTTTTTTTTTTTTTTTCTTTCTCGGATGCCTAAAACCTTGAGGAAGGTGTATTTCTTCTTCCACATTTTTTTTAAGTCTCCTTTATAGTAGATCCCACACAACTTCATTATTTCTTATCCCCCCCTCCCTTTTTATCACAGTTTCAGAAGCTGGGTTTCAGAGTGCTTGTCTGGCATCTCTTTAGGACTTGGTATTTATGGGAGAATGTGGAACACTTTGTCTTTTTTTTTTTTTTTTTTTTTTTTTTTTGGAGCTTTGCATTCCCGTCCTCTCATTTGGCTTCATTTCTCTCTCTCTTGATCTCCTCCTTCAGTGTCCAGTTATGAAGCAGAACTTGGGGCATCTGTACTTTCAGTTCCCCATGTCAGTTACACATACATACACACACACACACACACACACACACATACTCAAAGCTGACAGATTGACTGGTGGAAGGCTTTTCTTATGAAGCCAAGTTCACTTGACTGGTGTGTGTGTGTGTGTGTGTGTGTGTGCGTGTGCGTGTGCGTGTGTGTGCGCACACGTGTGACAGTCAAGTGTAGTGCAAAGCCAGCTTAGCAGCTACTGTGCATTCTTACACGTGCACAAAAGTGTGTGCAGCATCAGCGCGTGGGCTTTAACCAATAGTCCGTATTGAAACGTCTCTGATTTTGTGATGGACTTTTCGTTTTTATGTGCGCTTCAGAATGCCATTGTGGCCGCGCCAAAAATACCCTGGGTGACAAAATCTGGCACCGATCCTCTTCTTGTTCCCTCTGAGGCAACGCAGCAGCATGCACACACCCACCCACACACACACACACACGACCCAGAGACACACTTTGATTTGCACCATCTCTTTTGAAGTGCAAGACCCAGAGCCTGAGCTTATGATTAATTTAAGCCCCCACCCTCTGCCCTCTCTCTGCTGCATGTGCACGGCAACACACACAACAAGACGATGATGAATTTGTTGTTTTTGTGCGTGCACTCTACATGCACTCCCTCTGAGTGGCACACAACTCCCACCCTGTGCTCGAAGTCTTGCTCCAGGGGCCGGCTGGCTGGTTGGCTCTTTGAACTCGAGCTTCTGACACTGTGCCATCACTGCAAGGGCACCTCTGTACCCCTCATCCCATCAGCATCACATTCCACTTCTTCGCTTTCTTGCATCTTCCTCTTGGCTTTTTCAGATGGTCACCTGCTGGTTTCTTGGCAGACCGGATAAAGAAAGTCGACCTTCTCTGGGAATTTTCCAGCGAGGATTTTTGAATTATCTCCTGAGGAAAGCACTTGTTTCTGCTAATTAATATTAATAGCTTTATCATTTTTTTTTTTTAACTTGCTGTTTTTGTACTGATGACTGCTTATTTCTTTGTGTGTTTAAAGCACCAGCAGTAGTTTCCTTGTTAATCCATTTAAAATTATATTTGTCCTATAAGATGTTCTATCAGTATCAATTGTTTCAGATTTCACATTATTTTTCAATTAATATTTTAACATTTTAAAAAAAAAAAAAAACCTTTAAAGGAAAGAAAGGAAAAGGAAAATTATTTTAGTAGAACTGACAAATATCAAAGTGGAAGCCATATTTAAATGACTGAAAATGTTTTTCTTTCCACAGCAGTTTTCTTCTGTTCCCATTTGGTGCTTTACTATAACTGCTTATGGTAAAGGCAACATTTACACTGGAGGTCTTGCTTATTTTGATTTTTTTTTTTTTTTTTTTTTGTACGTGTTTGATGGTCACATTAAAATTAGGATGTAAACAATCTCCAGTGTGGGTATTCAGCCTTCCTGAAGTGACCTACATGAGCATAAGATGTGACATCCCACACAGCATACAGTCTTTATGGATATAAAGCTACATTCACAATTCAGGCAAAAGTGACTCAGATTTAACTTTTTATTTGTAGCTTTAGTGCTGTGAAATGCTTACTGTGTACATAAACATGAACTTTAAAGGGGTCCTATTATGGTATTCGGAGTTTTCTGAGCTTTCTACAGTGTTACAGTGTTGAATCCTCATCAGACATGTAAACGACAGTTTTTTATCACCTAAACGCATGTTTGAGTTTGAGTTCCAGCACTCTCTCCATTTGGTTTCCATGGCGACGAAAAACGCGTCGTTTTAGAGAGTTTTTTTCTACTTCGAAATCCTTGTGACGTCCCGGGGGATAAGGTTCGGTGATTGGTTACCTTCTACTGGTTAACAAGGGCATGTACAAATACATCAGTTGGGTGGAAAACGTCGGATAAAGTTATTTCCAACGATGGCTGGTGAGTTTACCAAAGAGAGACATCCTGCTGCATTCATTGCTGTGGGTTGCTGTTTTCCACTTCGTTTTCAGGGTCTGATTCAGGTTCCAACATGTAGGGCTGTATGCAATGTGTTGACATTGTATTTTTTTTTTTTTTTTTTATTGAGTTCATATTGGCTTAATCCTTCTGTTGATGAGATGTTACAATGACGACGAAAGCAGTTGCGGCGCACGCTCCCGATGTAGTGCAGTGGCGGGAGGCGGGGCTTAATGCGGAAGAGTCTCAATCCACTCGTTTTGCCCACAGGCTGATCTGACAGCCTACGGAGAGGGTTGGTCTGAAGTAAATAAAGCAATTTGTGACAATAATTCGATCAATCCCATCCCTTCTGGTCTCAGAAATAAAAATAAATTAGCCTGAAATGCACATAATAGTTCCAATTTAACATTCTGTACCGTATATGGATATTAACCTGCTTGCTGCAATAACCAGCTCTGGACTCTGAAATGGAGAAAAAGCCAATCTGCCAGGCATATTATGTTTCTGGGGCATTTCTGTGAACAACAGTTTACCAACCTGTTGCCAACTGTTAAGACACACTGTTTGTTGCTGTGAAAAATCAGAAACACGCTGATTGTTGGGAAGAAATTCTGAGAGGTGCTCTTTAAAACTATCGACCATTGTGTTTACCTCTGGCCCCATGTTCTTGTTTTGTACATGTTGCATATTGTGCAGCATGCAACATGTTACCTTGTCAACACGAGCGGCCTCACATTGCTCACATAGCTAAAGTATGCTAGGGCCCTGTGGCAGCCATGATTAATACAGAGACATAGATGAGTGCTGTAAAAAAAGAATGTAATGACTGCAGCTGTTTACCTGCTGATCACTGTGACGTTACTTGTGAATCCTAAACAAATGCTTGTATGCTGCTAATCTGTTGTTAATGAGTGCTGCACCCAATTCTGCAGCTGTAGGTGCCACTTGGTTATATAAAATGCAAACAATCAGAGCTTATTTTAGCTGGAATGTGGCCCTAATTAATACTGACTCTCCTGATGCAAGGCAGGAGAAAAACAAGGGCCATATGGATGTTGATATTGAAATAATGATACATTTATGTATTTATTGTGATTTATTGCGCAGCCCTAATCCCTCTACTTATCCTGCTTGCTTACACTACAACAGTACAACCTAAAGCCTGAATGAAAGTATTTAATTTTGCTGCATTGCTACCTTAGTTTGTCTGTTTCCTGCCCTCAAATCTATATTGGCTACTAGTTACCAAATTTCCACTTTCTGTGAACTGATATCTGTGTACAAGTGTGTACTGTGAGCTTCTACAATTGTCTGAAAACGTCAGTGTGACACAGAAAACCATGCAGAACAAGTGCTGAGCTTGTCCTAATCTCTTCCTTCAGCCTGAGGCAATATTTTACAAAAGATAAAGTGGGATATTACTGTGTTACAGTATAATCATGCAACCAAACAATGCAAGGATTTATGGACAGTCTTGGTAATACTCGGCTGTCACATTGAAAGTTTTAACTGTAATGCTTCCTCCGGTTGTCAATACAACTCACATCAACAGATTTTGGCTTCCTACCTTGAAATTTGGACTTGTTTAAAAAAAAAAAAAAAAAATACAAGCAGTGTCATGTCTGAGTCTTGTATCCTTTCAGTTTTTTAAAAAATATTTTAACAAGCTAATCTGAAGTTGCAGCCAGTGGTTAGTATATTATGGTGAGAAGAACAGGGGGCCAATTGTGGTTCTCTGTGTCTGCAGTCCTACAAGTTTGCTGCAACATACCAGACTCAAATCAGTGGGTAATTATCAGACTTGTGTAGCGTTTGATGTCAAGCTCTGCCCAAGTTTGCTGATCAGTAAGAATAACTCATCAAATAATGAGTCAAATACAAGAGACGCAGGATGTTTTCTTCTTGTACAAGGCTTGTTCTTCAGCCAGACATCTTTACTTGATAGAAATGTATCGGAGAACAAATAAAGGGAGCAGCTTATTTAAAAGGAACTTGTCTGAACATCCTCCATGACCTCTGGAAGACCTATGGAGCCTTGGAAAAGAGATCTTTGATCTCAATGGGACAAACCTGGTTAATTAAATGCCTTCATGATGAAGGAAGTTCTGATTTTTAAAAAAAAAAAAATAATTTGTGCTAAACTAATTCTACAACATATTTTCAAACATATCTCATTGGAAAAATTGCTCAAATACTTGAATTGCTGCAAAGTAATTCAGGTGTTTGAGAGTGAATTTGTCTGCCAGGTCTATTTCTTTAAAAAAAAAAAAAGAAAAATCCTTAACCAGTCAGCTGATCTTAATATACTCTCATAAGACACACAAGTGATAAGCGCCATGCAGTTTCTTTGTTTGACAGCAGTTGTCTTATTTATTCATTTAATACAACATGTGCAGTTGTTAAAAACTGTTCCCCAGGTGAGGAACCATGGTCTTATAATTTTATCACATTTAGTCATCTCATGTCTGTTAAATCGGGCGAACATTTATTCCAATTCAGTCCTAAAAAGTTGATGTTCAGCCCTGAGTTGGAGGTCTGGATGAAACGGTCTTAAATATTGATGTGTAGTTTAAGTGTTGGACCGTGATTTTGACCATCACTTACTGCCTTACGATTTCTGAAATGCGACTCAAAAACAACTTTGTCATTAAAAGGTCCCGGCTATTAAGTCGTTTTTGATCAATTATAAAGTATAGAAGAAGAAAGACCTGCGAAAAGCATTATTCTTGCCTTGATTTCAAATGGAGGACTGTTTGCTGCTATGAGATTAGAATAAAGATTTAAAAGAGGAGAATTGTAGCATGACTAAACATGTTTCTGCTGCATGTATTTTTGTTTTTATAAATTGATGCCACTCATTTTTTTTATTTTTATTTTTTTTTAAACAGCTGCAGAGGATTTTTGACTGTCAGTGAAACATCCACAGACTGCAAATGATACATTGAGAAAAGGAGAACGTCTTCTCATTAAATCGTCTCGGAATTGGAAGATCAAACTGGCCCGAGATCGGAGGGTTTGCATTATTAATGCCTTTGTTTACGCGATGCTACCCTTTGTCAGGTAGCAGGGCTTTTGAGTGCATCTGCCTGTGTGGGCTCCACAAGCACCTCTACTCCCATATGGATTTATAACTGTTTTCAAACTCACCAATGAACTTTGGCTAGAAGTAACAATCTTCTGCAAAGGCACCTCCCCAAACTAATGGTAGGATTTTTTTTTCTGAGTGGGAGTTATTTTGTCTCTATCTTTTCAGTCAGATTCGGCTCCTCTGCTCTGTGGGAGTCTGTTTTGGATGTCTATATAGTTGGGACACTAGGCTGATCTGTGAGGCCAACTTCTAGGAGCTGTGGATGAGAATCTGAAGACTCTATTATCAGGAGGGAATTCTAGCGTCTCTGTCTTTCTATCGCCTCCAATCTCTCCTTCGCTACTTCTTTGTACGTTTCATTTTCTTTCTTCCGCTCACCGTCTCTCAGCAGGGCGCCATTAGCCATTCAGCACAGAGAGGCCTTGAGGAATTAAAAGCGACAGAGCAGAAAAAGAATAGCAAAACTGAATTGGAAAAGGAGACAGGGGAGTTAGGGAGATGGGAGGAGGGTGTGAGGGCAAGAGGGGAAGGAGTGAAACAAGCCAGACAGGAGACAGCGTTGCAAAAAGAGATGGAGGGATTTGGGATTAAGGATGAAGATGTGGAAAAATGAACACATTTCCAAGAAGATGAGACCATTTAGAGGGATGGCAGGATGCAAGGCAGAGAATTATGATGAGGCAGGATGGGGATTTGGAAGCTGGCTGAAAAAGAGCAGAGTGAAAGTGTGGCCAAGAGTTGCAGAACAAACTGGGAGGGGTAAAGAAGCACAGTGTGTGCATAGGGTATACTAATTGTGGATTTCTGAATTATGAATGAGATTAATTTCATTGGCAGAATGTGAATGTATTCACAATTTTGCTTCTCTGACTTCACCCTAGACACTTAAAAATGGTAATGCATTTTTTTTTCTGACAAAAAGCACACCTCTTTTTTTTTTTTTTTTTTTTTTGGGACAAGTTCTTTGTCTTTTTTCTTATCTCTGTCCTCGCTAGCCCTGAGACATCTGTTCAATATGTGCTACATAGCTTTAGCAACACAACTCATGACCTGCAATCTCAACGTCATATTTCTTCCACAAAAATGCTCAAACGCAGTCGTTTGCTTGCTAATGCCTTGTATGACTTGCAAACCGTTTGGATGAACTGCAATGATGTGTTCTCTTTATGGGATGTGTGTGCTGTGCTATTTTTTGCTATGATTTGCATTTTGCATTTCCTGCTCAATGACAGAAAAATAAATGTGTTCTCCCCTCAGGTCCTGGCAACATGGAGACTGTATCTCTTTGCTGTCAAAGTGCCCACCAAGGTAAATGCCCCCCCCCCCCCCCCCCCCACTATCTCAGACGCTTTTTATGGCTTTCACTTGCCTGCCTTGATCTTGAGGTAATTCGATATAGCTGAGACGGAGAAGGAAAAATGTAGATTTGTCAGGACAGGAGAGAAAGAAGGTAACCTTGATGACTGTGATAATGCTGCAGGAGAATTGCAGCAATGAATGATGATGACTATAAAGATGACAAGTGGGAAGTTTCATAAGCCTAAGGAAGCAGGAAACATTTTGTGAAATATGTGTATTACCTATCTTGGCAAGAGTTGGGTAGAAGCAATTGCACTTTAACACTTTGAATTTTAGATTAAATAAAATTTGATGTTAAAAGGCTTTTATATGACATGTCCAGCATTATTCATTACCTTTATACTGGTATCCGGACAACTAAGGACAAAAAAATTTGAATGTATTCTTTGTAATATTGTTGTTCGCCCTCTTCCTGGATAAATGATAAAGGGATATTGATGACTCATTCTGCATGAGGTGTGATCTAATTTTGTAATAAGTGAAAAGCGTTTTTGTAATTTTTAATTGGTTTTTGGTTATAAAAATGGCAGCAGTTTAATTTTTTTCATAGCCCCATGTGCCATCTTTTCAAACTGTTGGGTCTTTTGGTCTCACTATTTCTCCTCTTAATACTGATAATATAATAGACTTCTACTGGTTTTCAAAGGATGGAAAGAGTTTTAGTAAAAACAATCCAAACCTAATCAGGAAAAAATTGTTTAAAAATATAGAAACAGGGGCTGTTTTACTTGCTCTTTCAATTTCAATACACAGCTATACCTAGAAGATGGTTAACGTTGGTAATTTCTGTTTTTTGGTCATAAGAAAACCAAGATAACAAAAACAACCTTTAAATTGTTGAGGTCTAGATAAGTTTACTTTGTTCCATGTAAGCTAACATATATTAGCCATTTCCCTCCATATATCTGTTGCCTAAGAGAGCATAAATATTTGAAATACTGTTGAAAACATGAGTTGCATCAATGTTGGCAGCTAACTGTTAGCTAACAGTCTGCTAGCAGCTAGTAAACGCTTAACATGGTCACTATTTTTATTTTAAAGTCAGCCATTTGTTTCAACTTGTGAAAACTTCAACTACACTGTTCAAGTTAAATGTTCTGGTCTGTAAAAAAATCTCAGACAATAAGCTGAACAGACTGACATATTAGACTGTTAGTAGTGTACTTTTATATCCATATGTGGGAGGGAAACCAGTGAACTGGTGACATGGTCAGCGCTGACCAAGCTGAAGGTTAGCTAGTGTTGTCCTACAGAGGTTCTTGTAATCTGCTCATATGTACGATTACATGTCTGAATTTTTAGCACAGTTTATTATCTCACCGCTTGCTAAACTGGAAGTTACCTCATAAACGATAGTAACTTAAATGGTGGGCAACTTCAAATTTAAATGAACACATTACGTAGTAGCTGTAGTTGTGCGTTTTATCTGCTACAAATGTCCCAACTTAACTTGGTGTGGTTGTATGTTAAACCAACCAATAACTTACGTTTCAGTTCTCTACTCATTTTATGCAGTTTCTCACTTAGTTTGTGTAACGCATCTATCCCCGTACCATAGCTTAGGCACCTTAAAAACAAACTCTTGACGTTGGGTAACTCAATCTCTATCTATAAAAATCAAAATCGATACAATGTTCAGACCCAAGCCAGTCAGTTTTTTTTAATGGAGCTACAAAGAATTCAATTATGCTTTACTATCAGAACTAGGTCTCGAAAGGAGATTGGTATTAGCTGCTCCACAAAGAGCTTTGAACTTCCAGTCTACAATGAACACCTCACTCAATTTAGACAACAACATTTATTTAAATAAAAAACAATAAAAGGAATCTTCCATTTGAGAATAAAAAAATTGTCCTTGATCCCTTTTTTTTTTTATTTTTCCCCAAAACAAAAAAATATCTGAGCTCAGGAAAAATAAAAGTGCAATGTTGGGGCCCTTAAGTTTTTCCTACCACTCCCTTGGAACAGTGCGATGCTTTAGAGCAACAACATCCAGCGTAGTGCGATGCCATAGAGCAACAACATCCAGCGAGCTGTAGAATTCACTTGTGGCGATTACTTCACGCAGAGCAGAATGGCTCAGTGGCGGTATCTGATGAGGACTGTCTTGTAGAAATTCTTCTCACGGAACCGGGTACTCAAGAGCAAAAGGGGGGAAGGAAAAACCAACCTGCACACAAGTGTGCAGAGGAGTTAAATAACTTCACAACTCCCTATTAAACAAATTCAGTTGCTCAATCACAAGAAAATCCATATAAAACAAAGAAATTCACAGAAATTTTACAAGATCAATACTGCTCATGGAATGTAAACAGGACATTAATACAATTTAAGAGAAAGAAAAAGAGAGAGGGAAAAAAAAAAACAAAAGAGACCATACCAACGCACATTCTGTGGTCAAATTTGCATATGCCGCCATTTTAACGACAACCGGGCCTACTAATCAGGCAGTCGTCTTGCTAATGACATTACACCCACACATACTGCACAAATTTGGTTTCCTACGAACAAACAAACATTGCAGGAGTAGATTAAACTTACTACTGTAGCACAATGAACATGTAACATTCAAAAGAAATGCACAATTGAAACTAACTCACCAGAGGAGTCTGTGTAATGGCGACAACCTGTCGGACTCCACACAGCTTCACGAGCACACAGCTACGTGGCTTCTTACTCTAACAACACATTAAACATTTACTTTGATTATAACAGCATTTAAGTTTCTTATCACTTGTCTACAGTAATGCATCTCAACATACCAAGTTCCAAAATGTTTTAGAGCTCGGGAGCTATGCGTTTCTCATCCGCTTTGCAGGAGGGAAAGGAAAGTTCTGGCGCAGCACCTCGCTGAACACGCTGCATCTCTGTGGTGCATTCACTGACCACCGGAAAAATCTGAATTTTTATTACTTCGCGAGTAACCTGGGTTACATTTGCATACAAACATATATTGGCAAAACCAAAAAGAAGTAAAGTCAAGAAAATATGAGCGAAGTGGATTATGTTATGCTGGAATATGTCTGTGTCACAGTGAACCAAAGCAATGTTTTTACTTTTGTCAGGTGGAAGTCACTTTCAACTTTTTGGAAATCAGAGCAATGAACACCTACCCAGAACACCAGGTGAGAGACGCACTTCCTGTATTTGTGGACCAAAGTATAACTTTATTTCTGTTGTAATAATTTCTTTGTTTATTTGCAGGTCATCATCGATACAGACAAGACTACCTACACGCTGAGAGTACAGACTCAGGACCAGCTGGATCACATGGTCAGCCACATCAACTATGCCCTCTCCAGAGTCTTCAACAACTCCATATACGCGTAAGCCGTCTGGAAATTAAACAAGTCTTTGTGCTTTTGTGTTTTATGTGCTAACTTACAAAGACAAGTGGGCCAGCATTAATAATAACGGCACTGTTCCATGCGTTGGCTGGCTGGTAGCACCAGTTTTCATCCACAACAGTCACATTGATTCTTGTCTTGCTGCATTTTGCATCCAATCCATTTCTGTGTCACAGGACACATTAAAAACCAGTATTGGTTGAATTAAATTGCCCAGCTGATAAAGAGTTGGCTGTTACTCTCTGTAAAAGCAGTGAATATCAGAAGACATAGTCATGTCTGCTGTTGACTCAAACCCTCCAGCCATGAATCTGTTTTTTTTTGTTTTTTTTTTTGCATAATGCTAAATTAGGCGCTGAATTCCTCTGCACTTCCAAAGCACGGTAGACACATCACAGAAAAGCCTGGATACAATTGTGTTCAACTCATGGAATTTTTTCCTCTCCTAAAATCATATAACTGTGTAAGTAGGGAGCAGAATAGAGAGGACGTGCCCTCTCCTGGGTCTCATCCACTATTTTAAAAGCAATGGGATTGACTTTACTCTTGATATTGATCTGCACAATGCTATCTCCGCCCTGTACTCTCCTTTTGAATGGCTATTTTCCATCAGGACGACGGCGGATGATTGCTTCTAGTGAGATCATTTAAAGAGAATAAAGAGTGGAGAGAACGGAGCAGGGGGGGTGCAGTTGTCGGTTTGATCGTGCAGCCGTGTAACTGATTGGTGCCGCTGAGTGGAACTGCAGAATGAATGTAGTGTAAAAATAACATGAGGATGGTGGTAAGGTAGGGATTAAGGTCATGGATGTGGTCAGGTATTGCATGTGATTTGTTGACAAATGGATTAAGGATGATGTGTGTTAAATTCAGAAGTATGATATTGTAATCCTTTCAAAAACTGCAGAATAGGTATAGCGCAGCATGATGTGCGCATGGTTACATTTTTAGACATTTATCTTATGGTCTCAGTTCTTCTACCCAGAATAGAAAACACATTCACACACTTGAAAACAGCACAGAATTATGCACGACAACAGTATTTACTAAGGTTTGTGAGTCCATTCCTTTAATTTACTGGATATTGGATGCCTTTTTTCCTTTTAGAAGAAGAATACATATAAAAGACAGTTTTTAGAGAACTGTACAGAGATATGGTCCTTTTCATTTGTTTGCGGGAGAGAACTTCAAATAGCATCTCTGAGATCCACTCATACACTTTACTTGTTATTTATTTATGGCCAAAGCGATGTCATAAGCAGTTTTGACATTGAAGTTATTATGTCATCCTCCTCTGCTCAACCATAAATAAGACTTTTCCAAGGCAAATAAATCCATATAATCTGAAAAACATTATTCATTTGTGTTTTTATTTTATAGAAATAGATGAGTTTCAGGGCTTTATGTGTTAGGGGACAGGAGGAGTAGCTCACCATTTAACTGTCTATTAATGGACTTTTCGGAGGATCATTATGATGCTGATGTCTTGCAGGAGGAGCGCCCGCACAGAATGGGAGGTTGCTTTTGGTAAATCATTCAAGCCTGGGAGCAGCTTTGTGTCAGTCTAATGGGCATTTCAGGGCACTACTTAAGCAGGAAGTTTAAATGCCTTGCTTGAGGGCACCTCATTCACAGTTTAGGGAAGAAAGATAATAACTACAGAATAATCTGCTTCTTTCATACAACTTGCAACGGCGATCAGAGGCCTTCAAAGCGGAGCAGCACTTGTCAGTGACCCCAGAGGCCAGGATGAAGACCATAGGTGTCTTTGGTTTTGAGTGAAATGCCTTGAATGCTTCATCGCATTCAATTAAGTCTTGCACAGATCTCTGAAGAATTTGCTGGATGAACCATGTTGATTCCAAGTCTTGTTTATAGCTTCCATGTTGATTCCAAGTCTTGTTTATTACCTTCTTGTTTTTGTCCTTTTTCAGTCCACCGATATGTCGAGCGGAGGAAGACATGCCCGATGGAAGTCACAAGTTTTCTCCAAGTTCAGAATCATCATTGGAGCCTCCAAAAACCTGCGGTTAGTCCCTTACTATTCAGTCTCCCTCACCATGTGCAGACATGTGGAGGGACATCCACCCACCCACACACACACACACACACACACACACACACACACACACCACTTCAGTGACCCCAGGACACACACCCAGTCATTTTTTGGACTTGTCCTTAACTGGGTCAAAAGACTAAAGTTACGGGATGATCTCACTTTCTGCTGGTAATCCTCTTAATCTACAAGAACTCTTTGATGGCATTGTTCTGTGCTTTTATCTCTCTTCAGTGTTTACAGCTAATCTTTCTGCAGACTATCACAGTCTCTTTCATCTGTGGCCTGCACCCTCTTCTCTCTCTCTCTTGCTCTTTTCTGCCCCTTTTTCTTCCATCATTGCCATTTCTGATCTGTTATGATGTTGTTTGGATTAATTAGTATCTTTTTCTTCTCCACGTTTTAAGGTGGTTTTTCTGAGACATACGCTGCTCTTTGTGACTACAATGGAATTGGATGCAAAGAAGAAGTGCAGTGGGTGAGAAGGCCATACCCACTTTCCAAAAGCAGCGTTTGCTTTTATTGTTTGCTTAAAGGATGTTGGCCTCCATTTATAGTTGTTTTCAAATGCTTTGTTTCTTTTTTTTTTTTTTTTTTTTGTCTCTTTTCAAGGATGTGGACACGATTTACCACTCTCAGGACAACCGGGAGTTCAACTTGCTGGATTTCAGCCATCTTGACAGCAGGTGACACAGTTTACTGACATCTTAGCACCCGGGCTCATTACAGGGAGCAAGCTTACGCTGACTCAAAAGCCACAACTAATTCATGCCAAACTTGGACATCAGCAGTAGGGAGGGCAGCCAGTGTGAGCTCCGTATGTTAACTTACTGGATTTTAACATGAAGTTTGGAAATTCGGCTAAAAAGCTCATTTACCACTTCAGGATTTATTAAAATCAGTGCTACTTTTTTTTTTTACATGCCATATTTCAAACAGTTTTCTTTGTTTAATATTATTTGACTTTTATTTATCTATTCAATAGAAACATTTATAAAATGTCATATTTATATAATAGAAATATTCTCTAAAAATTGACTAGTATCATTTTCTTGTCCCGTTTATCACTGAGGTAAAGTTAGTAATTACACATACATGAATATATAAATTTTAGACTATATTTGTTTATTCTTCAGTGAGCGGCAGTGTGTTGGGTGACTTGTAATGTCCACTGAAGTGGCAAAATTGTAAATAATCCATCCTCACTTATGAATATACTAGAAAACAGCCTTTAAATAGGTGTCCAGTGTAGTGGAAACGATGCATCAAAGGGTTGATTTGTGGGCGTTTACACTCTCATCACTTAGAGGGACAGGAGTTAACTGAGCAAATAGTACGAGGACGTATTTGATACATTTCAATTATGTAAAATTGATATCTGGCTGGTGTCTGTCAGATACACACATCAGCCAGACATTTGGCATCATCTTTTGTTATGGTCTGCCAAAATGAGCTGCAGCCAGCTTCAGTTTTCCATTTTCTCTCCTCTTTGGTCTCATAGTAAGAAACAGTGACTCGGCTGCACGACTGCCGGTCATGACCAGTCAGCTGGATAGCTTAATGTCAAGGCGATTAACTATGATGTTCATGATGATAAAGGATTTTCAAATATGCTTAATTAAACTGTTCACTTAAGATTTCTCCTCTTTGCTTAATAGTCCTTCCAAATCACCTCAGCACCAGAGCACTGCAGAGTTTATTATTGCAATATGTTTCAAATCCAGCAACCCCAGTGACTCCATATGAACAAAGAGCAAGATTTTTGGACAGGAAATGTCTGCATATGCCCTCCTATAACAAGTAAAATAGTTTTTGAGAATCAGAGTTCCATGTATTGTAAAAAGAAACAAAAAACAACAAAGCAATTTGGTGACGTGGCATTGGGAGAAAACTGTAAAGCTACAAGTTTAACAATAAGAAACATGGATCCACACAGGAGTTTTCACTCTGACCAGATTATAAATGTTCACGGACAAGAAAAGTGTTGGATGAAGAGGAATATTTTTTATCAAAGATAAATTATTTTGTAGAAACTCAGAACTAAGTTAGTGTTCTTTAGATTTAGTATTAAACATGAGGAAAGTAGCTGTTAGCTGTCCTGAAAGTCAGTAGAAGTTGCCAAACAATATTGTGTAATTTGCATTTAATTGACCTGGTAGTATACTTGTAATAAATGATCCTGCAGAGAGAGGGGGAAAAAAAAAAAAAAAAAAAAAAAAAAAAAAAAAAAAAAAAAATATATATATATATATATATATATATATATATATATATATATATATATATATATATATATATATATATATATATATATATATATATATATATATATGTGTGTGTTTTTTTGGTGTTTAGTGTTTTTGTTCACACCCTTCGTTATTAGACATTGATATCTAACAGTAAGCCCGGAGGGATCTGCCAGTGGCAGCTTTGCGTGTCTGGTCACAGAGCAGAGGTGATCCCCTCCCGTTCTGAATGCATCTGGGAGCTACTGCTGCATGAGGACCAAGCTCCTGTAATGGCTTTTGGATGGGGGAGGGTCCTGCGCATCATTGCTGCTTATTTAGAAGATGTAGAAGACAAATCTAGCTTTATTGCTTGTCGCCCCTTTAGTGAAAAAAGTCACTGGAGGGGTCTGAAACTCTAAATATAGCACGCTAAGTTGGCAACATTGGTAAAGCCTAGCGTGTCCAAACATTAGCTGTGTGACTTTGTCTGAAAAAGCAAAACTGTTTTCCAGATTCTGCCGCAGACATCAGAAGGCTACAGGAGAAGGAAATCTGGAGAAACCAAAGCTGAAACCTTTCTATTAGAAAAGAAGACTGACTAGCAGTTCACAACTTTGTCCAGGTGTAAACTTAGCGCTCAGTCAGTATTTTTCTCCTTCATCCGGGGGAAAACTGTTTACTTTTATCCCAGCATTGTGATGATATTTGGCACATACTGTGCTGCTCAGACTATCTTTTGCTTCGCTTCTGGTATTCCAAACATCCGGATTAATTCCTGTTGTATTAAAATTACTACCACAAATAGTTGTTTGGTTC
Organism: Telmatherina bonti; assembly: GCF_933228915.1. Taxonomy (NCBI): domain Eukaryota; kingdom Metazoa; phylum Chordata; class Actinopteri; order Atheriniformes; family Telmatherinidae; genus Telmatherina; species Telmatherina bonti. The sequence continues at coordinate 29,792,129 of NC_136625.1, read as the reverse complement.
CTTATAGCCAAAGTGAAAATCTGCCTGTTCTCCTGCACAGACCGCATTCAAAAAGAGAACCTAACTATTATCTATTGTTGAAATGCTGCGCTTTTTATACCGTCTGCAACAAGATAATGTAGTGTGATGAAAATTGCAAAAACTATTTAAATAAGTCGATTAAAACTCCAAAAACCGTACCGTCATCAGTGCTGTAGCAGAACTAATACTGCAATAAATAATGTTTGTGGTGGGGAAGGGGAAGCATTGTCCGGATGCTTTGTAACTTTTAAAACACATCAACCATATCAAATTGTATGTGTATATGTGTGTATTAATAAAAGAAAAAACAGGAGTTTAATTGAGTTTTTAGGATTCTCAATTATGGGCAAAGTCATCCAGTTATATTGAGGTTCAATAAACGCTGATGCAGCATCTTCAGCCTGCTGCGTTAAGCACTAGCCGTTCAGTGTTGAAGTTCATTTGCAGGAACAGATCCTACAGCGCATGCATTGGAATAAAGGCTCTCCACTGCATTATTAATATATTGTTCAAAGCTGTGGCGAATTCCCTCTTTGCTACAGCTCATAGCAAGGCAGCCCATCTTCATCCATATTGCATTATCACAAGTCTAGTAAAACTGAACGGATCATCCACTGCATTTGATCCGGTTTGCAGCTTGTAAAGTTTTTACGACTAGAGTTCAGCTGTGTTTGGTCTCTGGGCAATGACAGGTGAAATGGCCCTTTGAGTCTGTAGAAACCACAAAATGCTGACTTTTTTTCCCCCACATAGTTTGTAATGAAATTGACAATGTTTAACTGCTGATTGCTGTGTGTAAAAAGTTGCGACCTGTTCTTGCAGTTGGATACATTTCCAGCACAGAATGGAAACACGGTAACAAAAAAAAATATGTTGGAGCTCTTTGTTAAGATTCTGGGAATTGATAATAAATGGTAAAAGATAAGAATCTGTCATGAAAATAAATTTTCTCCCAGTGGAACAGACACACACACACACACACACACACACACACACACACACACACACACACACACACAGAGCGAACAACGTAGGTGAGAGGCAGCCAACAAAACATGCCAGTTTGTATTGATCATCCGCTTGTTTTAATCAGTGTTGTGTAATTAAATGTTCAACACACATCTAATTTATCATGTGTCACCAAGTAAACCAGGCTTGGAGTCTCAGTGAATGTAACTAAATCTAAATTTCAGGAAACTATAACTATTACTCTGGAACACAAACCCAAAATAATAAACCAAGTTTGTCGAAATACTTTCTGACGGCACTGAAGTTTTAGAAGACTTTCCGTTTTCACTTTGCATTATGATATTCTGCAAAATGCTTCCCAGACGGTATTGTGCATCTCATCAGCTGTCAGTCCTCATGACCGTAGAGGATTTCTCTGTTTCAGAAGACCCTCCCTTGGTGAAATGTTGAGTGTGTCAGTCTGCTGTTGACTTTCTGTCTTGGGCTTTTGTTGGGTTTTGATAGCTGCTTGGTTATTTTACAAAAGAGAATTGATATGGTTGTCAGTGGTGGGATCAAGGGCTCAAAAACTGCTGTAAGATGCCATGTGGGCTTCTTTCTATTTTTTTTTTCTTTTTTTTTGAAGAAAGGTTGATGTTTTGTCTTTAAAAACACACAAGACTATGAATTCTTTCCTTTTTCATGCGTTGCAGCAGCTCTTGCTACAGAAAAGGAGGGATCCATGCTAAATAAAAAAAAAAAAGCACATCTCATAAGAGTGAAACCTCGCTGTGCTGTGAAACGATGAAGCTCCTAGAAATGTGATTCAGCAGTGAGTCATAAATATATTAATGTGTCTCATATTAAAAGCCATAAACCTCTTCCTAGCCTTTGTTGTTGCTACTGAGAGCATTCCGTGTTGTTTTAAGATTTTCTTTAAAGATATTATTGCCTTGAGGACATGATCTACTTCCCAGTGATGCTCTTACCTTTCAAAAGAAAAACCAAAAACACAAAAACAAACTGAAGAAAGTGGAAAGTCCAGAGAAAGGAACCATAAGGATGAGTTTTTCTTTGATCACTTGCTGGAGGTTGTTGGAGGGTCTATTTCAGCCTTCCTGCCTCTCCTGTCTTTTCACATTTCCCATTCCCTCCATCTGTCCTGATCGAGCTCATCTGCTGTTACCACAAGCGACAGGGTGATGCTTTTTCTGCTTACTACTGTCCGTCCAAACTCCTTCTCTACTTATTCCCGTTGACTGCAAGCGGACACCTCTTTCTGCTGGCCTGTCTCTCATATCTTGTCATCCACTTTTTGAATTTTCTCCTCATTACTTTTGCTCAGCTGAGTCACTCACGGACAGCGTGTGTTTTTCTGTCTGGCTCCTGCAGGTTGACGTTGCAGAAGGGAAAAGTGTGTCAGTTCAAGTTGAGTTTTAGTCTTTCGTATGTTTGTTTGCGCTCCATGCGTGTTTGTGAGGATGGTTACGGCTTTCTGCCTCAGGAACTTGTTTTGGCACTTCCTGGCATGACAGGAGATCCACTGTGTGCAAGCACACATACTGATATGGAAGTCTCCATGAGGGGTCCAACTGTTTTTCAGTTTTTGTTTCTTTTTCTTGTTTGTTCATGAAAGCTGCACCACGGTGCTGTCATTCACCTCATCTGTTGCTGCCTGGAAGTCCTGTTTAGCATGAGACTGCATTGATTTATTGCAATTTTAAGAGATATTTACGTTTCGAATCTAGTCAGATTCCACCTAGAGAGAGCGATTGGGTTATTATGTAAAATGTTTTAAGTGACACCAGTTGACTTTTTATCCATCTCTCCAAATGCAATGTAATAGACAGATTGCGATGACATTTAACAGGCGCATTTGTGCTCTACAGAGAATATAACATATCTGCTGCTTTCACTTTATTATAGTCCTTCAATATTGTCTGCTGTGTTGTAATTAATTATCTTGGCTTGTTGCCGTGAAATGTTTCAGGGTGTGTTTGATTTGTACCACACTCAGGACCTTTCCTCCAGCAGCACCTCAGGATAACAAAATGAAGTTAGGTTTAGCTATTAATGATTAATTGCACGTTGAAGGCGACACTGGAAGAAGTTGTTAGCAGCACATTCTCTCTCCATTAAAACAGACACTAATTGGCACATAAGCGGCTTGTTTATTAATTTCAGTCAAAATGCAGATGTGTGCACAGATGTTTAAAGTTTTAGCAGCCTGAACCTTCAAGCTACATGAATGCAAACAGTTTAATTTGAGCTTGACTGAATAGACTTTTTACAGGAAATATGAAGAACTTGCGTCCACTTAGCTTAGCATGCAGAAAAATGCAGCTTGAAGCTGCTTAAAAGTACTTTGAATTGTTTCTGGTAAACATCTCTTAAAATGTGTCACATGTAAGAGATGTAATGATTATGACTCTGAACCATGCTAATGTTTCCCTCTAGTCAGGCCACTAAGCTAGTTTAGGAAAGCTCAACTTACTATAAAAAACTGATAAGCCATTGCCCAATATTTTAGACGCATTCTTTAATTTGCAACAGAGAAACTCTATTTGGTCATTGAGATGATTCATGGAGAGATAAGTGTATTTGTACCTCATAGTTTAATAAAATGGCCGAAAAAGAAAAGTTTAAGGAGTTGCTAATAACCTAGCTTGTATCTGTTAAAGGTGAGTCAGCATCTCTTTAAACAAGTTCCTCTTTTTGTAAACTCTTTGAATATGTTAAAAGCAGGAATTTACACCAGGTAAACATTCTCCTTTTAGAACCTGCTAAAAATGTCTATTTACTGAAATGTTACTTAAAGCCATGTTTTCTTGCATTTAGAAATTGAACATTTTTTTCAAAATTTCAAGATGAGATTTTTAGTACAACATATTGAGAAGGGCAAGAAGCAAACACAGGGCAAGAGCTTGTTTATTCTTCTGTTTTGGTTTTTTTGTACATAAATGTTAGCAAACGCCCTGCCCACCTACTTCTGTGTGTTACGTTGGTGTTGTTGGGTAAGACATCCACTAGAGGGCAGTGAAGTGTTCAATTATTTTCTTAGTTCCAACTTCACTTTCAGGTAATATACCATACCAAACATGGCGGCAGAGGAAGAGATGCTAAAAAGAGGCAGAACATTGTCGCCGTGGCCATAAAATACATCATAATTACTTTGGTCCCTTCGCATGTTGCACGTGAACTATACTACACAATGCTGCCCCTACTGTACGGGTATTTACAGGTATTAATCATAATGTAGTTGTTTAAAACCATCCACTCGTCATCATGCCCTAAGAGACGGTGTGATCTCTGTCAGTACGAACTGCACAAGTACAAGTTGACACAAACTTGGTCACACTCCATGACTGTGTGAGACAGCACAGAGGTCAATTACATGTTCTGCTGTCAAAATATGAATCAGTGTTGATGATGAATCTTGACATGTGCATCATCTGCTAACACACATACAAGAGCTCAGCTGTATTAGTCACAGCAGACTGGTCTGCAGGCTGCTGTCAGTAATGGCAAAACTGGCAAAAGGACCCTCTGTGGCTAAATTAGACTATGTCTCTCGTTTTTCTGTCATTCACTCCCCTTGTATCATCTTTTCTTCTTGTCTCCCTCTGGATCCCCCCCCCCCCCCCCCCCCCCCCCCCCCCCCCCCCCTCCCCTTACTCTCTTGCTTCTTGTTTGTCAGATGATGTATAGCAGGTGTAGCCGCAGTAAGGCTTTAGTTGGACCTTCAGGGATTCTGAAACAGTCTCCCTCCCAAGCACAAAAATCTGGGAGCTCTGTCTGTGTCTACAGTGCTGGATATAGCCGTGTTTGAGGTCTGTTGCTGGAATCAAAGTGCAGCTTTATTGAATAATCCACTGACCCGGCCATCGATCTCTACATCTTTTTTTTTTTTTTTCTTCTTTCATTCTGTGCTTATCCCAAGGAGCTGCAGCATCAGTCATCTTTTGGGGAACAGCCTTGCTCGTGGTGTTCTCCCTGTCACAATGATAAACTGTTTTTTACATCACAAATAGCAAAGAAAAAGCGAGCCCAGGAGAATGTAAATTAATACATCAATGGCATCAAATATTTTCCAGCAGATGGAGTTTGCTCATTTAAATCTAATTCATATCTAATATGTGTGCATATATGTGTGTATTTCTTCATTGCAGGGACTTGGCAGTGATCGTGGCATCCATTGCCTACAACACCTGGTTCACCAAGCTGTACTGCAAAGACATGCGCATCGTAATATCTTTCTATTTTCCTTTATTTATAACTGCTGTTGCCAGAAGTAGGCTACCAGTCTGGTCTGTTCTACTTGTACATGTATCATCCAAACGTTAAGCCACTTTAACGTTTGGACTTGTTCAGAAAATTCATAATCATGTCATCAAGTATACCTCATTTATGTTTGTGTTGTGATAGTTGACACTGAATCATGCCTCCATGTGATTGCAGAAGCAGACTGTGTTACATAACTGTGGGTTACACATCAAAGTTAAATCTTTTCACATGCTATTTTTAGCAAGAAGCTTAAAGTCTATATTTCAGCTCATTTTCTCAACATTTTTATTGTTCTGTAGTCCAATAAGGCAAAATGCATTCTAGTGTGGGTGTGTATAATCCAAAAGTTACTAGATCAGATCAATTTTTGACCTATTTTTCATGTGTGTTCCCATTTTCTGGGTCATCATGGATCTACGCATCATGTGCATAAAGCATTTAAGCTAAAATAGGAGACTAGAAAACAGACTGACAAAGCAAAGCAGGAGGCTGGTCAGTCAAGGTCCATCCTCAGTCCAGTTTTATGCATCTGATTAATATTCCACTACATCTGTATTAAATACAGGTACATCTCAGAAAATTAGAATAATATGAAAAGTTCAGTATTCTCTCATTTCAGAATGTGAAACCCGTATATTATGTAGAATTATTACAGAAACATTTAATACATTTAATTCTTGAAATTTTGGTGATTGTGGCTTTTAGATAATGAAAACCCAAAATGCAGTGTCTCAGAAAATTAGAATATTACATAAGATCAATGGGGGGGGGGATAAAAAGGATATTTTAAACAGAAATATCAGGTTTCTGAAAAGTGTGTTAATTTCCATGAATTTAATAGTTGGTTGGGCCTCCTTTTGCATGAATTACTGCATCAGTGCGGCGTGGTATGGAAGCGCTCTGCTCGTGGCGCTGCTCGGATGTAATGGAAATCCAGGTTGCTTTGATAGCAGCCTTCAGGTCATCTACAGGGGTTGGGTCTGGTATCTCTCATCTTCCTCTTGACAATACCCCACAGATTCTCTATGGGGGTTCAGATCAGGTGAGTTTTAATAACACCATGGGCATTGAAGCAGCTTTTGGAACCTTTGGCAGTGTAGGCAGGTGCCAAGTCCTGCTGGAACAGGAAATCGGCTTCTCCATAAAGCTTGTCAGCAGAAGGAAGCATGAAGTGCTCTAAAGTTTCCTGGTAGATGCTGTGTTGACTGTTGCACTTCAGAAAACACAGTGGAGCAACACCAGCAGATGACACGGCTCCCCAAATCCTCACTGACTGTGGAAACTTCACACTGGACTTCCAGCAACATGGATTCTGTGCCTCTCCACTTTTCCTCCAGACTCTGGGACCTGGATTTCCAAATGAAATGCAAAATTTGCTTTAATCTGAGAAACAGTCCAGTCCTTTTTGTCCTTAGCCCAGGTGAGATGCTTCTGATGTTGTCTCTGGTTCAGGAGTGGCTTTGACACGAGGAATGTGACATTTGTAGCCCATGTCTAGGATTCGTCTGTGCGTAGCGGCTCTTGATGCGCTGAGTCCAGCTTCAGTCCACTCCTTATGAAGCTCCTTAAATTCTTGAATGGATGTTGCTTGATAATTCTGCCTTCTGCTGGTGCACCTTTTCCTTTCACTCAACTTTCCACTAATATGCTTGGATCCAGCACTCTGTGAACAAGCAGCTTCTTTAGAAATGAGATTTTATGGCTTTCCCTCCATGTGGAGGGTCAATGATCGTCTTCTGGACATCTGTCAGGTCAGCAGTCTTCCCCATGATTGTGTAACCATCTGACCCAGACTGAGAGACCATTTAAATACTCAGGATACCTTTACAGGTGTTTCTAGTTAATTAGTTAATTCGGGTGTGACATCATGACTTTCTAAGATTGAAGGTTTTCACAATATTCTAATTTTCTGAGACACTGCGTTTTAGGTATTCATTACCTGTAAGCCACAATTATCAAGATTTCAAGGAATGAATGTTTGAAATATTTCACTCTGTAAATTGAATCTATAAAATATGTGGATTTCACATTCTGTAATGAGTGACTAAAAATTTTGAACTTTTTCATAATAATCTAATTTTCTGTGCAAGTAGGACTTCAGGGAAAACTGACCATTTCTCCTCTTTTTTAAATAGAAAATATTCAATCTTGAGTGTGTGTGTTGTGTGTTTCCCATCAGGGGTCAGAGGTGATTGACCAGGTTCTGCACACAATCAGCAAGTCCAACAGTCTGGAGGAGCTTACGTTGGAGAACGCAGGACTAAAATCGTAGGTTTTTCCTCCCAGTTACCCCCTCCCAGTTGGATCTCATTTCCTCAACTTTTTTATTTCCTCCCCACACCTTCACCTCTCAGACACCCTCACCTCTCCTCTCTTGTCCTTTCCCTCAAGTCTTTCTCTTGTTTATCACTTCCACTCTTGTCTCACCTCCTCACCTCTCTTCTGCACTTTTTCCACACCTCTCCACTTTTCACCCATCCTCTCATGCCTTGACCTTTCCAACCTGTCTCTTTTTTTTTTTTCCCTTCCTTTTTCTCGCCTCTTACTCTCCACTTCCCCATCTCGAAAAGCTCCAGCAGGACATTCTGAATGTTGACAGCAAGTGTGGTTTGAATCCACTGAAACGCTCATGAAACTGTGAGCTTCACCTGACAAGACTTCATCGTCATTGCACGGCTAGTATCATTTAGCAACACATTTTCCTCATTTAGCGTTAGCCGAGGAGAATTTGCTGCCTCAGGGCAGGATGAGTTACCGCTGCATAATGGTGAACTTCTTACTATTTCCTGGTGGTGAAACACTTTCTACGGAGAGGGCAATTTATACGACTTAAAAGGATGCCCACTGAAATATTCGTCTTGAATGGAACATTAGTTGTCATTTCAAAGGTATAAAGACATTTTAAAAAATATTTTTCAAAGAGCCAAAGGGTCTGCCTTGATCCTTTTTTTGTGTTTATTTCCAAACATTGCATTAAGGAGAGCAGAGACAGACCTAAACTTTACCTTAAATTCTTGTATTAGGCAGTTCTTGTTCTATAAAGAAGCAGAATATTCCTTTTAAAAGAGAGATCCTACGTTTTCAACCATCTTAAAATGGTCGCTTCCTTGTTGGGAGTGGATGTTGATGAGTTATTGTGTAGATGGACCCTTTTTTTTTTTTTTCTTTTAATTTAGTTTTAGTTGTAGAGGCGATTGTTACTTTAGGGGTAAAGTCTTTTTGTACAACTTTAAGCTGGTTAGGACAAAAACCAAACCAAAAAAACATTTTTATTTATTAAAATCTACCTGTTTAATAAATACAGACCAAAGTCATTTTCTATGTGACGCTGCAAGTACTTCATCCAGAAACTGCATCTTAATTCCTCATTCCGGTTCAGAAAACTTGGTTCATACCGTTCATCCCTGTTTTGTTTCACCATTTCCCAACTTAAGTTAGGATCTGAGCCTTAGGATCAGTTAGTATGGCTGGCGAATGTGTTGTTGTATTGATACAATAATTGATTAATTAACAGATTATTTCTTTGCACGCCACTCAGTCTGAGCACACCGACGGACAGAAAGAAGCATGCATGTGCGGAAAACTTGTTCCTAAAATACTGCGCTCCTTTCACAGAGTTAAAATGGAAAATAAAAACAGCATAAATGTATTTGTTTTACAGTTTTCTCTTTATTTTAATGTTTTACATTTTACAAAGTTGTTCCATATTTTCTTCAAACATTTGCCTTTAACAACAAATGCTGAAAGTTCCTCAAGGTTTATTTTTAATTTTCACTTTGAATTCAGAAAATGATTTTTTTTTTTTGTTTGTTTTTATTTTACTAAACTCCTTGTTACTGATTTCACTTGTTCACCCTTTGTTGTTAAATAACCAGACTTTTAAGAGAATGGTGAATTGTCATCTTAATTTTCTGTTAAAACCTTATTTCCACCCTCCTAATCCTGAAGTGCTGATATGTCAATCCAGTTTTTGTTCCCTTTGTGTTTAGAAAGGACACAACTTCCTCCAGTTTTGAAAATCACACCTCTGTCTTAAGAAATCCTGAAATTTTCACCCGTCTTACTCAAATATTTGATTTTATGTCTTTAATGCTGAAGTTGAGATTTGAAAAATATTTTAATGGCTGCAGTGTGGAAGGAGAGCTTCTGCTGAGTGGCAGGTTATTGAACACACTGAAATGTGCAAAAAGCTTTTTTTGATTTAAAAATTGTATTTTTCACATAACAATGTGATTAATCAAAGAATAATCATGCAGTTAATCGCAGGTTTCAACATGTGATCATCCCCAGCTTTTAGTTGAGTTGGGAATTTACTGCAAATAATGTTTGTGGAATGATTGGTATTATTTGTGTTTCTAGCAGTGGAGGGTGGTACAATACTTTTCCCAGAGCGTTTTTTTCCCTAATCACATCAGACATCCAAATAAATACTGTCAAGTTCTGATTTATTTCTTTGTAATATGCCTCTTTTAAGCCTGTACTGCAAACAACATTGAGAATTGATTTTATTGATGGAGAACTTATCATGTTAAGCTTCTGAAATGAAGAATCATTAACATATTCATGGACTGACTTTTTAAATAAGAAAAAGGTAACGGACACAAATGTTCAAAGACGAATATATATTTCAGCATGCCTGTGGGGGATCTTTAAAGCAGTTTTTATATTATTGATTTGTTCTGCCACTTGTTGATGAGCGATCTGTATTAGAATTCATTCGGAGTCTCTCCTTTGGACAGCAGACAATAAGTAAATATTCTGACTCCTTTTAACTCAGGAACCTTTGCTTCTTAAGCTGCTGTGAGCTCTCCATAGCTTTGACTGTTTGTACATTTGAGTGTGTCCGTTTTTTCCTTTTTCAGTTCCCACTCGAGCTGGAAATGGATTTATGAGAGCAGAAAGTGTGAACAAGCCTGTTAGCCACAGTAAACACACTGTGTGTTCGGTGTTTGCCGAAGTGAGGGAAATTGCAAATAAGTTGGGTAATAATTCTCTGCAGGTGTGTCAGTACAAACAGCAGAATATGTGAATTGGTTTGCAAGAAATTTATTTGAAGAAGCAAATGAACAGAGAATTCAGCACCAGCAGCTCAGTTTGCTGCAGATTAAAGTGTTTGAAAAATACATTGATTTCATTGTTAAATGCAGATTCCCAAACTCTCCACTCAGTTTAAATCTGTCTTTTCTTTGGTGGCAGGTCCAGGATTCTGAAATATCCTTCCCCTGTTACCGACCAGACTCCATTCAAAGCAAAACTCAAGACCCATTTAGAGCTTTTGCTTTCAAGTACTTTGTTTAAATGCATCCTGTTCCTTTTAGTGCTTTTTCTCCCAAACCTCCTGGTTTTTATTAGTTTAATACTTTTAGAACTTTTTCTTTACTTTCTCTGTTTTTAATGTGTTTTGTATTTGACTTTACAATGTAAAGCAACTTGAACATTGTTGGAAGATGCCGTAGAAATAAACCGCTTGGTTACAGATTGTGTTAGATGAATTTTACCAAATCAACAAGTTGTTTTGACACTTTTGGGTGAAACAAGGGGAAATCAAGGCACAAGTTTCCCCATAAGTCTTCTGTAACGCTATAAAACAAATTTTTTTTTTTTTTTTCCTCATGTCACCTCCAGAGATTTCCCTCAGAAGATGGCGTCGGCGCTGTCAGAGAATCCAGCCTCTGTAATTCACTCCCTCAACCTGGCTCATAACACACTTGACAACCAAGGTAGCAGCTCTGAACTCTTTCCTTCATCCCACCACTTTCTCTCTTTCTGTGCACCTCCGATTTGTTTCTTTGCTATTGACTCATGCAGCTTTTGTTTTCTTCAAAGAATTCAAAGTCAGTCTCTGTCCTTGATGCATCTTTATTTCCTGCTTTTCTTTGCTTTCCTTTTGCCATTAATGTGTTTTTCAAGCTGTGTAAGTGATCCGTGGGGTGAAGGCTTCATTCCTCTTGTCCCTCCTCTAAACGGTTTTACGCCTTCTGACTTCCCAAATCTGCATTTGAGTTGTGTTACAGCATGTTTTAACCATTTCATGCCATGTGTGTGTGTATTATGTAAGCCGGGCTTTGTAGCCGCGCCAGCACCAATTTCTCATTAGCTAATGTGTGTCTTCCTGTCTAACACTTGTCACTTCGACTTGACTCGGTTCTCTTTCCTGCTGACTTGCTTGCATGTGTGTTTGCCTGTATTAACAGTGTGTCAACGCTTGTGTTATTACAGTCAGTAAAATGGCTGCAGCCTTAACATTTGCAGCGATAGGTGAGTTGTGTTTGCATACATTATGAAAAAATGAGAAAGCCAAGGTGATGCAGGAAACGGGGGGGTAGACATTACAGTGCAATGAATCCTGTTTTTAATAAAGCAGAGTCTTTTGTTATCATGGTGACTGCAGCGTTTCTAATAAAACCGCTGAACTGAAAACTTTATGTAATCTTTCTTGACATAAAGTGCTCGTATACGTTTGTATTTACACTGTGTGTGGGAGAGGGAGAGTGTAAAGTGTGTTTTGGGTTTTTTTTTTAGCTGTAGAACACATGTGACCACAGCAATTTTTGTTGGTTTGTATTGGAAAAAAAAGTTGCATTTTCCTCAACTTTTAACAGGTTTCTCTTGTTGGACACAACCTTTTTCCTAACTGGAGAGATCCTTTTGAACAGAATTATGACCATCAGAACTTCAGGTTGCGGTCTCCTGGAATAATCTTTAAAGTGCTGAACGATTCTGTATTTGAGAGTAAAAAAAAAAAAAAAAAAGTGGAATTTTCTTTTTAAAAATTGATACAAAATATCATTTAATTGTCTTATTTATGTAGTTAAACTAAGGTTTTATTTCCTCCTCTGCTCCTCTTTCCTTTTGCAGGGGTCTCCAACCTGATTCAACAGATCTGCCGGCTCAACAAGGGTCTGCGTCTCCTCAATCTCTCCAAGACCTCCCTCTCCTCCAAGGGTAGGCAAGCTCCTCTGAGGCACAGTAACCACTGGTGGTTGACCTTTTTCCACAGAGAGACAATTTATAGTTAATTAAATGGTAAAGATTTCTGTGCAGAATAATTGCAAAACTACATTTGATCAAAAACACTGAAGGGAATCTCAAGATTTGAAATCAGCTTGGTTTGTGCCATGCACAGTCTCAAACATTTCTGCCCTAAATGCAGCTGCATTTGCTCAAACCAATGAATATGATCCATCTGCCACATGATAATCGGGTCAGAACCATAAGTAGTTGATCGGTTTTTCCCTAAAATCCTATACACGCATTAGTGCAGCGTCCCAGTTAAAAATCACAGCCATTCGCTCATATTTCGTTAGAAGAGGGATTTGACTGATACAGATGCCAATCCTTATATTTATAGCCTCTTTCCAAAAAAAATAAAATAAACAAAACCATATTTCAGCTTTATTAGCAAGGTTGAGATTAAGCAGGAGTGAATTTTAGTTGCCTGGTTGCAAAAACTGAGCTATTTTGCTGCTACAACAAACTATAGTAACTGCGTTTGTGAACAGCAGCCTGAGTTCTGATTGTCACTTACAATGTGAGAAATAAATTCCCACCCTTGATGGAAAAAGGTTTTGTAAACGAGTGTGTAGGATTGTACCAGCTGAATGAAGACACTTAAAGCAGAAAATACTTCTGTTGGTGCTCACTTCAGGTGCACTTAGGAAATCAGAATTATTTAATCTCACTTTAGACAACTCAGATAAAATACAAGAAATCAGTTTTCTGACAACTCCGCAGGGTTTTATGGATCTAGTATAAAAATAGACAAATAAAACCTAGACTTTTGGTGCCCTTCTTGTCTTAAAGCTGCAGCGTCGAACAGTTTGGTTGGTCTTAAAACTGAAATGCAACTTGTACTGATTACTGTCTTCAAATTTCTATGCAATCACATGAAAATAATGCTTTCTTTTTAACTTTTTACTTTTTAAACGAGTGATAAATTGTGCAGATTTTCTTACCATATGACATATTCTATGTTTGTAGCGTAGTCCAGGGTGAACAAAACAACCTCTGGCTTCAGAGAAAGCCTTTATCACAGCTCTGTTTGTTCTGCTTGGCAGAGGAGGATGAGAGAAGGGATGTTTAGCTGGATGCAACCATCTGCTTTCCTGATCAAACTTAATAATTCTTTATAATAAAGCAGTAGGAGAGCAACATATCTGGAACTGCCCATCTGAATGAATTGTGTCTTTATTTAACTTAAAGTTGGTATCAATCATTGAGAAGAATTTTAACATCTAAGTCGTAGAAAGCAGCTGTTTTAGTTTTTTCCTCTGTGTTTCCCTGATGGAGCTGAGTCTCTGCATGTGGTACAACAGCAGTAACCCAATTAACTACTTCAAATTAGGAACTTTTCCAGCCTGAAGACTAGATCTAAGCTGGATATAATGGCCGATGACACTGTGTACTTTTCCTCGCCTCAGACAGGTGAGCTGTCACACAGTCACGCTTCATTGGTTATATCTAAATCATTAGTTACACAGCAGCTGTCCTCAGGCTGAGTCCATCACAGCTGTTAAGATGTTTTTTTTTTTTTTTACCACTGGTAAAAGCCTGATCCTCTTTCTAAAAGTAAAAAGATTATTCAGTTTCACCACCTTCTGCAAGCTTATTTCACTTTTCACCAAGTTGCTTTTAGCTGCATCCATGCAAATGGAAAATAACTACTCTAATAATTCATATAAAAAGCAATTTTTACAGGTGTAGTAATGATTAAAAACATTTAAATGCACCAGAAATGGTTGTAGTTAAATTATGCATTTCATTGTTTAAAGTCATTCTAAGCCCCAGAATTATTATTATTTGGGTGTGACTATGTTGTGCAACTTTATCGACAAATATCCTCTCAAATACATCTCAGCACCACTCCTTCTGGGAAGTTAATAGATCACATCACTTATATAACTATTTAAATGAATTGACACAAATATATCAGACGAGGAATATGTAATATATGCAATCCGAGCAGGTCCTAGCCATGCTAGTGCTCAAGGCGAGATAATGGTTTTAGAGATGTTAAAAGGTCTGTTCAATTAATTGTCATCGTAAAAACAGATTTTTAATACTTTGTTTGTTTTAATACTTTGATTGTTAATACTTTTCACTTTTCTTTTCAAGATAGTGCATGTGGAAAAGGCACCAGTCGGACTGCTTTTTGTTTTTGTTTACATGTCACAGTGGTGCCCCTTGCAGCGTGGCGCCCGAGGCAGTCGTATGTAAAGAATATGTCATTTATTCATGAAGGTAAAATAATCTGAGGGCTGAAGATCACGGGCATCCGATATTGATTTTTGGCTTTGTTGCTTCCACTATGAGATAAATTGTACTCTAGATAGTAGAATGTTGCGTGTTTTAGCATTATGGCTTTGACAAACATATTCTGAATTACTTGACAAGTTTGTTGGTAAATTTCTGAACCAAAGTTTATCATTCATTTTTAAAAGACTCTGCCTGTCTAAGGTCTTTTTCTGGCCTGCTGTCAATTAACCTGATCAGTTGCAATATGGTCCTCCAGCTGTCTAAAAACTATTTATTTTTCCTTTTTGTCTTGTCTTGGCTTGTTTGAGATGTATTCAAGATGATATATTCAAAATTAATGTATGCCTAATGAATCAAAAGGTTGTAGATATCCACCAATTCATTTTGCATGAGAAGATGTGTCCAAACTTTTCATTGATACATGTTTTTTATGCCCCATTTTAAAGCAAAAACAAAAATTTGAGATTTGCATCATGCTTTTATACTTTAGTGTTCCAGTGTTTGTAGAAATATGGTTGAAGATAACCAGATAGTAATTACTACCACTTGATACAAGAGTGTAGCTGAGTGTTGCTTTAATATGTTGTAAAAATGTCAATTTAGATTTTGTTTCCCCAAACTTTTCACACAAGTCGAGATAAATGCATTATTCAAAGCTGTTTTCATGCTTAAGGCAACCCAGTTTGCTTTACATAATCAAGAGACATTCAGACCGAAGAACCGCGAGTCACACACGGAAACGAATGAAGTCACATTCAGGAAAATGAAGTCAAGCTTTATTAAAGAAAATGTCTTATGTAGTTTAAGAACCCTATGTTTAATGAACTAGGGATTGAAGCTTTAGTGATTTTGATTTTTCATGATGCTGCTCGGTGATATGATGGTTAGCGATGATGCCTCCCAGCCACAAGGTTCCCGGTTCAAGTCGGGCCTTTCTGTGTGGAGTTTGCATGTTCTCTCCATGTACACATGCTTTCTCTCCCGGTGCTCCAACATCCTCCCACAGTCTGAAAACAAGCATGTGTGGGTTTGTCTGGTCACTCTGAATCAGAGGTGTTCAGCTCCTCAAGGGCCACAATCCTGCTGCAGATTTTCAATGTTTCCCTGCTCAAACACACCTGACTCAAATCAATGAGGCATTGTGCTGAAGTTCATAGGCTGTTGGGTCCATATATTTTGAATCGGGTGTGTTGAAGCAGGAATACATTGAAAACCTGCAGGACAGCAACCCTCGATGACCGATGTTGGATACCCCAACTCTGAATTCTCCCAAGCAGTTAGTCCTGTGATGGGCTCCCTGTCGGGGTGGATCTGAGCTCGCTCTGGCTTGTAGCGTTGGCAGATCACGTATATCCCACTCACAAATATTTAGGAACTTTCGGTTGGCATTTTAAACTTTATGTAAATTTCAATGCTACACTGACGTATCAGTGTGGAACTTTTTGGTAAAATAAAAGTGTGTTAATTACTTAATTCAAACCGCTTATCGAAACAAAAGCTGACAGTGGCAGTGATTTTTCACAGTACATATTTCAGTAACTTGTGTGTGTTTGGTATAATGAAGAGGATGGTTTCGATGAGTTGTTTTTGAACCAGAACATTGAAGTGATTCACATAAAATGCATTTTAGCTTAATTCTGACATCAAGCAAGTATCTCCAGGTTTATGGGGCAGACGTTTTGAGTGCCTTGTGCACCAGAAGCAACATTTGAACATCCATTGTTTGGCACAGAGGAAGCCAATTGCAAAGATCAGATTAGTTGCTGTTATCTTTGTGACTTTTTTTTTTCCAGACCTGTAAAAACTCCATTACAGCAGTCAAGAAGAAAACTAAATTAGATTATCTTGACGTTCTGAAAGATTAATTTAAAGATTGTAATGTATTGATGCATTTTTAGATGACAGATGGAAGAAAAGGAAGAAACAACGCTTGAATATGATTTACTTTTTTTCTTCACTTCCTTGTGTCTCTGCGTGGCAGTTTGGATGAGGACATGTTGACAACACATAATGCCAAAAGTGTAATGCAGCATATGTCACAGACAATGACCTTCATACCGTGTTAGTGTGTGTGTTTTGATTGGGAATAGGTATCATTTTAAAAGGCATTGAGATGACACAATTGCTCAGCAGGAACGCTACGATGGTTCTGACCTTGAGTGGTGGGTGTTGGTGTGACTTTGCAGGGACTGGACACTTGTTGAATATTTATAGATTTCTCCTTTTTTCCTGCTCCCTTCCTTCTGTCTCAAACACTTCCATGTGTGCCCTCACAGTCACAGGTTTGCTATAAACATAAATGCACCGGTCATCCTTTACTGTCTTACACACACACACATATCACAATGTCACACTGACTGGATGATTTCCAAAAGCAGCTAATGGAAACAATGGAGAGAGGGAGGATTAGACACCCTGTCCCCTCTTACCCTCATTTCCTTCTTAATCGCTACAAATTAGGGATGAAGAGATTAGCACTATGCTAGTTCTCCATAGCAGCAGAGCAGAATGCATTTCCTGCAGTCGCTGATTTATGTTCCCTGAGCAGGACACAAACTAATAACGGTTGTACATTTTATATGTTCTTCCACTACTAGAAATCTCTGCTGTTTTGCTCCAGTATTTAAATTCAATCCTCCACCTGCTATGATGTGCTGTGTTTTGCATCAGTGTTGCAGAGTGGAGGATTTTAATGAGGGGTTCCATCAGGCCTGTGGGTGTAATTGTGGTATGATCTGATTTGAGAGAAGCGTTTTTTTGTTTGGGTTTCACAGTTCACTTGGAAACGGAGATGGCTGGCTTCTTGGGCTTTTTTTTTATGCAAGCCTGCCACCTGAGCTCACAAGTTTCAGCTCAATTATTTTATTCTCCTCCAAAGTTCTCTCATAGTCCATCATTATACAGTCCCATGTTCAATAGTTACTATTAAGTCCCATCAGCAGCACCTAATTAGCCCACAGAAAAGTGTCTGTGACTGTCAGATGGTAAAATTACATAATGATGCACCTCTTCTGCTTTTCTGATGATCACCTCTTCCTTCCCTCCGTTAGGTGTTGTCTCTTTGTCTCAGGCTTTGTGTTCAAGTGATGACTACTCCAATTCTCTGTTGCACCTGGACCTCAGCAAAAACCCTGGAGTTCTGTCTGGAGAGGATGCCACGGTAAGTGACATGTAGCACGTATAATAAGGAGAGGGTTTCAAGAAAAACTCCTGAAAAAGCCATTTTGCACTCGGCTGAGGCTGTATAGTTGGTGCATGGAAATGAAGAAAATTTGCACTGTAACAGACGGAGCAGATTTGCTGAATAAATCATGAAGTAATCTGACTTTAAAGCTGATATTTGCTCGGAGTAGTAGATGAACCTTCAAGGTCTAAACACCATGTTTTTCTCATGTGTTTGGTGTTTGATCGGTGGTCTTCTGATCACATAAATTGCTTGTACCCTCTCTCTACAAAGGCGTAATGGCAACTGGCAGGAGGATTAGTCCCTCTTTTTGCTGCCAAATCAGACCTGACTTGTTCCGGCAGGGACTCGACTAGACCTCTGAAGATATGGAGCTACACTAAAATGAGACCTTCATGAGTTTGAGTTCTTGTAAACGCGTGATTGGATTGAAATCTGCCAATTTGGGATGCCAAGTTAACCTCTGAAGCTCATGTACTTCAAAACATTCCTGAACCATTTCTGTGGTGTCGCAGGGGCACATTATCTTGCTGAAAGAAGCCATCAGGTGGTGATTAATGGGTTTTATGGGTCATAGCATCCCATCATACCTTTCCAACCTTAAAACTCTGTGCTTCTGACTTGGTTTGATGTCATACTGAGAATGATCATGTAGATTCCTGCAGCATCTGGAGACTGACACACCACAATTCTTCACTACACCATGTTGCACACCAGCAACTATTACCCATTTAGTTGTGTTGAATGTCCACCATGACTGATTTGGCAAAAAAAAAAAAAAAAAGAGGCCATTCTTGGAGGAAGTGAAAGAGAAAGAAGGGCCAGCAAGAGTTGAATCAACATTAGACTGACTTTTACTGGCTGGGTAGAGCTCAGAGCAGAGACAGGATGCAAGATGGATAGCAGAATTAGCCGTTGCAAGGGGACACAACAGTGTCCAAATCTGATAAAGTGCAGTTCTTTGTTCTTAGAGAAAAACCCAAATAAATGTCTGACAGGTTTTTCAGCAGAACATTAAACGCATCAATCATGTTGCCCTTGATGAGTTAGGACTTTATGACCGACTCCACAAAACATAATTAACTGGACCAGACCACCATTTTTCATAACTTTGAAGTCCAGCTCTGAAGCTCATGAACGTCTCGTTCATGCTTTCCACTGTGGATGCAGGACAGCGTGGGAACTCTGACTGGTCTGGCGCTATGACGACTACCTCTCGCGCTGAATAATCAGATTACACCCCCTCGTCAAACTTGCATTAATCACTATGGTTACTCTTTTCTGCCTCCAGCATGAATTTACTTCAACTTGAAGCACGGAAGTTCCACTTTTAGTTACATGTTATAGCTTTTTTTTTTTTTTTCTTTTCCACATGGCTTTTAAAAAACCTAAAGCTGGGTGTTAAAGAACACCCCATATAACAATAAAATGAGACGCAACCAGCCAGCCTCTTCAGGCTGACCCTCGGAGGCTCAGTGCTGCCTGAACACGCTCCAATGTCTCCATACCTTGTCTACCTCTCTCTCACCAAGGTTTGATGCCATTGTATTCTTGGATTAAAATTTTTATCAAAGATCCACTAACTTGGAAATGTACCACCTCATTTTTTTCAATCACATTTTAGTAGATCTGCTGTGAGAAGTATTTCTACGCTGCTAACAAGAAAAAATTTGACTTAAATTGGATGTCTTTACTAACCGTGCGACTTTAATGTGTTAATTACAATGAATTAATTACAGTGAAATTAAACGATTAAAAAATTATTTACTCACAGATCTCAGAACGTTTGTCAGTGTATGATTTCCTGGTACACCAGTTACACTGATGTAGACTTCCGCTAATAACTTAGCAACAGTTGTGCTAAATTAGGACAGTTTTCAGACCCCTCTAGCGACTCTATTTGAAGAAAAAGCAACTGTTAATAAGTCTAGCAATGTAATATTGGAGACTTTCTTTTGGTGAGTAACATGAAAGCACGTATAGTTTACTCTCTGAGCAGAAGCGACTGCTGCATGAGCCCCTCCCCCGTCCAGAAGAACACACAAGAAGCTTGGTCCTCACGCAGCATCCAGCTTCAAGCCGCAGTCAGAACAGGAGGTGATCACCTCCATCGCATGACCAGAGTGAAGATGAAACTGACTGACCCTGTCTTGGTTTACTGACATATTTTAATAACTATTAATGAAGAGTGTGGACATAAATATTTAAAAAGTGAAAAGAACTGTAACATGTTGTAGAGATGTTTAGAAAACAGCTAAAGTTGTGTTAAAGTACTTAAAATGACTATTTAACTTTTTCTTGTATTTACTGTTTTAAAATTAAATGCAGTTTTTTTCAGACAATACTAGAGCTGTAGTTTATAATGTCTGTCAAATATTTGGTTTAGTCATCAACTAAAATCCATTTAAATGAAAATGTTTCTTTCTTGGGCAAATACTGTTATGCGATTTAAAATGTGACATTAATATTAATTAGTTACAAAGCCTGTAAATAATTAGATACATTTTTTCTGAAACTGAGTCCCACCCTTCGTCTAAATACAATAAACATATAACAGATTTTTTTTTTTCTGTAGCTCAGGTTATTTAGTTGTTTTGAATTAATGGAACTGTTGTAATTACTTGTACTAATATGTACTGCTTATATTAGGTTTGTGTGGAGCTCATATTCCTTGAAGACAACTGTTTCTATGGTAACATCAGTCAGCCTTTTGTATTGTTCACCTAAATATAAAAACATTGCTTCTTTCACATTGTTCAATAATATAATAAATAAATTTAGGGGAAAATAATAACCCTTTCCTTAATAACAGACAATGTCTTTGTGTTTTTTATCCAGAACCTGTACCTGTTCCTGGCCCAGCCCAACTGCCTGGTCCATTTAGACCTGTCTGGGACAGACTGCACTGTGGACTCGGTTAGTACTCCTATTTTTGATTTTTATTTGCAATCCCTATCCAGCCTTCACTTTCTGATTTCATCCCCAGGACGGGATGCAGGCCAAAAAAACAGGAGCCTTGTGTCCTGCATGTAAAATGCTCATCATGCAAAGCCTCTGCTGACTTTGTCTCAGGTCTCTTCTTGTGTGCAGGGATGCAAATGATGCTGAAAGCTCGTAGGAAGTACTAAAATAAAAACTATAGAGAAATTCTGATGAAAAACACAGAAATATCTGTCCAGGGTGTACCCCGCCTCTCAGCTAATGTCAGCAGCAGTCGGCTGCAACCTCCAGCTGCAGCCCTCAGCAGGACAAATAGAGAAAGATGGATGAATTAAGTATTAGTATAATGCATTATTGCTATAAAGAGTCACTGTTGTGGTCTTACTGCATCTAAATTTAGCAGGTCATGTGCCAACATGAAAATTCAGCCTCTTGCTGCATTAGTGGGTTTGCTCACAGTTATGAGGACGCCGCCTGAGAGGAGTTGAGACTGCAGGTAGAGTGTCTCCTGTTGTAGGTTACTGCTTAGATGGCTTTACTGGTTGGTACTTTGTGAGTATTTGAGACTCAGTAAAACTACAACTATAGTGCTTTGTTTTACTTCTGTTTTGTGGTATTGAGCCTGATCCTGAAGCCCATCAAAGCTGTCCTTTTTATTGTTCTCTCCTCTGCAGTGAGGTTAGAGATCAGTGTCAGCTACAGATTTACGCTGAACTCGGCTCTTGTTCAGCAATTTCTCAGTAAGACAGTCTTTGTGCTGCACTTTACTGTTGATGTGATGTCAGGCCTTTGTTCAAGTTTTTGCATTTTATTTCAAAATATTTTTCCAATATATTTACCCTGTATTCCAGAACAACCAGTCACTTTTTCTTTCACTTAAATAAAATGACATGCATATTCGCAAAGCATTCCCACATTTTCTAAAGTGTAAATAAAACTTGAATAAAGAAAAGTAAATAAAATGGGAAAAATCAGCCTCAAAATTGTTTGTCCAGTGTGTCCTCTCATAACAAAGCTTTTTGAACGTGCTCCAAACATGACTGTGAAACTGAATAATTAATGATTTAAAAAGTTAATTTTAATAGTTGAGGTGTTCCACGTCCTCGAGGCTAGAAATGTCAAGCTCCAGCACTCATGGTTTCTTTAATAAAGCCTGAATAAACATCTGAAAAAAGTAGTGACTTCACATGAAGGATGTTTATACACTGGATGAATGGGCTGTTTCACCTGCAGTGGAACTGGTCATCCACCAAACTCTACCCCAGTTTGCAGATGGAGAGCATCCTTCTCCTGAACATTGTTTGGTTCCATAGCCTGCTGGTCTTATACTGAGTGAAAGTGTCTGTGAGGTATGATGCCTTCATTGAAAGTGCATCCGTGAGCTGCTTGAGTTGTTTCTTTTCATGTTACCTTGCCACTGAGTATTTATAATTACTGGCTTATGTGTGTCGAATCATTCAGACTCTAATTATTCCCAGATCAGTTTGTTACGGGGCAAGATGGCACGGTTTCCATTAAGGATCTGATTGTTCTGATTATTATGATTAATATGTGCTCAATAAAAGTATAAAATCACATAGACTTATAGGTTTTAAGTATTTTTTATTGATATATTTTGATGCCAATATAATAAGTACATTGCAGCAAAGTAAAGTAACGAGAAGCCCTGTTCCAACAAGAACATCTCGACTCTAAACGGTAAGAAAATCGTACAGATGGAAAAGGCTGCAGGACCTCTTTCTGGACCTAGGAACCTTCTTACTGGAAATTACATTGCAAAAATGTTTATTTATTTACTGAACAGAGAAACAGAAGCACCTAGCTTGCAGAGTAGCTGCCACTTGAGACTTAAGTAATACTAGAACAGGGAAAAAGGAAAAAAAAAGACTTAAAAAAAAAACTTCTTAAATTAAACAAACCAGTGTACACAGACGACTAAGAAGCATCAAACCTCCTCCAAGTCCAATTCAATTCAGCTTTATTTATATAGCGCCACTTAACAACAATGTTGTCACAGGGCACTTTACATAAACATCATTTCAAGCCAATTCATACATAGCCGAATCATGACTTCGATCCAATCCCCCATCCTGAGCTGCACGAGGCGACAGTGGGAAGGAAAAAACTCCCTTTTAACAGGAAGAAAACCTCCGGCAGAACCCGGCTCAGGGAGGGCAGCCATCTGCCTCGACTGGTTGGGGTGGAGAGGACAAGAAAGACAGATCAACATGTACAATTGCACTTATTCAGGAAGACCTGCGGAAAAAAGGAGAAATAAGTTAGAGACGGCAATGTTGGTATATATTTATACATTAATATATTAGAGTAATAGAGCGAGGTACTTCTCAGTACATCAGGTGACATCCCCATTGCTACATAAGTAATGGATGGCTAGACTACCCATAACTATTAAGAGCAATGAGCATAACCTGGACAGTTGGGTCCCGTACATGCAGACTCCAACTCAGGAGATACTCATATCCTAACTATAAGAATCATGAAAAAGGAAGGTTTTCAGCTCGATCTTAAAGGTGTGGAGGGAGTCTGGCTCCCGCCTAACAGTCATAATAAAAAGAAAGTTGCAAATGACACGTTTCATTTCAGTTTTACATTTGGTAAAGAATTTGGTTGATGACCCTGCAGGTGGTGAAACCTATTCAGTGCATTTCCTCTTTCACTGCAGCGTTTTTATGACCTCTTTACAAGCTGAAGAGTCCATAATGACACCTTTGTAACCACCAAGACACCATAAGGATGACTTAATCAGTTTGTTTGGAGGTAATAACTCTTCCTCTACTGGTGTCCCACAGATATGCACCTCCACTGCAACTCGCGTGAAAGCAAGCAGATATGGTGTGATTTAGTTTTTTATTCCATGTTGAAGTTACGCTGATCCGCCAACGTGGTTCAGGCATGATCTTTTATGGAACAATGAGGGAGCTCAATGATTAATTGTGGCGTTTGATACTGTGACTGATAGAAATAACATAATCGTGACATCTTAAATAATTCCACATTATTCTGCAGATTTTGCCTGCCTTCTCCTTTCCTGTGCTATATAAAGAATTTTTTTTCAGTTATCTTATTCATTCCTCCTTTCCCCCCCCCATTTTATTCACCACAATATTATGTTTTATATGGTAGGTTATTTTAGTTTCGAGACTGGAGTCCCGGTCCCGGCCAATCGAGCACCCACCCAACCGGCGGAGCCACCTGCCGCCCCATTTCTCTACTTTTTAGGAGAAGCATCTTAATACGTCCTCTGCCTCAGGAGTCTTTGGTTTCTTTGAGCCGTTTGCTGGTCTCCACCTCACCTGAGCAGTGTAAGCAGGAGCCTGTTTGTTTACTTTCTCTTAATGGGGGCCAAGAACTTGGTTCAGGATTATTACCATGAATTAGAAACACAGCATCTGTTTTTGTTTTCTATCTTTGTCAAATTTTCTTCACAGGGCTAAGAGTTCTCTCTGTGAGAAGCACATTGTTGTTTTTCTAATTGTTATTTATCCTTTTAAAGCAGAACGATCAAAGGGAGGCTTTTCTTCGTGTTGGCTTGTTGCACTGAATTATTAATAGGTTTCTGTTTTTAATCCATGCTGATGTTCACACGACACTTGATCAATCCGAGATGGATCACACTGTCGAGGAGGGAAAAATGGATGTGTCCGATAGTGTAACCTCTTGCTGGTGATGAGACTACACTTAAAAAGTCTTGAAAGGGTTTCATCGCTGTCATGTTTTCTTCTCGTGTCCAACAAATGTGTTTGTTTTTGTTTTTTTTTTAAATCACTTTATATGTAGAGTAATTGGGTCCCTGTACAGTTTAATGCTCCTCAAAGCTTCATGTATTTGAAAGTTGGGCATGTCTTCACAAGATGAGTGTTCAGTTTGAAATGTGCATTGATGGATGGCGGACGTCTGCATGATGGTACACTGATCACATAAGCAGGGGAAGTGTATGTGGCTGTGCATACTTGATGTGATGTCCTCTGAACCCTTCTCCCATTTTTAATGTGAAACTTGATGAATATGCACGATAACAAATTGAAGAACAGTAAGTAATTATTTTTCCTTGCTAAAGCTTCAGCTTGACTTTGATTCAGTGCAATGCAATTACACTTCTTATTGCCCATTCGCTCCTGCTGTGGGGAAGTAGAGGACTTCTCTGACAGATGAGCACTTTCCGAACACACTTTGTGAGATTAGTAGTAACACTGGCTGCTGGAGCTCGGAGGCATTAACCCTCCAATAGGCAGGAATGTTGAAATAATTAAGGAAAATAAGTCTTAGCTACTCACAAGAAGCATATGACCATTATCTGTCAGTTTTGGACATTGATCTTATTTATGCTTATAATGAAGAAAACCACTTTTCTGAGCATAAAACTCACCTCAGCACTTTCAGTTTCTTTCAGTTGAAGTGAAATGTGTTTTGGCTATTTATCACTCAGAATAAAATTCTCTATAAATTGATGTTTTAGCTTCCAGGCTAATCAATTCAGTCCCTCTTAATAGTCCATCTTCATAGTGAGAATACTTTTTACATTTTAATTGTAGCTGTCAAATAGGTCAAAGTATTAAAAGAAATTCAATCAAGCACCTCCATACATGAGAATGGTGATTATGTTGCTGCAGCGCACAGCTGCATGCAGCTGACTGTAGACAAAAATACAATTATTACCAGAGCAGAAACTCTGTCGGCATTCCCCACTTAAACTTAAGCACCTTATATTTAGACCTTATTGCCTGTGCATTAATCCTGCTCCTATAATAAAGACGGCTGTTTCTCTGGAGTCACAGCAAATCTTCATCAATTAGTTCATACATGTATTGTATTGCTTTGTTTACAGCCAGCACAGCGCTGTATTATAGACTTTCATTGAATTTGTCCCTCGTTCATATTTCTTAGAAATCAGACAACAGCTAATAAAGTAACCAAAATACTCAAACTCTTTATTATTCTATACAAGCAGCTGCTGTGTTAGACAGAAATGGTGAAATAAATCTTAGAATAGATGGAAAACCCTGTTTTTGTTCCCGTTTTGACAAGCTGTAGCGTCTCATTCTGTTTTCTGTCTTTCAGACAGCCTGCCAAGTCTCAAATTCTTCTCCAATAATGTCTGCATTATACACGAAGGAATATATTCATTTAAAAGGCTTTTGCCTGAAACAGGAAATAGTTATTTTTCTTTAGTCTGTTCATTTTTAATTCATGCCAGCTTTAATCTTCTCCCATAATAATTTGTGTGGAACCAAAATAACTGTTAACACAACGTGATCATGTTGGCTTTGAGGACAAAAATCCCAAAAATGTGTGTCTTGTGTGTCCCTGCCAGTTGTTCGGGGCCTTGCTGCGAGGCTGCTGTGCTGACCTCTCCTACCTGAACCTCTCCAAGAATTGCTTCTCTCACAGGTGAGCAGAAACCTCGGAAGTAAATACATCTTTCTTTTTTTTGTTTTTGATTTTCATGGGAGGAAAAAAAAAAGATAAAAAAGAAAAAAGTACACAAACACATTTGTTTGCTTGTTATGACTCAGCCAAGCAGCTCTAGAGAAATTCCAGCTGGGAGGCATGGAGGGAAGCAACCATCATCATCATCATCATCATCAGTTTGTTTTCTCCTGTAGCTTAGCGTTTAGCCCTGGACCTCGCTCACAGATTGCCGTACTTACTCGCACGCCTCGTGTCCCTCATTCGTTCTGCCTTGCTGCATATGTGTGTACATGTACACGTCTCTGTTTACTAACAAGTTGTCTGTCAGGAGCTTGTTTGCATGCCCAAAAGTCCCCTTTTTTTTTTTTTTTTTTCCCCTTCATTTCTTCATGTGTGCATTGGCTGAATGTGTGTGTCTTGGTTTACCTAGCTAGAAGGCAGAGTTCTGCCTCTCATCATGTCATGTCCCACAGGAGCCCAGGAGCCTCCCTGCTCAGCATATTACATTACAGAATTAGAGAGAGAGAGAGAGAGAAAGAGAGAAGTTAGTGAAAAATAAGGCTAATTTTAGATGAGAATTATTGTTCTAATCCCCAGGCTCCCATGTCGGCATTATTGTACTAGCTCTGTCTGTTTCTTTGTATCTACAGTATATCTCCATCCATCTTTTAATTCTTTGCTTTTGTCTGGCGACACCTGGCGCGTCCATCCTCTTGTCCTTCCCATGCCTCCTATTCCCTATTCCTTTCCCCTCACCCTTCTATTACACACCTCTCTCCCCCTTTCTGTCTCCTTACCACTCTTTCATTTTTTCCTTGCTTCACCTTTCATCATCTTCTTTCTTTTCACCCCCTCCACCTCTCTGTCCATCCCACCTCCCACCAGTCCTCTGGTATTAAATGCATGCTGGGTCAGAGCTGCCTGTCAGACGGCTGCAGCGTTACGGTGACGACATGGAGTCACAAAGCTGAACGGAGCCGATAAGAACAGCTCGACTGCTCATGAATATAGAATCGCCTGCTTCCTCACTCATCTGTACATGTACAGATGTCTGCACTTTGGAGAGACAATGAGCAGTCCACGTAGATACTGTTACTCACACGTGTGCTTGTAAGCTGCTGATACAGCTCTCCAGAGAGTGTTATGTGAGAGAGACGTTGACACCGTATCTGCTTATGCGACAGAAGCCGTTCTGTAGCTGCGGAGGCTCGACAGGCTATATGCTAATCATTACAAATGGGCCAAAGAAGAGCTGGTGTTCCACACACTGGGAGGTTATCGCTCTGGCAGCGAGCTGCCTGCTCTCCCTCCGCTGCCGTCTTAATGTCTTCATCTTCTTTTTACTTTTGACCTTTTACATTTCTTTATCTTGATTTTTTTTTCCTACATAAATTAATTTACTCTTATTTTTTTTCTCAACTTTATCTCACAGACTCCCTTCTTTGGTTTTATCACGCTGCCGAGTTAATGTGGTTTTCTCTGTGTTGGAGAAATGGTGCAGCATTCCTAACAAGATATATAAAAACTTTCTCCTTTCTGTGTGTGTGTGTGTGTGTGTGTGTGTGTGTGTGTGTGTGTGTGTGTGTGTGTGTGTGTGTGTGTGTGTGTGTGTGTGTTTGCATACGAGCATGCAGGGTTTGCAGTTTTATTTTCAGTTCAGGCCAACTTACAGGCTGAAAAGTCACATTTGGATTCATCTAATTTTAAGTGGGCTTCTGTTGAGTTTTTGTTTCTTAGTTTTAGTGTTATAACTTAGGAATCCAGGATATGTTTTATATTTTCTTCTTTTATGACAAGTAAATTAGTTTACCTGATGCACCTTGATTTTACTTCCTTCCATTTTAACTGCATTTCTTCTGTGTTTTGTTGCTGCCCTTGAAAAACACCAGCTTCCAAACAGCTAATTACTTCTTCTGTATATATTGTCAGGTTTTCTTTGATTGGTACCTGATCCTTTAGTGCATATACTGAGGGAGTAATATCTGATTTGCACTGTTCATGGTTAGAAATTTTACTTTCATTTCATTAGTTTTCACTTTTTAGCATGTAGTACAAGTCAAAGATATGGACACACCCTTTAAACTTGAATACATAGGTGTGTCCAAACATTTGATTGGTACTATATATTACCAGGTTTCTCCTTGGGTAGTATCAGATCCTGCATTATTTGCTCAGTATCTAGTGTATACCACCTGGTTTCCTCTTTTTTTTATTGCAAGAGACTAATTCTTATGAGTTTTTTTTTTTTTTTCATTTCCCTGCTAATCCAAGCGGTTTCTGCTCGTGCCCCTAAAAACCTCCTTTTTTTTTTTTTTTTTTTTTTGGTATATGGCAGGAGAGACTAATTCTGATTATTCTATCCTTTGTATAATTTGTAATATAATTTGTAAACAAATTGTCTGTCAGGCTGAGGATGGAAAAGCTGCGAAGTGTAAAAGGGAAGGGAAAAAAAAAAAAAAAAAAGCCTTCTTGCACAAGTAAACATCACGGACTGCTGGGACAGGTAGCGGGTAATCGTTTCCTGAAGAAGCAAACCTTATCGTTCTGCAAGGATGAATTCATCCCTCCCTCGTGCTTTTTTTTTTCTTGTCCCTGCCACTCATTACTTCATCCTCTCTCCAGACTCCCTTCGTCATCATCCCGGTGGTGAATTATTTGTAGAGAGGAGGCTGAAGTGGCAGATTGGCTGCTTGACAATTGCTAAACACAGATCACAACATTCATCGCAGTATGGTCCTTTGTCTGACTCAGAGGACACATCAAACATCCGCGCTGACTGTCTTTTCCCTGATGATGGGCTAATTTATGCCAGTTGCCAAACAGATGTTTGGATGATTAGTGATATGCTTGATCCTGCTGTAGTAAATGCCAACTTTACCACTTCATGGTAGTGACTTAATGTAATGCTGACCTAAATGTCACAGCTAGCATCTGTCCGCTTCATTCTCCCTTCTATGTTCTTTTTCATTTGTGACTTTCGTCCTCATCTGATGCAAACTTTCCATCTCGCTTCATCATGTCCTTCCATCATCCTTTTCTGCTTTAGTCTTTTATCTGCTCTAATCACTCTCTTACTGCCTTTTACATGCTAACTGCCTGGATGCGATCCATCTTTAATGCTCCTCCCCTCCCCCCCACCTCCTTTTTGAACAACTTTCTATTCTTTGTTTTGTTCTTTCCAGAAAAGCGAGAGACTCTCTGCCAACTTTCCGACAGTTCTTCAGCTCCGCATTCAGCCTGACCCATGTCAGCCTGGCCTCTATGAAGGTCCCCCCTGATTCACTGAGGTGAGTCACAGTCGCAGGAAAGGATTTACAGAAATACCATCACATATCGACGTGCAAGTCGCTTGTATGGTCTGAACTGAAAAGGACTTTTTTTGTGTTACAAAATGATTTGAACTGAACATAAATAAATTTTACTTTATTAAGCCCAGAATGGAAGTCAGCAGCTGCATTTTAAATAAACTAATAATCATCATTAGAAAATATATTTTTAACAGTCTTGTACTGTTCATTGTAGATTCAAGCTGAAGAATCCTCTGACAGAACACATGGTGCTGTTTAATAAATGTAAAGGGTGTGTGTCTACCAGTTCATTTAGTTTCCTTAACCGCTTTACGCCTTGTTGTAGTGCTAACCGTATCCACCGTTAGCACTAGAAAACAGAAAATCACGTCATGAGGCAGACGTCAGCAGGTCGTTTTCTGTTGTCCTTGTGTCGAACCCATTTAAAACAGACAACAGTGAATTACAAAGTAATGGAGGCATGGAATTAACCGCCAGACACACTTCTTGGCTTTAGATAATGAATAATAATATGGCGAGCTTTTTGTTTTAGTTTTACTCTTTTAGTGAGAATTACAATGCCTGTTTAGACGTGGGCTGCTGCAAGTGGTGAGATGATGTAGCTCCTTAAACGTGAGAATGTGCAGGTACATTATGCTGGTTGCACCATTGTTAATGTTATTTTTAGATTTTTTTTGTCTTGTCCAGCATTTAAGCAGGCAAAATGGATTTTCTGGATGATCTATTCTGCTGGGCAAGGGAAGCACCTAGATATAATGCTCCCCTTGATATTCTGGATTTTAATTTTATTTTTCTATTTATTTTGCATAATTGTTTATATTACAAAGTTTTGTATTGCTGGACCGGACTGGAGAGGACAGAAGAGGGACAGAAAGAGAATCAAAAAGAAGAGAAAGCAGAAAACACCTTGTACAGAGAAAAAGAGAGAGAGAAAGGAGAAAAAAAAAGATTGAAAAAGAGAACAGCCTACATACATTTGCTTGTATATAAGCACACATAAACACCCACTTATATATACACACATCCATACACCTATACACACTGGAGTCATGTTCCCCCATCAACTATCAAGAAAACCCAGAGCTCAAAAGCTAAATTAGACACACAGAAATAAAACCAGTCGTTGTTAGTAAATGACCCTGCAGGCGACTCAGTGACTGTGTCACATGCAGAACATACAGAGTGGAACGTGTTCAGAGAAGAGTGATCATGCCAATGTGGCCCCGCCCACACGCAGGCAAGAGGCAGGCCCGGAGAACCATTGTTAATATTATTTTTAGATTTTGAGCAGGTGTCATTTTGTCTGTTCTCTGATAGGCTGTTGTGAGCTTGTATGTTTGTGTTTTAATTTGAGATTTATAAATCAGCTGCTGATTTTAGTCAGGAAGAATAACTGCTGTGAAAGGTCAGCAGCTAATGGGGATCTAATAAAACAAACAGTAACAATCCACACACATACGCACACAAAAGTAATTTTACAGTTTGTTAAAGGGTCAAATAAAAACTTTTCTGCTTTTTTGTCCATTATATTTTGGATACAGGCCTTAAGGGGTTCAATCACTGGCTTTGATTTTGCCGATCCAACAGTGGCTGAAAAGCAAATTTCCGTCCCCATCATGACTCATAAAATAGATTCAACATCTTGTTGTATGACTCAAATATACTCTGCTCTGAAGGCAGTTTCATTCTTGCGTTCCAACTTGTCCTCGTGCTGAACCGCAAATATAAATGTGCATCCTTATAAATACATTACGAGCCCCAAGTAAGACGTCAAAATAACATTCGTAGAGGCAGTGAGAAGCTTTTATCTTTTCAAAGGCCAGTTATAACAAATAAAGTGATGCGGGGATTTTGTCTTCTATCAAGTGACACATAAATTCATTATCAGTGCAGAGCACATCTGCAGTGAAGGTGCCAAAGCATCGTGGGAAGTTGCGTTTTAGGTCCCAGTAACAAGAGGCCCAATAATGGAGGGAGTCTCTGTGGTGGGCAGACTTACCTGACCTTTAGAGATGTCTGGATCTGATGTGCCAAACTGGAAAGTGTCTTTATCATGATGCCATCACAATGTTTTCGGCCCATAAAGTGTTTTTATGGTCTGGGTTCGTGTTAAAGTGAGATCCACAGCTGCTGTAGTAACAAGCCAAACAAGAAAATGGAGGGATAACAGTAAAAGAGCCAGACACTGTGAATTAAAGTAATAATTAGTATTTAAAGACAAAAATAATGAACCCATCACTCCTGACTGTACAGTGGATGATAGCCAGCAGCACTTCCTCGTTGTGTAAGCGCATCCTGTTTGTGTTGTGTATATACTGTATACTGATGAGTCAGGCCTTCCTAGTGTTGCTGTATTATAAATATTCTGCTGACTATGTTGTTCTGACGATTGTTTAATTCAAATTTGTCTTAAATCTGTCAAAACCAGTTGGTAAAAAAACCCAAAAAAAACAAACAAAAAAACCTTCATTTGGGAAATCTTGCGTACAAAGTTAGTAGAATAAACTGTTTTAACCACTCTCTAATTTTTCTGTCCTTTTGGTGTATACAGTGTAGTTGAGCAATTAAATCAAAGTACTGCTTAGATCATTGGATGGAGAAGCACATAAAATATCATTGAATAGTCACCCACTGCTACTAAATATCAGCAAAATCTGGCTGTAGTGTAGTGAGACCGTAACAGCGAGGCTTAGGATTCGTCTTGGAATTATTTCTGAATTATTTCTATAAATGTTTTGAATAACTTTGTGCATTAAATTTATTGCAAATATGTTGTAATGACTGTAATAATATCTGTAAAGTAATCCAGTAAAGAAATTAAATTTAATAGAGCCTAATAAGTGTTCTTTGGGGTCTCTAAGGATTATGAGCCTGGTTTCACACACTTTTATGTTTTGGTTTTTTTTGTTTTTTTGTTTTTTTGTTTTTTTTTCTCAGGTGGCATTTAGACCACAAACAGATCACTGAAGTGGTGTAGCATCTATCCAGCAGCAGATGGTTTAATCTAATTTATGTTGGGATGAATCTGTTGCCTACCAGCTCAGCAAGCCCAGAGATTCTCTCTCACACTGTTAATCTGTATTTAGTAGAGACTAATGCTAACAACTGCTAATATCTGATCAACACTTCATAGATTTTCATGTAATCTGTTTAGTTTAGGCTCCCCACATGCCAGAAAAGGTTCTACACAGCAGCTAAAAACAAGAAAGACTCCATGAAAGGCGCTTTAGGCATTGCAATCAATCTTAATTCTTGTGGTGTTGGCTTAAAAAAAGACTGTTGGGATTTCCTCCAAAAGTTCGAACGATGAAGAAGTGGGTGTGAAAGCACTTTGTTTTATCATTAAACTTGGGTTTTGAGATTTCCATACAGCCTTGACTGGGTTAGCCAATCACAAGCCCTGAGGTGTCGTCAAATAGAAACCCCCCCATCGTCTTTTCCTTACCTCTTTTCTGTGGCCTCATTGACGAATATTACAGTTAATGGAAAATGGCAGAAATTTGAAGGAACGTTGGCGAAGATGGCAGTGCTCCAATGAGGAGCAACCAAGCACTAAACTTGCACATGTTTAGTAAATATTTTACATAAAGTGTGGGATGGATTTGCCTCCTTTCTTTTATCCAGGATGCTCCAGTGCATCCTGTGTTCAAGCAGAACTTAAGTAATGGGGGTGGGAAACCGAATCAAACCCAAATATTTGGGATTTTTTGCTTCACAATTTTTAAATTGATTTGTTTTTATAAAATTTTTCTCATTTTTATTGTTTTTATTGATCTTTTTACTTGTCTTCCTTGGTATTGCAGCAGCAGAATGATGGTCTGGCTGCTGTGGTGTTTTTCCATCATTGTAATCAAGAAAAATGACAAGCAAAAAAAAGTTTTGTACATTTTTTTTTTTTGCATGTTTTTAGTCTACAAAATCAGCAATATTGAGAAATTGTGAGAATCGCAATTGAAATCATATCAGCACCCAAAAAAATAAAAATCAAATCAGGACTAAAGCATATCGTCATCAGCATTGAGCGAAGTAGAACTGCTCCTGCTCAGATACTGCAGGGTTATTTTGTTCAGTGAGGGAGGTTCCTGTGTAAAACACTGTTTAACCAGACACCCACCCACCACCACCACCCAACACTCTCCCCTCTTGCATCCAGATAGCTTTTATATAACACACCTGGACATCAAAAGCAATCTGAATGGTTCATTGCTAATTTCCATTTTGGCATTTGTTTGGTCCAGCAGGTTTCTGATCATATAAACCTGACTTGCATTCATGAAGAATAATGTTAAACTCAGACTCACAATGATGTGCGGTTCTTTATAAATAGTCACTAAAATAACATGTGAATCCTATTTTTAACCAGCACCCTTTTGTTGGCAGCAGGTTTGAGTGATGCCTCCTCTTTGTGTCAGGAAGAATTACTGCCACAGAGAATGTTTAATGTTTCAAACTTGAAGCTGCTCATGTTAAAAATATATCCACCCATGTGGCTGACGGGTGTAGCAGGTAAAGTTTCACTGCTAAGGGCCTTTAACTTTTATATCCTGGCTGTTCTGGCTTGTACACATAGCTGGTACACAATAGCCTTGAGAAAAGTGTTGTAATCCGCCCTCACTTTGAGCAGAACCACTCTGTTTACAGAACAGAGGTGTTGGGTTTTTTTTCTCTCTCATTGTCATGGGTTTAAATACTAAAATAGTTTGTGCCATATGGAGTGTCGCTTGCATCCAAACCACCAGTGAGACTGACTCATCAAGGTGCGCATTAGGCTTTAAATGTTTTTGTTTAGCCAGTCACCGAACATCTTTAAAGGCCGGACTTCAGTCAGAAGACACAGACTGAAGCCTCCCTGTTAGCCATCTTCCATCCTGCTGACTCGTTTCTGTGCAGGTCTCTGTTTTCTCACCAGCTCCAGGAAATCTGTCTTTCAGCCTGCTCACAGACAGCCAAGCAAAAAGAATCCTGTTTCCCTGCAGGGATAAATGGAACATTGCAATTTCAAAGTTTCTCTGCAAGGTGAATGGCCTGCTGTTAACTACCTATAGCCAAAAACACACACAATCAGCAGCAGAGAAAACAGACTTCCTAGCAGTCGATGTTGCGAGCTGCACGTTGGATCCGAGCCAAAATGGATGGAGTGGCCTCCCCCCTTACTACTTCTCCTCATTACCTTCTCATGGTGCTCAACTCTTAGATGTGATGCCCAGCAGGGCCACGATGTGCAAATGCACTTTTCTCCAATTTTTTTCCTGCCAGCAGAGCTTGTGTACACGAGTTTAAGTACAAAACACCTGGCAGCTTCTCCTGAATGGATATTGAAAGCTTTGCAGGTGATTTCTGTCGGGGACTTAATGAGCGATGAATCTTCATAGAAGCTTCTTTTCACTAATCTGGTTTTTTTTTGGGTTTTTTTACTGTGGCTCTAAAACTTTTAGTTGTACACAAGGAGAATGTAAAACAGGATGAAACGGCAGGTTGGGTTGGCTGATCCCATTTAGGTCCTTAGGAATGAAAGAAACTGCTGGATTTAAGTGGGAGTGGGTACTTTGCTTTGATTACTTTTCACTTGCCTGTCTTCCCTAATTGACTGTTAATCCACATTTAACCAACTAAAACCTTTCTCTCTTTTCCTATTTCTGTTATTGCACTTCTTTTTTTTTTTTTTGCCCAGTGGCCTTTGTGTTTCATGCAGTCTCTCTTTCCAGTCTTAACCTGCTTGTGTGTTCCTTCAGGGCTCTGTTCCTGGGTTTGTCTAATAACCCTCATATCTCTGACTTACACCTGGACATCAGCGGCTGTGAGGTAGGCTCCATAAGTCTTGGCTGCAGGTATATTCACTCATCATCTCTGCAGATTAACACTTGTGGTTATCCCATCATGTTCCTCCTGCCTCTGTCTTCCTCCCACAGTTGAGGTCAGCAGGTGCTGGAGTGATTCAGGAGCTGTTTCCTCGAGTTTCATGCGTGGGGACTTTAGACATCTCTGACAATGGTAGGAAACATTTCTGTACACAAACCCACAAGGGTTCCTTTCGATGGACGGTTTGCGTGATTTACACCCACAGCTGTTTGGATTCCTCATGCAGCTTTTGAAATGAAACATATTTCAATATGTGAGAGAATATTTGGAGAAAGTCTTTTATGTTAAAAACACAGTAATGTATGAAATTTTGGAAATTAGACTCTAGAGGGCAGTGCCATTGTGAGAAATGGAGCCCCAGCGCCTTCAGGGATTTAGTGGTAGAGTTGGGAGATGACTTAGACGGCTGCAGCGTTGAGGAGCAGGAAAGATGATCTAATAGGCAGAAAGACAGAATCATTATTATATTCACAGAACCAAGGTTAGGGGTTAATTGGACCAGAAATTATGCTAAAAGAAAAATGGATGAGAGCAGCGATGTGGAAAGTGAAGATGGATTTTTTTCTTTTAAAGGAAACGTGACAGAGATAACAGACCTGCAGCAAAACCCTGATTCACCAGAGGAATACAGACACAATGAGAGAGAACAGATTCTTGTTCTTTTTTTTTTTTTTATTTACTGGACCTACTCTTAAGCTATTTGCTAAGCTTAACATTGTCTACAGGAGTCAGAAGCAAAGGAAAGAAATTTAGCTGATTCCTGCGTTTTGTCATAAAGTAAATAATAATGCAGACGTACAGATGCACATGAAGTTATTTGAGGACAAAAATTGTGTATTTATGACACAAGAATGTTAGATATGTAATACAATTGAACAGTGGTGGCTTTAGCCTGTATCATGTGCATGAATTTAAAGATCAAGTCATCTGCATTTCAGGAAAATAAACTTACAACAGGGTTTATGTTGAGAGAGCAAATGTTCCCCAAACAATCAAATGCAACCATTTTAGTTAAATCACGTACAACAGAAGTGAAAAAGGGGAAGATGTGGGGTGTTTGAGGGATCTGCTGGTTTAATAAAACAATAAAATTCATTTGACTGTCATAAAGACAGATTTATGTTTATCACAGCTTGAGACCACAGTTATTAAACACACGTGATGCATATGTTGTTTATGATTTGATGCCGTTTCATTGGCTGTGCAGAAAACACCTGCTGTAACATACTACTAACCGGGACGACTTATCTGTTCAGACAAAAGAATCAGTGGTGTGCAGAAGCCTTCAGCAACAGTGAAATGTTACACGGAGGGCTTAAAATCACACATCTTACAGTTATGGCTGCTTATGCTTGAAATTCCCACTGGCCAAGAGTAACAGGGTATGATGTAATCCTTCGAGCTTTACGGATCAATATAATTTTGGTTGAGATTACCTTGGTGTGTTTTTTTTTTTTGTTGTTGTTTTTTTAAATTGGTCAAGATGTCTTGTTCCTTGTTTACGAGTTCTGCTGCTTTGTGAACAGTTTATGTAACATTAGTGAATGTTTTTGTAACATTGGTTTTTGTGTTGAATGTGTTAAACGGAACTTTCTCTGTCATCTTTTGTTTTGCAAACGGAAAGCCCCCATAACTTTGTTTTAACAGATGTATGTGAAGCTTGCTATAGTAGTTATGATTATTGAATGTCAGGCTGTAAGTCAGAATTATTTATGGTTTTCAGTCCCCAAAGAACTCATAACATGTTTTTTTCAAATAAGCAATTTATTGCAGGAATTGCAGCAAATTTATGTTTCAAAATTTTGTTCTTACAAATGTTTGCATTAAGAAATTATTTTTAAATCTCATACTAAAATTTTATTCATAAAAGGCAAACATCAAATGTTGCAAGACATTTACATTTTTTAGGAACAACAGAGTTCATCTTGACTTACCTGGCAATAACGCATCTTTAAAAAGCTGTGACACTGACGGTGTTTGTTTTTTTTAACTGGGAAGCATCCTTTCTTTTACCAACAACGTGTAAACCTACGGAAACAGAAGATAAATAGAATACTTTTGGGAGAGGAAAGTTTTATTACCCCTGCCATGGCAGCGGTCTTGTATGTGGCAGCGCTGGCTTGTCTGTCTCTTAGCAACATAACTCAAGGTTTTAGACAGATTTGAATTAAATTATCAGGAAATCTCAGAAATAAAATGAGGAACATTTTGGGGATGATCAGTCCAGCCTCCAGACTTTTGTACTACTAAGCCATGTTCAGATAACAGGAGCAATATGTGGTTTAGTGTTGTCTTGCAGAAATGGACAAGAAATATCTTTAAAATCTGCATAGTGGCTTTTCAGATTTGCAAGTTGCCAGTTCCAAAGCTACATTTCACCCCATCGTGCCATCAAAGATGTTGGCTTTTGAACTTACAACAAACTGTATGGTCCATCACCTCTGTAATGTAGAGGATGTTATGATCAGTCTTCTTTCCACTCCGCCTCAGTCCATCTCACGGAGGGTTTCACAGCGTCACTGGATCATGTTCACATATGGCTTCTTTGCATGACAGAGCTTTAGCCTGGATTTGTTTGTGGCATGGCAACATGTTTATACAAACATAATATCTGGAAGTGTCCCATGTTGTTATTTCCATGACAAAATAATCTTTATATTTATATATAATACAGAGTTGCTAGAGTAGCTGAAGATTAAAGGCATCTAATACAGATTTTTACCATGCAGCTTGTACACAGAGATGTTCCCACATCCACTGGATGTTTTGATGATATTCTACGCTTTATATAATGAAACATCAAACACTTTTATATGTTTCTTCAAGGGAATATTATTCTGAAGTTGTTTTAGAATGTTTAGATTTTTTTGTATATTGTGAAATCGCTGCACAGCTTTACTCCCATGAGACTCTACCTCTGTTTTTTTTAATAACCAATCATTTCATTGACCTGGTTTCCTGTTTTGTCTACTTCCATTCCAGCATATTGCAGTTTATATCCTAGTTTTTTTTTTTGTTTTTTGTTTTTTTTTTGTTTTTTTAGACATTTTTCCAGTTTTACTTAGAAATAGTAAAAATATACTACTCCTACCATTTCATTTGGTTTCTATGTTCAATTGTGAATCAAATATTGGTTTATAAGTTTGTAAATCATCATTGGGTGTCCCCAGCTTCTTTTTAAAACGTAGTATAAATATGAGATGACGTCTTGGAACAGACAGCTAAATATTTATTCATCTCTATATATATATATAAAGGCTGGTCTTTTTTTGGTTGACCTCATTTCCCCAAATTCTTCATAAATGATTTTTAGAGCTGTTTTGGTTTTTTTTGTTTTTTTTGTAACTAATTTAACATCATTATCATCGTAGCCAGCCAAGGCTTAATTGGGATCACAGTCCTTTGCTCCACTCTATGCTTTGAACACCAAATGTGAGTAATCTGTTCCAAATTGCTTCAGCAGTGTAAACAATTAGCGCACCGTAACTGTAAAAAGAAACATCCTGAATCTCTCTAGAATGATGATTCTTGCTTGTAAATGCAGATGCACCTGCTACAACAAGCCTTTAAAATGATTTTTCACCACCAGTGGAAGCATCACTTAGAGTAGATTCAGTAACTACTACCATCCCCAGATCCCAGAGGACGCGTATGAAATTAGATTTATGCCAATAAGATCAAACAAATCAGCCTTAAAGCAACAATAACATGAAGCAGTTTCATCACATTGTGTCCTACAGATCATGTTGGCCCACAGCTTCTGACAAGCACAAATTTGTGCTTAAAAATCTATTTTTGCTGACGTTGCTTGACTTTGCCCCTCCTGTTGACACGAAGCGTACACTGTCAGCTGGTCAAACTGGTTTATTGCATCTCTTTATGTTTGAGTTGTTGTTGTCAGTTTTAGAGCTTTCATGTGATGCGTTACTGTTAGTTTCCAGAAAACAAAGGAAAAAAAGTGAGTCGTGCCGGCTCCTGTAGCCCCTGGTATAGTAAACGTCCAGTGTTTTATCTATTTCGTCAAACACTGCTACTCCTGGTATATTGGATGCAACCCCCCCCCCCCCCCCCCCCCCCCACTGTTACGTTCATTCTGAAATGTTGTAAAGAATTGCCCCCCCACTGTGAAGCTGCAACATACTGAGTGAGGTTGTAGCATTCAGAACTGCTTGGCTTTTGTAGCTTTTAACTTCCTGACTAAAAAAAAACAAGCAAATGGGTTCAAACTGACCATCGTACCCCCTGAACAGCAGTTAATTCATGTGCTTTTTATCAGTAGCATTAATGTGTTTTTCCCAGAACTATCCATTCATGCAGTCCGTCTCGCTCTTCCTGATCTGTTGTTACAGGGAATAAACTTGCCTCGCATCTCTGTAAAAGCACTTGAGCTTATTTCTCCACAGATATATTTTCTCTCTGAATGAGGCGTTTTAGTGCTCCAAACAAGCAGACGTATCTCGTCATGGTTACAGCTTCCTCTCTTTTTAGCATTTTTTTTTTTTTTTTTTGAAAAGGTGAGTGGGCGTGAGAGTGGGAGATCATTGGGAATGTTTTGGAATTTCAGTGGGAAGTGAGATTTTTCTTCCAGAATGAAGTACAAGGGAAAGAAGACAGAGCGCTTTGTGTGCAAGAAACGTTCACACCTGGCAGAGTAAATGATGAGTCACCGCTGGGTGCGTCGCCCAGGACCGCTACGGAGCCCAGAAACTGTCAGTTTTAAGTGGGAAAAATATGACTTTCTGTTCCATGTAGCCATCTATATCTGGGCTTTTGGAGTTCAGACCAAGTCTCTCCCAGTTTCATGCCTGCTCTCATATTTTATTTGTGTTCGGAATGATGTAATTAAAGGTCAACTCTGATGCAGGATTTTATCCACAGAGCATAAGACTGCTGGCGTTGCATTTGTACTCCAGTAACGTGTGTGTGTGTGTGTGTTTGTGTGTGTGTTTGTGTGGGGATTAGGTTTGGATGCCGACTTGCTGGCTGTCATCCCAGCGCTCTCCCGGCACCCCTCTCTCAAACACCTGATGTTGGGGAAGAACTTCAACATCAAGGGCAGGTACGGACCAGGCTTGGATCCAGACGGTTTTGAAGATGCAGATGATGAATGTTTTCCTTCTGTTTCTGCCTCCTCAGGGCGCTGGATGAAATCCTGCAGAAACTAGTTCATCTGGTGCAAGAGGAAGAGTGTGTGAGTTTGATTATGTAACATATTGTAGACACACATGTACTCTCCGTGGTGTTATGCACAGATGCACGCCTACACAAGCCTCACAGATTTGTCACCACACACACACACACACACACACACACACACACACACACATATAAAAGCATGCTTAGTCCCCATTCATGTTTGTTCAGTTTCAATCTTCCACCTGCCACATGCAAGGTGCAAACGTGCACAGAAGTCAGATTTGTAAGCATGAAGAATGATTCATTTGGTCTCGGTTTATTTGCGAGACTCCCGAGGCTTTCTCCGCTCTGCAAATCCAGCGTGACAAGATGCTTACTCAATTATTTACCACTGTTGATGGTGATGGCTCACAACGGAGCTCTTTCACAGACTGCAAACTGATACTTTTGTGCATGTGCACAAACACAGGCACGGGTGCAGAAGCACACACTTGAAGGAAGTGCATAACTAGTTTGTCAGATCTTGGTTAGTCATCTTGTGCAGTAAGTGATGGCAACGCAAACTCCAAAATCAGTTGAATGCACCCTGAAGACATTTTTTTTTATTGCTGTGAGCTCCATGTGAAGAAAGACAACAAGAAAAACACAATTTTAATGGAATGAAATATATTTTTAAACTGCACAAAAACTTTCTGGAAGCAAGATTTTACAGCTAGAAGACTGTTAGCCTGCATACACAGTACTTTGTAAGCTAGTAAATAGACTGTAGTTGTCTATAAGCAAATTTCTCCCATGTTTTTGGGCTCAAAGCAAACTTCTGCTGCATCTTAATGCTGTTTTTTTTTTTTTCTTTGACATGATAAGAAAAATATTGATCTTTAAGTTATGCAAAGAAATGAGGATTGCTTAGGATGTCATTGAAGTGTGAATTAAAAACTTGGATTATTAAGAGACTTGAAGCCTAAGTAAAGATAAAATTGGATATTTGAATGGAAATGTCATCAGGTGTTGTGGAAACAATGTTGTCAATCACGAGGAGTCTGGTTCTGAAGTGAAAAAGATTACGAATTTATTGAACAGAAAATAAGAATGAACAAAATAATACAAACTGCAGTTTGGAGAGACAGTTCAGAGGTCCGATGGGGTGGAAAGTCTGAAATGCTCTGAAAAGTTCTACACAAAACTACTTTTTAAGCCCTCGCCTACAATACGTCAATCGCATGTCATAAACCTGTTATTATAAACAAGAAATGTCTGTTGTTGCTTAAAAGGTTAGGTCAGACTGAACCCTAAGTTCTAATCTCGCTAATGGCACCGTGGTATCTGACTCCTTAGCTGTAAAACTCTTCAAAGGAAGAGTGTTCTAATTAATCAGATCCCAGGCGTCTGAATGCAGACATCTCAGGGCCTCTACACATTAACTATGTCTGTAAGGGGAATAAATAGACACTGTGTAGCTAAGCTTAAGTTCTTAAGTTCATCGTGACTTTTACAGAAAGCCCACAGAGCCATAATCAGAAATTAATATATGCTAAGGATTATGAAATATGTGAAAATCTAAGAACATAAAATTTCCACAACAAAGGTGTGGAAAATTGTTTCTTAAAACAACCAAAAAAAAAAAAAAAAAAAGCTAAATAGCAACTGTGGTGGTGCAATTAATTACATTTTTTTAATATTATTCGGGGTAGTCTGAAATCCTTGATGCAACAGACTAGGATTTAAGGCTAACCATGTCCCATCCCCAACGCTGATGTCATAAGATGTTACTACATCAGCTAGCTGTGTGTGTCTGACAGCTAGCTAATGGTTGTATCCTACAATTGCCAGAATTAGCTGAATTTGAGCTACTTAAACTGCAGGTGCAAATTAATTTAAAATTGATTTATTTTTGTGTTCAGCTCTTTGTTTCAGCTGTTGTTGTGTCAAAGTGCTCTACAAACAAAGTTAGTTTAAAAAGATGTGAGGAGCTACACATCAGCTCAAATAATCAGATTTATGCTGTTTGGATTGAAGAGTTGCTGTTTTGTGTTTCTACTTGCTGAAACTACTGTTTCAGGGGTTAGAGGGATAAACGAAAGGGTGACCTCTGAGTTCATGCAAAGCAATGCTGATAAAGAGTTAAGAATCACCAAAACCAGACTTAATTTGCTGGAAATTTTACAAACCTAGACTGCAACAGCTTTGGTTAATGATACACAACAACTTCAGCTACACCAACAGTGTAGAGGCCAATGGCAGAAGATAAAAATGCCATGAAATTGAACACTAAATGTCTAAAAATCTTTGCTAGCTTAATCCACAGCTGGAAGGTTGCCCAAAAAATGTAGCATTTAGCATTCGTAAAGTGTCTTTTGTAATATTTCCTGGAAGCAGTGTGGTTAGCTTCAAACTTTGTTGTGTTAGTGCAGTTCATATGATCTGATCTGAGATCAGCCCAGCAGAGACACCCACAGTGTCTCTGATCAGAGAACACTGCTTGTCTCTTGATGATTTTAAAAGCTGCTTTTATATGTCTGACTATTGTTTAAATCATGCTTGTGTTGCTGAGACACTGAACACATGTAGCAAATTCAGAACGCAGATTAAATCCCTGTGTTCTTGGATTTTAACCATAGACTGTATAAACGGTCTATGGTTAAAATCACTTGCCTCTGGGCATTTCCATGTGGTTAAATCTAACAGCTGCAAAAAGTTACTTGTAGATAAAAAA
Organism: Telmatherina bonti; assembly: GCF_933228915.1. NCBI lineage: Eukaryota > Metazoa > Chordata > Actinopteri > Atheriniformes > Telmatherinidae > Telmatherina > Telmatherina bonti. The sequence continues at coordinate 29,749,051 of NC_136625.1, read as the reverse complement.
AAAAAAGTTAAATTCCAAATTGGATTTGATTTAAAACCAGATTTTTATTCAAGATCTTTTAGCATTTAAGTTGAAATCTTTTAGAATTTTAACATATTTTTCTAATCGACTATATCTTCTACAAACTGTGGTTTTCTTTGTAAAATAGCTGATGGGAGACGTGACTTCTAACCAGCCTCAGGTGCATGGATGACATGTACCCTCCTCATTTCTGCATTGCTAGCCCCCCTTACACTCATTAAAATCCTATAAAACTCCAGTTGTACATGTGTGTCGTGACAAATTCATTCTATTCAAATCTGTTCTCAAATTTCCCAATCTGTCTCTGCGCCTTTTCCATGATCTCCTCAGGCTCTACAGTCGCTCTCCCTGGCCGACTCGAGGCTTCGCCAGCGCGGCACGGTGCTGGTCAACGCCCTGGGCTCCAACGCCTGCCTCCGGAAGGTGGACCTCAGTGGCAACCTCCTGGAGGACTCTGGAGCCAAAATGCTCAGCAAAGCTCTGCAGATCAACACAAGCCTCAGGTTTGTGCTTCCACCTGTGATGTTTCTTTTTGATGAATTAAAAAATGAAGAGGAGAGAGGAAGACGGGCAAATTGTAAGTGATATGGAGGTAAATCAGGGTGATGACGCAACGGTTCATCAGCTGTGACTGAGAAAAGATGACACTGAAAAAAATTTATTTTTCATACAATTATGGGAAAGAGTTTGTAGGAACTGGAAAAGCAGCAGAGGACAGAAATGAGAGTGGGATGTGAGATGGGAAGGGCTGGGGGAGGAAGACCTCCTAAGGAGAGAGATTTTGATGATTACATTTCTAGGGCAAAGCAAGGTGGGGGGGCAGAAGGATAGGTATAACTGGAATATAGATTAAAGGGAAGAAGGGTTGTGTGACTGGAGTTGGACAGTTGAGTGTAGGTGGATGACTTATTCAGTGAAAATTACACAAGCTCATTAGCTGCACAGCAGACATTTCTGCCTTCCAAATGCTCCGTTACACACACACACACACACACACACACACACAACCACTTTGCCCAAACAAGGAATGTCCAAACAAGTATCCTAAAATGTCAGAGATATCTTTTTGCAGCTGCATGGCCACTGAAGTGCTGTATAAGAGAGTGTGTGTGTGTGTGTGTGTGTGTGTGTGTGTGTGTGTGTGTGTGTGTGTGTGTGTGTGTGTGTGTGTGTGTGTGTGTGTGTGTGTGTGTGTGTGTGTGTGTGTGTGTGTGTGTGTGAAAGAGAAGCTTTGGAAGGAGACTGATCCTCCTCTTCCTCATCTGTGAGTCTGTCTCACCCCATTTCCTGCTGGTTTGATCCCCCTCAGAAGTGTGACGTGGGACCGCAACAACACCACAGCAACAGGCTTCCAAGACGTGGCGAGAGCTCTGGAGCAGTAAGCCAAACACAACACACACACGCGTCGTTTTGAAGAGGGGATACACACATGAAACAGATCAGTCACACGGCTATATAAAAGGCAGATAACCATCTCTGTACACTGTTTACTATTTCACAGCGTTTCATCAGTCTTCTGACATGTGTGTCAGTCAAAAGTGCGTGTGGGTGTGAAGTTTCTTCTTTGTGTCTGTGTGTAAATGTCCGTGTGGGTGTGTACTTGCACATTTGGGAATTGGTGACAACTGTTACAAAGAGCCCCGAGCAGTTTTTGTTTGTTCTAATTACTGTGATTCCTTCTGTTTGTTTGTCTTTTTGCAAAAGTAAAGTTACTTTTCTTCTCTTCCTCCATTTCCTCTTTTCTCTCCGATAATTAGCAACTTCACCCTGCAGTACATGCCTCTTCCTCTCAGTGACATCAGTCAGGCGTACCGCAGCGCACCAGAGAAGACTGATCAGGCCCTGGCCAAGGTGAGGAGGCCTTTTCCTCTTCCATCTGCTGTATCATGTTAAAAACACACTCCTGGTTAACGACAGCATTAACTCAGGGTCAGACTGATTCATTGGTTTGATAAATGGGAGGATTCATTCATGGTTAGATTTTTGTAAAATATTTCATGTCAAACGGGTCTGCCTTCAGATTTTAAAGGTTTGTAAAAATCCGTAAACTGAATGAGCCCATGATGCGCGTGTCAGACTTTCAGTCCTGTTTGGATGGTGTGTGAGAGTTTCTTTAAATAAATGATGCTTTTGTTGTAGCCTGATAAGAATATTAACCTTGAGCAGCTGATTGTTCAAAAAGAAAAAATCAGTTCTAGCCATAAATGCAATAAAAGACTGATTATTCTTCACCTAGTTTCATGTGCAGAAGGCTTGAAAGCAGGATGCAGCGAATTTTGGGTTCAACAGAAGTTTTTTTCTTTATGTAAGAATTGATTAGTTATTGATTGTTGGTATAAGAGGACACGCTTCAGCTTGATCTGTTCAGTATGAACTGATTTCAGTCGTGCTGTCTCTGTTTTAGTATCTGCATGATGGTCACATGCAGCAGCCCAGAGTCCAGTCCTTCTTTTTGTCAGTTTGGTGTTATATGGTAGATTTTTAATAGACTGTAAACTTCTTCATGGTTGCCTTTCCATTTAGGATGTGCTTGCTTTAAATTTTTCCTCAGAGGGCTCTAAGTGAACTTTCTGATCACTTCACTGGTCGATTATAATCTGACTTCATTTCAGATAATTTGGTAAATGAAAGTTCTGACCAACTGAGTACAACTAGACGCATTCAATCATATTTCTTTCATTAGCAATTTTTTTTGTTGTTGTTGTTTTTTTACATGAAAATGTGGAGCAACTTTCACTCAGTAACCTCAGTTGCAGAACAAATTTTTAAAGACACATTACCAAACGTTTTCCATTTTCCAAGTGATGTGTCCCTATTGGCTAATTCAGCATCCATCCTGCATCCCACCTGACCTGTTCGCGGTCTCCCGTCAGCGAAAGATGATCATACAGTGACTCTTGTTTTGTCTATTTCCCTTGTTTAATCTTTCATTTCTTTGCTGAATCAGCGACGGTGCAACACACACACCAGTGTGTTTACATCCATTTTCTAACCTGCGTGTGAAACTAAACGTCCCGGATGAAAATGTTGTATTATGCAGTTTTTCAGCCTCAGTATCCTGCTGGGCAGCAGCAGCTCCAGAAACGCACATGACAGATGTAACTGTGTCATCCCACACATCCAGATTGCAGAGTTTAAAGGTCAGAAAGTTACGTAATGCGTCTTGAAAGGTCTATGATGAATTTGATTAGAAATTTTGGAAATAAATAAATAAATAAAGCTGCTCTAGCAATCTCTACCATTTGGTCTGTGTATGCAATGCCAAAAATGTTTGAGATTCAGACCATTTTACCATTTTAACTGTATTATGTCATTTCAACAATTTGGTAAAAAACATTTATTTTTACAGCCAAATGTAAAGGAACAAAAGTATAAAAAAAAAAAAAAACAATGTTATCTGAAGTTTTCATTCACACATAAGTAATGTACTTCAGTCGCACCACATGTCACCTGAACTGTAAGCTGCTGTTAACAGGGCAAGTGTTTTTATAGGACATGTTTACCTGTCAGAAACCTAACATCAGCTGTGGATGTGTGCAGAGTCTCAGACTGCAAGTCCTTGTTCAAGCAGATCAGATGTGATGCGAGCTGGTCTTAATGATTGTTTCACTCCAGCAGAATCCCTTTAGGGTCTGCATGTCGTACATAAACCTTTTAATTACACGATGATTTTGTTTGCCTCTGCATTATCTGAACCTCATCAGTCCTTGAGGACAGCTTGATTCCATCTTTCTGTACATAAGATGATGATGCAGGAACCTTTTTCCACCTGCTGAGTCAAGGAAATAAATTAAAGACGTCCTTTTCTTGTTTCTGGGGATCTAAAGTCTTTCTTCAGTCTCCTTATTACCATGCAAATGGACTTGTCTGTTGTCTCCTGCACGCCGCACTTCGCAAACACCTGTCATCTCTGTTGCTTTGTTTTCTGTGTGTGTGTGTGTGTGTGTGTGCGCGCACATCCAACAGATCCAGCGCGCCCTGCTTAGAAACAACCAGACTCAGCGTTTCTCCCAGAAACAGGCTCTCAGGCTGCACCAAGGCCTCGTCACCAGTACTGCAGAACAGGTGTGTCTGTGTGCTCGTGGAGATAAGGTCAACAATTCTGATTGTAGATTGAATTGTTTTCGTGTGCATTATTCATTAGTTTATTGTGCGTGTGCAGGTGATGGAACGACTGTGTGTGCGGGTGCAGCAGCAGGTTTGTGTCCTGAAAGGCTGCGAGGAAGGAGAGGAGGTCCAGACGGCCAGACAAATCCTCAAGGAAGCCAGGAACTCCAGAGCTGTGAGTGGACTCCCATCACTTGTTCCGATTCAAAGCACACTGCTACAGATGGACTGCATTAGATTAGTAGTGTGTGTTACTGCATATGTGGTGTTGTTTTCCTGGCATACTTTATGCTGTGGTGGAAAACAATTAGATATGTTCACTCAGCTTTTCACTCTATGTTCACTTCACCACACCTAAGTGGAAAATATTGTTTGTGTTCTACTGCATTTGTTTGACCAGCAGCGCTGCAGGTTACTTCGCTTTTTTACAGGCTTCACTTTCCTGACAAAAACGTGACATTGCACATTGGCTTGATTTCTGACCCTGCAGCGTAAACTAGGGGATTTTTTTTAAGTTATTCAACTAGATTCAGCTGCAGAGGATCATCCTGGATACTCATTCATGCAGGACTTCTATGTGTTTAATGCCAATCTTTTTAAACATGCTCTCTCATGGTATCCATTGCATTGCAGTGCAGAGCACTAATCTTCATTAGCATTGTTAATAGTTATTTAGTATTGGTTTGATATAATAAAGCTACAATGAAGCGCTGTGTGTGGGGAGGCTGCTTGGCATGAGGTGACAACTGATCACAGAAGTCGATGTGCAATGTCACATTCATTTCTCCTCAGAGTTGGATTTTGGATCCTGTTTCAGGTATTTAGTTAAATTACAATCTAATTTCATTTAATTGATGCATAATGTTGGTGAACTGAGACTTGAGAAACGGAGGCACCACCAGACCACCGCTTTGCGCTGCTGGAAGAAGGCATGACTCTGCCTGCCGCTCTTCAGCTCGATGCGGTCATCTCTCAGGAGCACCGTTCATCTGGATTCATCAGACTATTTTTTCCTAAGATTTTTGCTGGTACTTTTAATGACCAGGTGTCTTGAAGCTTATTTGAAGAAAAAAGAAGTTTTCTCAGACTCAGTAATGTTTTATGACGGCCGTCTTTTTCTCTGTGAAGTTAGTTTTCCTTGATTCGCTTCAGCAGTCTTGAATTTTTAGAATTTTCTGGATTCATTTCCATGTTTTATAAAAAAAACTTTAGTTCTGATAATTAAGAAAATACTTTAAGTGCTTTAAAAGTAATCTGAAAATCTTGTAGTTGAAGATTACCCATCTCATCCATGAAAGCAACCCCACCACCAGCGTCTCTCTGTGATGGAACAGTGTGGAAAGTGAAGAGTTGCATACATGGACTTAAATTGACGATCAGATAGTCCAGGTGTTAGTAACCTCTTTTTAACAACTGTTGGGGTTAGTTCAAGACTAAAGCTTTGGGTTAGACTATTTAACCTCTTCCTACCTGAGTTGGGGTACTTTACAAACGGAAGTTACTAAACTCTGCCAAAATGGCCATTTTAGAAACCTTTCCTGAACTTTCTGCATTAAAATCTCCATGATTTTGTTCTGCTTCACTTTATCAGAGTCGACCTTTGCCGAGATTATTTTCACATGGTGTGTTATGATTTAATACAAGTTTGGAGCTTCAGCTGCATTATCTAAAAGGAATATTAATTCTGAAAGTGTTTTTTGGTTTTACTTAAGTTTAAAAGTTTTTTCCATGTATGCTGTGCGACATCTTAAATTATTCCGCATCATCTGATATTTATACATCCTAACAAATCTCACAAGTGTTCCCTTTATGACTTCAGAAGTATTCATATGAATATTGTGGCTGCAGAAAGATACTCATTTTATTATGGATGTGCAACTTTGGAGCGGAGGCGCTGGCCTCAAACGGCTAAATCCTGCCTGGGAAATGGACCCTCCATGTTAACTAAGGACTGGAAAGGGCAACAGTAAAGCAATAGCTGAATAAATGTCTTTAAGTCCCAACAAAGACGTTTTAATAAATATTCTGGAAGTTAAACCATTAAGCAAAGGTTTAGTGGTCACATGTTCTATACAGGAAATGAACTGGGTCATTCTCTGTTACAGAACCTTGCAATTCTAATCAATAATCCTAATAATGCTTAATTAGTCCTGTGGGATTGATCAATGTCTTTATTAAATGAACAATAAGCTGCATTTTAGAAGAATTTGGCTTTCCGAGTTGTGATAAAAATCTCAGCCTGCTGAGCCATCAGACCAGCAGTTATCATTATCACCCTTCTGAAGATCTAAAAAAAAAGCTTGCAGCAACAACTGCAAATTACCTCAAAGTTTTTAGCTTTTTTTTCCAGCTCAGACTGGAGGCTGGTATCGCCTTTTGGAATGAGACACAAATGAAATCCAAAGAAAAAGAACAGAAAAATGTCATATGGTGTAGCTTGTTTAGGTACACAGCAGAGTTAGGAGATGAGAATTATGGAGATTCTGCAAACAAGCCGGAGCCAGACGTGTCTTTAAGGTACAAACACTGCAGAGCGGCTTCATCTAATGGAAGCTGGAAAGAATTCTGTTTTGGCATCACACTGGTGAAGAATTAATAACCCAAATATCAATATGCACATCTGCACCTCTAACACACAAAACACGCCTCGCATCGCCTCTTTCTCAGACAGCAGAGAGGCAGCAGCAACATGCTGATAAATCGGACATGTGCTCTCAGCTTTTAAACAATGTGACATTTAATTCCATTCATCTGTGATTAGTAAAAACCTGCCCACTGCTGAGCCTCTGCCATCAGCTCGTTTTGTATCCACTTCTGGCTGAATTTAATGTTTATGTTGCACACAAAATATTCCTCCTCTTTCTTTTTCTATTCTCCTTTGTGCTGTCACACACTTACATCAACAAAAAGGTGGGCAATTCTGGTCCTAATTACACTCACGATCAAAGAAGAGCCAAGCTGGAGCACCGCTCCCTGTTTGGACCTGCTTTTCCATAATTTCCTGCTATTTTGCACTTCTAAGCAGGACATACTGGTGCTATTTAACATACTTCTGTATTATTTAGCAAAACGATCGCATGATCAGTGTTTTAATCATATGCAGCATCTGTCAGCAGCTTTTCTACTTAAAACGGTATGTTTTAGAAAAAGCCCATGTGATGTATACTGAATATTATTAGGTGAAATTGCTATGATATGAAGAAATTGTGCAAATGATGATGGATTATCCTCATTATTGTGTGAGATTACAGTTTTCCTGTACAATCCAGCAACATTCGCTTCATCTCGACTGACTGCAGCATCTGCATGCTACCTTCATACCTCTGTGTTGATTTAAAAAGTCTAATAAAGATGTAGTGACATCGCTTTGAGAAGCCACCCTAAAATAACTGGTTTTCCATTTAAATATTTACAGTATATTTAGTTATTTTTAGGTTTACTTGTATAATTTTTAAAGTAGGACTTCTGCTTGTGATTTGTTTCATGCTGAGTGAATGGTGTGTTTTGTTTTGTTTTTTTTCCCTATCAGCTGTATCCGTCTCTGTGTGAGTTGGCCCATGTGTTGTCAGTGGACGGCCCAGTCAAACAACGCCTGGACATTCTGGCCGGAGAACTGGCCAAGGCTGCTGACAAAGAGCTGCAGGTAAGGCCAAGAGGACTGAACCATCTCTGTGTTTGCAGAAACACTCATTTCCTGATGCATTTTTTATTTTCAACCGTAGTGAACTGCTTGCATTTAAATAGCCCACTAATGTTGCATGACTCTGTGTGAGGGCGAGGCCGGTATGCTGACTTCAAAGGAAAGGTGGCGTTCAAATTCACATGGAAGAAATGGCGTTTACCCCGAGGAGCAGTCAGGGGTGCATTGTGTTGAATTTGGTGTTTGCATGCCCGATGCTAGTTGTTTTGCATTTAGATGCATTATTTATTTGCACATTTTTTTGTAGATGCAAAAATGTCCCACTGATAAAGATAAACATCTGCAGCAGTGTGCCATAAGAAATGTTACCGTAGCAACTGAATGAACTGCTGCACTGCATGAGTGAGACTATACAGGAGTGAAAATCTAAGCAGGCTAGCAAAGAGACGGAATAATGAAATGCAACTGAACAGCTGATGAAATGTGCAGCACTGAAAGTGATGCAAGCGTTGGGTCGTGTCTGTCCAGGTGGTTGTGGACTCCATGGTGTCTTTATGTCGCGAGCTGTGCCCCATGTCCTGCTCAGCCGCGGAGAGACTCAGCCCTCCTTTGTCCTCCATTTCTGAACAAGTTTCCATTCCTCGCTCTGCCATCCACAACGCCCTGATGGAGAGAGCCGCGGAGGATATCAACCGAGCCTTGGAGTAGGAAAACAAAGCAGTCCGAAATGTTCAAACCGGTGTCAGAACTTAGGTGTGAATACTGACTTGATTTGTTTTTCTTTGTTGTATCAGGGAGGTGAAGCTGTCTGTGGTCTCCTATCTGACCAACTCCATCGTGGATCAGATTCTGCAGGAGCTCTACACCACTCATAAAACCCTGGTACTGGTAATACCACTTTAATGCATGACTTCACTTAGATTTTAGAAGAAAGTGTCGTGTTGTAGTTTAACATTTTTGTGTAGCACTCATCCCTTTAGATCAGTTTACCCAGTGAGGTAACAAGTCAGAGAAGGAAGGAAGTCAGAAAATGAATAGTGAAGCCAAAAAAAGTCAACCCAAAGACCTAAAACCTGTTTTATATCTTCAGATGCACCTGTCTGTTTCTATCAGACCTTAGACAGACATTTTTAACACAATCACAAGAGATATGACCTCTTCACAAAAGCTCTAGATATGAGTTGATCAAATGCTGACTACTTTAATTGTAGTTCGAGCTTGTTAGAGCCAGGAATGCCAAAAGAAAATAATATAACTGTAACAAAGTGCTGATGAAAACCAAGACAATTGCACTGGACGATCTACATATGTTCCCACTGGACTCCAGTCGGTCTTTGTCCAGGCTGAATTTGGTTTCTTCCGGGGCATTCATGCATCCATTCATTATTTGAACTGCTTAATCCAGTCTACCCCTGCAGTCTGTGGGTGAGAAGCGGGATGCACCCTGGACAGGTCGCCAGTCCATCGCAGGGCCTCTTTCAGGGCACTGTTCAGCTATTTCAGAGACTGTCCTCTATTGGAAGCAATAAGCTATAACATGTAGAAGGGCCTTTACGAAACTGCAACATGTAGAGCACATTAAAGTATGTTGAAGGCTTAAATATAGAGAGAATCCATCAATGACAGCAGTGAGGGGAAGCAGCTGGGTCCAGAAAGCAAAATGAGCAGGATAGAGTTGAATTCTGAGTTGAACTGATCAGTCAACCTGAATGTCTTTAATTCCCTCCACAAGTCGCATCTTATTTTGTTTCCATGCTGTCTGATACACTGGTAACCTTGGCATGAACTCGAATGATGTCTCAGGACAGAACAGATAACTCTTTAGCTGTCTTCTCCAGTGAAAAACATTTCCTGTCTCACATCATCCTGCTTCTCTGAAGATTTTGATTCCAATAAAAATCTCCAAAATGTCCTGTTTTTGTATTTCCCAGAGAAAATAAGCGGATCACAACGATGAATTCGACTATAAGAATTTCAAACTATATATACCAGCGCTTCATACGGTGATGGAAAGAGCATCATAGGATAGAATAACCTGTAATGTGATGATGATCTGCAGACATATTGCAGTTAATAAAAATATTAGAAAATCAGATTAAAAATAGTTATATCATTAGACACTATTAAATTAGTGCAAGATAGTAAGCTGGATAAATAACTAAACATGGTGGTTAAAGGCTGGGAATTTCATGTGTTTGCTGGGTTGTTACAACCTAACCCAGTCTTACTCATTACGCGGCATGCTGACTCTTTACTTGCGGCTCGTGAAAAAACCACTGGATTTCTGAAAATGTTATTTAAACGAGTCATAATGATCCTCAACAGTGCATTTCTCTCCACAAACAAGAGCTGCAGGTTGCTTACAAAAACTTTGCTGTCCCAACGACCCTAACTGACCCTGTCAAAGTTGCCAGTTTTGGCTGATTTACTCCACCATAGAGCTGCACTGTCGGTAGCTTTGTATATATATTGGAAAAAAAACATAAGAATGTTGCATAAGAATGCCATTACTCTGTGTAATACTTAGGATAACAATGCCTTGCTAAAAAAGCTGAATGTTACTGATTTGGCAACGTAGCAAGGATACGCAGCATGGGAATGCTTTTTTTTGGGGGGGGGGGTGGCTCTCCTCTTGTCTTAGTATATTGAATGCTCCTGTTGAATTAACAGTGAGAATCACTGACCTAACCTCACCTGTCCTGCTTTTGTCTGGAGCGTTTGCTCCGAATACGATCAGAAATGAATGCATGAGTGGGAAATGTGCAGCATGGAGGTTAACCTTTGCAGACACTTTGGGGACAAATGTAACCAACTATTACAGCATTTTTTACTTAGTATCTGAAAAGCTTAGTTTTGCCACTGTTTTAGGGTGAATTAACAGCAGAATTTATCAACGTGTACTGCCCAGATAAAACAGATGTAATGAATGACTGACGTCCCCAAATCTAGACGCTCTGAGTTTACCAGTGCGCCACCTGGCTGTATGCATGTTCTAATCTGATTGTAACAGATATGGTTACAGTCAGATCATACAGATTTTATCATTTGAGTGAAGACAATCAACTGAAGCCAGAATATTTCTGCAGTGCTTCCTCTCTTCGTCTGTTAAGCCATCAAAATGGAATCTGTTTGCATTTGGTGGTATTGACCTCCAGTGCTGGAAAATAAGCTTAAAGCAGTCGTGTTTAATTACTAGAAGTAGACTTTGTTGTTTTCACGGGATTTACCATCATCAGAACAGAGCTCTATTTAACAACCCGCTTTCATGTTTGTGTTCACAGACAGCAGAAGTTGCTTTAAATGAGTGGAAGCTGGGATTTGACCTGGCAGGGTCTCCTCTAAGTGCAATTGTTTAAACAAAGCCAGTAAAAAGGCAGACAGAAATGGTCTTCTCTGGGAATAACACTCTCTGACCTGCTCTGTTTTGCATTCCTTTCACTGTCTCTAAAGATACATCTCATTCTCCTTTTTTTGCTCGTGTTATTGCGGTACCAGCGCGTCCTCCATCATGCCTCACTCAGCTTTGATGATCAAGAAGTTGCTTCTAATTTATATTCTTCTTGAGCTTTGCTAAAATGATAGTAAAGTGTGTTTTTGAACTTCTAAAGCATGCCACTCATCTGAGATTACTGCTAAGAATAATGATCTGGCTGATGTAAGGATGTGTGTATGTGGTGTTGAGTGGTTTTTATTGTGTGTGTTTGTGTTGCATCAGCTGCGGCAGGTATCTCAAGTCAAGCGGTGGGATGATGTCGGGACTGGCAGGAGGACGGTCAGACAGTCCAGATTTGTTGAGTCTCTGGAATTCCCCGATGAGGAGTTTGGGGTCACCTTGGGAATTGTAAGTGTTCGAGTACTACAGGAAGTATAAATATGAATCATAAAGTTTTACTACAACTCTGCATATATGTTGGACTGCTTGTGATACATCAACTGAACTGAGGGCATTCATTTGTGATGATCTGATTTTCCCCACTGTAGTACCAATAGAGCCATATAAAAAAAGTAATTATTTATTTAACAAAAACCAATCAAAAAAGTCTGATTTGGTCCATAATCATTCAACATTTATAAAGAGAGCAAGTAGCAGGAATTCAATTTATTGATAATCATCGCTTTGAAGATTTCTATAAAGGCAGTTTTGGCAGCATTCAGGTATGCTAACATCATGCTAAGAAGGAAAGACATCTGCAGGGATCTTGGAGAAGCCCGTCAAGCTAGTTGGAGCAAGAAAAATTATTCACAAGTACGAAACATTGAAAACTAATACCAATCTTCCTATGAATGGATGTCCAAGATCAGAACAGATAATGATCAGAGAGCTAAGAGCTACATCTCAGACTCTACAGGCGTCACTTTGCATGTTTGATGTTAAATTTATTCATTTTTTTCATCTTTTTTTTTTTTTTTAAAGTTTGACCTTGAAAGGTTTCATGAAAACTTTTTCTGTGGTTCTCAAACTTTTTAAGCCACACCCCCCAAGACACAACATATGTTGGTTTTCACAGCACCCACCCCAACGTGACAACTGAGTGATCATTTGTGTGATGTCAAATGGGTCGTCCTGCAGCCGTTCTGTGGGAAAGGAGGATAAACTGTTTCTTGGTGGATTCAGCTAATTGCTGTGACAAGGTGCCTACATGCACAAAATTAGCTTCTCTGGTGGAGATAATGCCAAATTCAGATCCTTAATATCACATGAGCAAAACTTTGTTTATGCATTTATGTGTTATTTAATTAAGTCTGTAATTTCATAGATTTATTGATGCGTTAATGGTTATATTTTGACATTCCTGATTTAAAAAATTCCAAATTTATTTGATAAATGTAGGCTATTTTCTTTTCATGACTGCCTTGCAACCCTTAAATTATCTAGTGACACCTGAGGGGGTCCCGACCCCCAGTTTGAGAACCACTGATATAAAGAACAATAGCTGTCTGGTGACTTTTGGTTAATGAGAATGTTGTGTTCAGACTTTTGTATCATTGGTGACATTTTCTTTGTAAATATTTATTTCAGATTTTATATGTGTGAAATATAATAACATCTTGGATAATTCCTCATGACCGTTCATTTAGATTATTTATACTCAGCCGATGTTTGATCGTTCTCTTGCTTGCTGCAATTAAAATTCTAGTATTATTAAGATCCTCTTTCTTTACATCACTGAGTATTTGAAGATATTTTTTATGATATGCTTTACATTTTTTGTTTTTATCTAAAAAAAAAAAAACCACATGTGGCTTTGATGTATAAAGTTAGATGTCGATAAAGATTTCTGCAGCAACATCTTTTGGATAAATGAGACTAAATTGGATACGTTTGTTTATAAATGACATATCAGCACAAACACATCTTACCAAGCCCCAGAGCTCAACTTGACTGAAATGCTGTAATTTAACAGATTTGATTATCAAAAAGTACCTAGAAATCTCAAACTGAAGCAAAGATGTGAAGTAAAATTCCTCCACAAGGATATAAATGACTCACAATATCAAACAATTTTTGCTTAAAATTCTTCTATAACTTATTGAATCAAGTGGCGTTTAGTTTGACTCAGTTTTTCTTTAATAATTGGCAGTTCTTATTCACAGACTTTACAGTTTTTTTTGTTGTTTTTTTTACCTTTGTATATCAAAAGTAATTTATCAAGGACAAAGCACAAGTGTTTAAAAAGTCTTCTCAGTTTGCAATTATCTTCTCTAATAAAAGGACACCATGGCCATCAAGAAGCGGAGCTCCAGAACGAGAAGAATTCGCCCCGTCTCCACTAAACTGAGTGAGTTTTCTGCCTTCTATATAATGATATACAAGCACAGCAGGCGCAGGGTCAGCTGATGTTTCATTTTTAATTAATGACAGAGTATTCCTTCTCCACCAGAGGTGCAAGATGTGCTACGATGATATGAGTGATCGTGTTGTTTAATATTTAATCTCACTGTGAATGTCCTCCGGCTGTGCTAATGCTTATGTTAATAGTGTTGTTAAATGTTTTTCAATGAGAAGGAATAACTACTTAGATAAATTGTTCAGAGTGAAGCTAAGAAGAGCGCGTGACTTTTTTTTTCTTAATTTCTAAATGTAAAGCCTCGTATTTCTTGGAAAAAAAAAAAAGGAGTGTAATTTCATAAGTAATTTCACCATTGGTGTGACCTCATATTCATCATTTATCAAAGAAGATTGAACTTAAAACGGGTTAATATGCAGCGTGCTGCAGGTCAAAAGATAATGAGATTTTTGTCACAACTCATTTCCTTCTCCAAGGTTTAGGTGACGAGCCCAGTCCCTCCCCCACACCATCTGCCCCTCCCCACTCCGCTTCTCTCACTCACTCGGCATCATGGGAGTGTCTGTCCACGCTGCCCACGAACGGTTCGCCTTTACGTCATGTGACACACGTCCGGCCACGCCCACCACGAAGACACAGAGCTGTACACCTTTCTCCTGAAACTGTAAGTACAGGCGGCGTCCTCCGTCTGAACTCCGGTGGGCAGAAGCCTGCTTCTTTTTGGTTTGTTTTTTTGTTTTATTTATTTTTTACATGTTGACCGGTCACTGAACACAAACCACAGCATGGTAGTTCAATCCATTTGTTTCCACTAAAGTGTTCAGAAAGTGGTTGTTTAGTTAGGAGTGGTTTTTTTTTCTTTTTTTAAAATTATTTGTTTGTTTTTTTGCAACTCTCTGACTGTTTTGTGTGACATTTTTCATCTGATGTTCGTTACCAGAGGCTCTTTCCAAAAATAAGTTTCTTTCAAAGTAGGAAGCTGTCACATGTGTCTCTGTGACTCGGATGATAATAATGTACTGCCGTGTCCCAGAGGGCTGCAGGGTATCAACACACTCAGCAGGTTTTTTTGTTTGGTTTGTTTTTCAGAGATACTCTGAATCAGAACAAATTCAGTTAGTGGCAGCACGATAACAAGCTTTTATGTATATGTATGTATGCACGTATGTGAGTGTGTGTGTGTGTATTTATAAAATTTATATATATATATATATACATATATATATATATATATAATATAAACTGTGCTTGCAGTGGTTTCAGGTTTACCAGCTGGTCATTTGAAATGTAATTACCCATTTGTAAACCTTGCAGCTTTTTATATTTGTGGCAGATTTATTGTTTGTTTGTTTTGTTGTGTGTGTGCAGCATTGCTCTGAGAACGGAGGAGTCAGTATGCTGGAGGATGGACTGCCGGATTTCTACAGCAAGAGAGTTTTACCCGACAGGTATAATCCCAATCAGTGGTGTTTTGTGCAACTACAGTGACATCAAATCTCTTCACTGCAGCGACCCCTGACCAGTTACACAGCACCATGAGAGCTGGGAGTCACAGTATAAACTTATGTTTTTATTAGTTTCATTTTATGAAAATTTTTGCTTACCTTTGGGACAGAGGCATACTTTGTAGCATCCCCTCCTCTTCAACGATAGGCTGTAAATGAATGTGAAATGAAGAGGCCAGCTTTGGGACCTTTTGGGAGAGGTATTTTGTCCCATTTGGCCTACTGGTTATTTAGGATTCTAGCCTCTGAACATGCCAGAGTCCTTGCCATGTTTGTGTTTCAGTGTGTTCAGTTGGCAAAAGGTCTGCACGTCAGGCAGGACAGTTGGACCCCCGGACTCTTCTACTCCAAATCATGCTGTTGCAATGGATTCGATATGTAATTTGCTAAAAAACACAAGATCTTCTTGGAGAAAAAACATCATCTGGATTGGGAGCTATATTGTGAAACACTCTTTAGCATTTATGGTGCCTTTTTCTAGATGTGTAGTCAGTTCCACAGGTACTAATGTAACCACATACCATCAGAGATGCAGCTTTCTAACCGGCTGGACAGTCCATATCTTGTTTCGTTTAGTAGCACCTGAATTTGAAACTGTGGGTGAAACAGTTTGTCTGTGTTCACATTGATTTCTTGAAGTGTTCCTGAGCCCACCACGCTGCGGTAGCCATAAAAGGATCATGCCTGTTTTTGATGCAGGGCTGCTTCAGGGCCTATAGATCACAGGCACACTTGGATGTCTCCACAGTTCTAGACTCTTTTGATGCTATTATGAGTTGTGTATGATGAGGCTTTTAAAGTCTTTGCAATTTTACTTTGAAAATGTACTCTGTCAAGTTTCATCTGAGAGGAATAAGCTGCATGCTCCTGAAGCGCATGGGCAGCAGATCAGTAACAGGGTACCATTTGCACTGAAAGCAAGGATAATTTGCAGCTCTGTTATTCACTAACTGCAATTTTCAGCATATAATTAACCAATTAAATTATCTTTACTCTTGCTGTTCAGCATATAAATTTATAACTAAATTAAGCTACACAGTGGCTATGAAAAAAGTGTCATTTTCATGTCATGAAGGCACATTATCAGTAGCAAAACAGAAGCATTGAATCCAGATGTAAATACTGTGTACCATAAAGGAAATTGGCTAATATTTTTGTAATGAAAATATGTATGTTATAATATTCAAAACAATTAATTTTGACAAGTTTTCAGAAAGCACGACATTATTTATTTTTGGTAAAATTCAAATATAATTAAAGTCCAATGGATAAATTAATGTCTTTGGTTACTTACTGTACTATGTTTTCCAAAGCTCAAAATTGTACACGTAGTTTTAAGTCAAAATAGTCACGATGGAACAGGACCACCACAGATTATCATGAATCGATCACAGATTATATATGAATGCACTTCCTGTTAGCTCGACAGAGTAGCATGTTTTAGCATGTTGTCTTGGTTTTTGAGTCTTTGTTCTTTGAATTTTTCTTACAGGTTTCATTTTGAAATGTTTTTGTATATTAAAACAAGCTAATAAACAAAGACATTGCCTTCAAAATACACAGAACACTACAAGTCCAGTGATACAGTTAGCAACCGACCAGTAACCATAGTGGAACATTTGGTTGCTAAGGTCTTACTTGGCCTTTCATATGATTGAAGAGACAAAGTATCAGTTTAATGGTGTATACAAATGAAATTTACACTCATCAGAAAGGTGTACGATGATATCAACATTGCACTTCCAAAATGTGTAAAATGTTATCATTTTTAACTTGCTAGCCATACCAATGCTAATCTTTTTATCCGTAAACAGCTGGAGTTTTGTTTTTTGATGTCATTAAATTAAAATGAGATTACATATTTGTTTTGTATTGCAAATGAAAACTAAATTTCTTTCATAACAAAACTATTTGTTATGAAACTTAGGAAAAATGGCAGCATTGAGGCCCTAAAGCGAAACAACTGAACTGCTCAACAAGGGTTTTCAGCAAATATGGAACAAGAAATTTAGGTATTTGTGTTGTATCACTATTCAGGCTGTCAAAGTTATTCGTGCATCAATATGGTCTTATTGAAGCTTTTGTTTTATGTACCTTTAGGAAATGCAGGTGGAAGGTGGAAGTTAGATTCCTGATCACCATTATATTTGAGCTACTTTAGTTATGTGTATCAGAAGTGTTTGCCATCCATGATGTAAATTACCTTAACTTGAACTGGGATTTCTATTCAGAAACATAAAAAAAGGCCTCATGTATTTAACCTAAATGCAACGCCCTATAAGGGAAAGTCAAGTTTGTCAGAAGCAGATTTCACAATTGAACAGATTAGAAAACCCCTGATCAATTTGGTATCTATGACATCACTGGCATTAATTGTCAGTCCATCCAACACCTTATAGCCACGATAGTAATGTGATGTCTTGACATTTTGCTTCCCATTGTTCTTTAGTACATGAGCAGCATTGATATTACTGCAGTTTTAAGGTCATAATAAATGGCTGAGAAATTTGTTACTCAGACCTGAGCAGTGCTTTTTTTTTTTTTTTTTTACTTGAAAACATTAGACAACCCTCCAAGGGCTGCAAGTGCCATAACAATGTGTGTGTCCTGCTCACAGCAGTACAAAAGAACAGAAAAATCACCAAGGCAGGAAACCTTTTAACAAGCAGATGAGAATAAAATGTTTGGAAATGCAGCGCGGTCTAACACAGACCAGTCTGCTGATAATGGCTTTTGCAGAACATAAAAAATCACTCCCACAAAAAATAAATAAAAAGTTGTGTTCTTGTTCCATAATCTCATCCTTCTTTCTCTTCTTCTTCCCTTTCAGTCAGTTGTCATCCCTTCATCAGACCCAGTCACTGAGGAGGAAGAAAAGGCGCAGCGTGTTGTCGATTTTCTCCGGCTTCCGCAAGAACCGAAACTCCACCATCTCTAATCAGGACTCAGAGTAAGTGAAGCGGCACAAGGATCTGTGTGAAGGGAGGAGAGGTAATATTTAGGTTGCTAATAGGTTGTTTTTTCTTTAACCAACAGTATTATCAGTAATGTAAGACTGTTGATTGGTAGACATATTTTGAATAAAATCACTGATAGAACATAAAACACTTTGGAAAATTTGATCATGAAGCAACAGCTTTGGAAAAAAAAAATCACAGAAAAACTCACTGTGCAGAAAAACGCATTACTCGAGGCCGAGTTTTACAGCAGTCAAAAATAAAAAGAAATGACATTTGAAGGCCAGTCATGATGAATTTATCCTTTCAAAAACAGTTGACTGGGTTTTCTGATGTTTCACCTGCAGATTGATGCTTCTCTGTCAAAGAGATTTTGTTGCTTTGCTGCCTCTACTTGGCTGCCCTCTTCTTTCTGTTTTTTTTTCTTCTTGTAACAGCAGCGCAGTGTGTGGGAAGTGAGACAACATCTGACTTTTCATTTTCCATTAAATGCAGCGTTTTGAAACTGAAAGGAAAAAGGGATTGTTGATGTTTAGTCTATGTAAATTATGTAGGTCAGTTTGATCACAAGCTGACTGATCACCTCTCTCTCTAGACAGACATGATAATTCTGAGGTCTTTCTTCCATCTCTTCTAGCTGCGCCTCAGAGAACGTCTACTCGATGATCCAGCATCCGAAAGACATTGTAAGGCCAGAGAGCTCCGTTTCTGGGTCCAACGGGGCCATGCCATCACCCAGGCTAACTCCAGGTTTACCTGTTCATGGGACGAGGGCTGCTAGCCCCCCATGTCTCACCCAAAGACAGGTACAGTGTGTCTTTTACTGTCACGGTGATTACATGAAGCCACGGACACTCTAGATCAGGGATTTCCCCATTCCAGCCACTGTCTTGCAAGTTTTGCTGTTTCAACACAGCTCATTTGAAGTGACTGGATCATGGACCGGCTTGTGCAGAACTTGATAAGCTATAAGAGGGAGTCATTTAATTTAAATCAGGTGAGCAGAGGCAGGGAAACCTTTTCAACCTGCAGGACAGTGGCTCTTTGAGATCTAGTGACACATCCCTGTCATGGAGATTCATCTGCCTTCAGAAGACTGACTTTAAAATGAATAATTTAAAAGAAAAATTGGGTTCAAGATTGTTGCGATTCAGTTAATGCAGTGTTTCCAAACTTTTTCGGCAGGGCCCCCCTTTCATCAACGACGACAATGTCAAGCCCCGCCCCTCCGTCTCGTCACATGAACCAAAGAAATATACTAAGAAATGCATCCTTTGTTTAGTGACTAGTTAAAGTGTCAGTGTTATGATCCATTCTTCTGCTTTAGTGTGAAACGTTTTAAACCAGGAATGTCTTCAAACTTCTTCAGGTGAGCCGAGTTTGAGACGGATGTTGTTTTAGTATCACAACTCTGTTAGATATGATAGTTTATGTTATGGTTTATTTCCATTGTAACTTGTTTTTGCTTCATACTTCATAATATTAGAATGTAATATTTTGATACATGCTACAGACAGTGGTCTCTTCCTTACCCATCATTGATTATTACTTTAACTTGACCATTACCTGTTCAAGCAGGAGCAGATATGCTGCATGATGTTGATTTATCATCACTCATCATTAGTGCTTTTACAAATTTGTTCAGTGCCAAAACTCCCAAGTTTTATTTAGCCTTGCTGGGGAGCCCGCCCCCCTAGTTTGGAAACTACTGAGTCAATGCAACAAGTTTTAGGATACATTGACAACAAAGTTACCCTGTGCTCCCTCAGGACCACCAAAAATGAAAATGATTGCAGTGTTGAAGTGACTCTCCTGGAAAGCTTGCTGACGATTCATCGATGAATATTTTCTCTGCTGATTTTGTCCATTTTCATGAAGCAGGGTTCTGACAGTTTGTTGCCCTTTTAGCACCAAAAACCATGATAGTAATGCAGCGCAGCACTGTGGGGGTTTTTAACTGAAGAGGCAACGTAAGCAGTGTGCTTATTTTTCACAGTGCCCAAAGACATTCGAAAAGCAGGATACAAAGTGTAAATAATATGAGGAGGATGCCAGCTCAACTCATTTAACACAACCAGACTGATGTGTCTTCTGAAAAAACCCCATCTAGACACTGCTAACACTACCAAAAAATAAAAAGATATTGATAAATACTACAACAATGTTAATATCAGTATCAGCTAAAATGTTCATGTTGGTGCAGTCCTGATTTCTGATATGGTGATTCTAAAGTACATCCAGCATCTGTAAGATTATAGGAGCTTCCATGTTACATCCAAATAAGCTTTTTGAGAACTCACCACAGAGACATGGAGTTGTCTGGAGGAAGACATACAGTATCCGCACATATCCAGATACAACTTTATAAAAAACACTAGTCAGATTTAAACTTAGCATGTGGTCTGATTGCATTCTTTAATTCGATAATTCACAACTTTTACAATCAAGAGGCATCCATCTATCCATTTTCTTAATCGTATAGTCCAATCAAGAGTTGCGGGGAAGCTGGAGAAATCACTGGGTGCAAGGCAGGGTACAGCCTGGACAGGTCACCAGTCCATCGCAGCAATCAAGAGGCATCTGTTTTTAGAATGAAAATCATAAGAGTGACATTCTTCCTTTCAATATCTTCAAGTATCTATTAGTGCCAGAAACAAGTAGGGAGAAAGCTGACTGTGTCCTGACGAGGTTGTCTGAGGACAGTTTCAGCAGACTGAGAAAAGGTTAACGCTGACAGCGTAAACTGTGTGCTCAATTTCACACATATCTTTGTGAAGCATTTTATTATTGTGCAATGCAATAGAGCACCAACAGGCTTCAGGAACAGAGTTAAATAACCTGTTTCATTACCATGATATGAGACAAATCTGACAGCATGAATCCGCATCTCGAAGCCCTGTGAAAACAAAAGCAAAATGAAGTATTTCAAAGAGGTCGTGATCTTCTTCCAGTCTATTTCAGATTCTGGATTTCTAATTATGAGCATCTTTTTCTCAGTTCCTGTTCTCATATGAAATGACACGGAGGAGAGCTGCATGCTGAGTCCACCACATGCTGCTCCCAGCCTTTTCCTGTCTTGCATTGGTACAGCCTGTCTGACATATAGGACTATATAATCAATTTTAAATCTCACACATTCTGGGAACCACGTATGTTTTGGTGAATCTTGTCTCTTCTAAGTAGTTTCCACAGATCCTCAGTGATGACTGATATTTTTTAACAACATGCCATGCAAGATGAGGTTTCTCATAGGATGGTATATTTGAATCCACAACAGAAATTGACTTTATGATGAAGCTTTCATCTAATAATCATTTTAATTAATTGCATGTATGGCTTTTGTGTTTATCCAGTCCACAGATCTGGTCAGCATGGTGTACAGCTGTATTGGGGCAGAAATAGAGGACTCTGATGGCAGCAGCACCAGTGATGTTAAAGCATCTGACAACGACGCTGACAAACTGATGGGCATTTCAGATGCCCCAACAGATACCCGGAGTAATGGCCATGTGGCGTCCTTAAAGCAGCAGATGGAGACAGGCAGACAAGAGAGGATCGTTCCTCTGACAGACCCACGGACTGAGATGGAGGAGGACATGCAAAGTAGTGGCAGCGGCAGGCCAGAGCCCCCTCCACAGAGCACCAAGCCCAGTCTGGCTGCGATGAGGCAGAGACACCTGCAGGAGAGTTTAGGTACTGCAACTACACTTCTGTGACATTTGACACATTTGTGTTAAAAGCCATTCCTCATTTCTCTATATGTTGCTTCCAAGCTGCCAGACCTGTTTGTACCTTTTAAAGTGGTCTGGAGCAGCGATGCTCTAGATCGTCTAAAGGCATTTACAAGTATTTCTTTAGACTGTAAACATAGGACATCTGTTCCTAATGAGGATAACTGCTCTATTATAACCGTATGGATAAATATGGTGCTAATTCACAACAGTCATGTCAAGACATTTTACACATATAATTAATTAAAGCCAATTCAAGTGATTCAAATAAAACAAATCCATATTCATCCAGTTAATAACTTTCCACACACGCCAGTGCATTAAAAATAATTGCCAAGCAAAGAAATTCAGAATCACAGCCAAGTTTTGTTTTTATTTATCAAGTCCAGTAAACCTGCTTAAAAGTTATTTTAAAAGCCTGTTAAAAACTTTAAAGGATTTAATTAATCTAATAAGAACTTTAATGGTGGTTTAGTCCCTAAGGTATGCTGGCCCTGCTGGGAGTTTGCCTTCAGAGAGGGAGGTTGTTAAGAGTTACTGTTTGCTTAAAATCTGGACTTTTTAATGGGCATAACACAGTGGTCCAGACTGTGGACAGACTCGGAGAGGATTAAGAGATGTGCACAGCAGCAAGATATCAAAAGTAGTTATCTGTTTTGAGTCTAAAAGTTGATATAAAAATCTCTTCATTGAGCGGATAATTAAAACATAGATACACAAGAAAATCAGGTATTTACTTGTAAACATGTGACTAGGTAACAATGCATGTTTGTCTCTTTAAAGCTGCAGATAGCACACAATCCAGACATACATCAGCACTGCAAAGTACAACTATTGGTGTTTTGTAGTAGACTTTGATTCTTTTTAGCCATGTTTTTATTTTTTTGCCTAGGTTTATATTTCCAAGTGCACATAAAATGTGCACCCCTACACGCGGCTGGCATTCCTGCTTCAGGCCTTGTTTACTTTAAAATTCTCTACAAAGTTCTGATGAATGATTGAGCGTGTTTTACTGTGCTTTTCGTGTTACCAGAGGAGGCAGGAAGGCTGGAGGCAGAAGACCAAAGCGAAAGAATGCATGAGGAGAAGCAGAGAGGCCGAGGACCGGAGGGGCAGCGTCCCCTCATTCCCAAAAAGGTGTGTTTACTGGGTGTAATGAAAGAAAAGAAAATCTATTTTGATGTCACATAACCACCGACTGTGCTCCTTCGTCAGCCCAGCACAGACCTCTCCAGAGACAAGATCTCTCCGGAAAAGACCAAGACTTCTCCCAAAGCCTCATCTGTCACAGCAGAAGTACAAACCAATGACCAGAGGGGTCTGCATCCTGCTCTGCCAATCCGTGAAGACAACGAGACTGAGGAAGGGAGTCCAGTAGCATCTGTGAAGCCTGGATCAGAGGCAGCCGATCCAGCTCCCATGTCTCCCGGTACTCTAATGATCTGATTTGATAGTGGATGGAAATTGTGACGTACGAGATCATTTAATTCTAACAAACTTCCAGATGGATTTTCTCTCTTTTCAAAGAGTCTGTTCAGAGCTCAGATCTGAGATAAATGACCAAATATCTACCCAACAAACCGTGTTAGAGATGTTATTGAATGGAGAAGGGCAGACAAAGATGAATGATGATTATGTTCCATCCATTCCAGCTGAAGATGAGGAGGGAGGTCGTAACGGACTTCCAGCCACGTTGCATCACTCCAGGAAGTCCAATTCCTTTGACATAGGTACCGCACATCTAACGCTGTTTGTTTCTGCATCCCTGCTGTTCTTCATTTGTGTTATTGTAGTAAAGAGTAGACAGCTGGCATGTGCTGTAACCCATGGAAACAAATGCTCACCTTGCTGCATTTGTTCACAATTCCTAACAATAGCATCACGCCTTGTTATTTTTCCCTAAGTAAAATCAGCAGGAGTCTGTTCTTTGATGCTCTCCCCCGGCTGTGTACCGTATGACTGTTGTATTCCCTTTTTGAGTTTCCACACCCCACCCTGTGTATGTCTCGTGCCATTTCCCCTCAGGCATGGAACAGGACATCCCCTACGATCTGGACAGGTCTTCAGATCACAGATTCCCTGTGAAAAAGCCCTGTTTCCCCCAGTACAGAAACAGATCTCTGGACTACCCTGCAGGGACCAGGAGTATGTATCTGTTTCACTTCCTCCTAATATGTGTGGTATGACGGCTGAGCAGTCAGAAAAAGTGGGTAAAAGCTCTTAAGTATTGATTACGGCTGTGCAAAATGTTCGAAATAGTTCTTGCTTTTTTATGTTTGCACAGTCATTTTTATGATATTGTTCATGGATGAGTCATACCCTACATATTGAGGCCATGCATGTGCAACCATTTGATAAATGGATGATGAAAGAAGCGATCATAAGATGTCATTCAAAGACATAATTAGCCTATTTCCCTGGATCCAATACTGCCTGAATAAGAGCAATTAGATGAGACCTTTTTTTTAATATTTTTAAAATGCGTATTTATGCTTTAAATGGAGCCGGTTCCTTATTTGTTTCCATTATTGTGATAATTGTCAACCAGCTTGAGATGATTCATCATCACTTTCTGCTCTGAGTTTAGTAAATGAGAAATCCCAAAAGACATGGAATTCAACAGGCACGAACGGCACTGCAAAAACACTTGCAATTATTTCTGGAATATGGAGCTGCATATTTAGGACATCTGCTACGAGGAAGTTTAACGCCTACAGCGCCAAACAAAGTGGTTTTTATTCAAGTCACTTTTATTGTGAATAACTGCTTGTTTACCAAAATGCTGCATGTTGAAAGTCAATGAAGACATCAGAAATATTGACATAAAAAGCAAAAACTTTAATAAAATATGAAAATTATTCACCAAAACTACAAAATAAATAAAAATGAAGACAAAATAATTGGCATCTAATTAGGATTTAAGGTCATTTTGGAGCTGCATCAACAAATTGACTATCTTAGTCCAGGTTCATCCCACTTCTATTCCAGAAGTAAAAGCGGCTGATACGCAGATCTGATTGATCTGGAAGGTAAATGTGGTTATAAGAAGCCAGAAAGTGTCTTATTAGTCAGCAATAATAAAGCAAACAAAAAAACAGTGTTTCCAAAAGTTTTCAGAGAGCCAGTGAAGGGAAGCATGTACAGGGGTGGTGTGCTCTCACATGCGTGGATGTTTGTTCATAGCCTGCCATTCCAACACTGACTTATTATTTTCAGTTTTATCCTTGTTAGAATTCAGAAAGTTTCAGGCCATCTCACTTCTTTTTTTCTTTCTAAGAAGCTCCCTTAGCGAGGTTTTATTTAAACTGAGGTGTCATGGTACGAAGGCAGGTAAATCTGAGTGTCATCGGTGTAACTATGGAATAATGTACCACATCTTTTTCATGATAAACTCAGACAAGTAGAAGCAGGACAACCATGGCCAAAGATGGAGCTTGATGATCTCATAATATTATATAAACTTAATTGTAAATGAGATATATTATTAAAAAAATCTTGTTAATGTAGTTTACAGTTCATGTTTCAGTGGAAATGTACTAAGGGAGCATTTCTCCTTTCCTTAATTATAACGCAACTTTGTGGTTCCACCTCTCTTCCTGGTGCAACTCAACCCCCCACCCACCTTATGCTTATGAGGATCGGATCAGCTAGAACTTAGAGCTCAAGTTTACTCCAGAAAGTCAGTGACGACTAGAGACCAACAGAAAGATGTCCAGGAAATTAGGACATGCTACTCTAAGGGGCTCTTTAAAGAAATGCTGCCTACGTTTTGATGAAGTGCTTCAAACAAGGAAGGACATTGTCAGAAATCAAGAGCAGCTTCTCCCAAACCTCACATGACAGGATAAACTTTTTGTTCAGATTTAGACATTATACCAAAGTAGGATTGTTGAGATAGCGTTTCACAATACAGATGGAGATTGAAGCTAAACAGTAAAATTAAAGGTGCTGAATATTCTCCAGTTGTCTGGTCAGATGGTTCATTTGAGAATCGTTTGGCTAAGTGAATGCAGCTGCAGCGTAAAGCCTGGCGAAGCATCAGGAAGTTAGAAACTCATTCAGATGTTGGGCCATCATTGCCTGGAGAGTATTCAAGCCCCAGTACATCTTATTAATGGTTTCATTTGACCTGTTTAAGTTTGAGCCCCTGAAGAGACAGATTGTTGCATATTAAAGCTGAGAGACTGAACTTTAAACCTGTATTTATTCAATATGTTTTATTCCTTTAGACTCCTGAGTTTTTACATTGGATCCAGTGTTAACATTATCATTTCATGAGGACAGTGCTGCGCTTACATTACTTTTCCTTCTGTAGGTTACGAAAGCCCTCAGCTTGGTAACAGAGATGCATTATGACGTTACCTGAGGACCGGGAGGAGACTGCTGGGAAGAAAAGACTGGAACACAGAGGACTGGAGCGAGACAAGCTTTTAAAGCTGTATGGACTCAGCTGATAAGGGATTCAACAACAGCTTCTTTTTTCTTCTTTTAATCCATTTGTTGCTGAAAATGCATGTATTGTACACATTTTTTTCCCCTTTTTTAACTGCTTGCACTTACTCTGATTTTCTCATGCATACGGTTTCATAAAAACACACAGTAGTTCTCTCTCCAGTATGCTTATGAACAGATCATTTATAATGAAATCCATCTTTTCATCCCCCAACAATCTTTTATTGACAATCTGTGACTACTAAAAGTGAGTTTGTACTGTATTTATTCTAGTGAGATGTAGATAATAAATATGAAACTGCACTAACCATCGTGGTAACTTAACCAGTAAACAATCATGTTTTTATTTGTGATACTTAATTTGATAACTGTCTTTGTAAGTATGCTTTTGGTGTATGCTGACAGTGATGACTGAGAAATGTCTTACCATGAACTTAGCTCTCCCATCTCGTCAGGAGTATTTAAATCAGTAAGTCGTTTTAATCTGATTTTATTGGCCTCAAAATAAGTATATTTTCTAAAGATGCTTCTATGAATCAGAATTAATAAAATGGACTTTGCAGAAGGAAATAACCTGTCAAAAGTGGGATTTATTATGTTATTACCTGAGATGTTGTAGAGTTAGAATGATTCATTCGCACTCGGGGCATGCTGGGAAGGAGAGAGGAGGGTGACTGTGAGCGAACGGGTGAAGTTGTGTGTGTTTGTGGGTGGGTGGGGGGGGGAAATAATTCAGTTAAGTGGGTGGGCAATGGGACGCGGATGAGGATGGCTGGGGTATGGGAAGGGGTATGTTAGGGAGGACACAATGAGATATATGCGTGTATGATGTAGTGTGCTTGTGTATAAGGAATATGAGGCCGGATGGAAAGGGGGTTAGGGGGTATGAATGTGTGTAGAGTGGAGTATGTGATGGGGTGTGTGTGGGTGTATAGAGGTGGAGTGAGGTGAAGGGATGGGGTCAGAGTATGGGCATGTATAGGGGGACAGTGTATAAGGGGAACTGGGGTGGGTTGAGTGTAAAGCAGAAGTGTGTGTGTGGATGGGGGACTGAGTAGGAGGTGCGTGATGAGTGTGAGGGTGTGTCGAGGGGAGCGTGTGAGGCGGGATGTTATGGGGTGTGCGTGTGAATGGGGTGGGGGCAGAAGAGAGGGGGAGTGCGAGATGGGGTGTCTGTAAGCAACAGGATAGATAGTGTGTGTGTGTGTGTGTAGGAAGGGACTGTGTGCGCACATATGTGAGTGTGTGTGTGTGTGTATGAGAGTGTGGGAGAGGTGAAAGGGCCTTGGTGCCCAGGAAGCGCGGCCTGGCTACCATTCAGTAGCGGTCTGGGTGTCCTGGCTCTCCACTGACGTGGGCTGTACCTTCTGCCTACGGGGGTGGGGAGGTTGCCTTCGGGCTCTTGGGGTCCTGGGGCCCGCACTCTGTCTGCCCTGGGTGGCCAGTGGGCGGCGGATCCGGGCTTTGCCGGTCCGGGCCTGCTGGGGCCTGTTCCCCCTGTTCCCCCTGACCGTGGGGGGCTCTGCTTGGGCCCCCCCTCTGCCACCTCCTGAGTGGATGCGTAGCTGGCTCCGCAGCGGGGTGGTTGGGATCTGTGCTTGGGGACGGCCGCCAGCTGCTCGAGCCTCGAAGTTCTCCGGGCCTTCCTCTTGCCTGCGTGTGGGCGGGGCCACATTGGCATGATCACTCTTCTCTGAACACGTTCCACTCTGTATGTTCTGCATGTGACACAGTCACTGAGTCGCCTGCAGGTTCATTTACTAACAACAGCTGGTTTTATTCCTGTGTCTAACTTAGCTTGTGAGCTCTGGGTTTTCCTGATAGTTGATGGCTTCGTCCTCCCGCAGGGGGAACATGACTCCAGTATGTATAGGTGTATGGATGTGTGCATATATAAGTGGGTGTGTAGGTGTGCTTATATACACGCAAATGTATGTAGGTTGTTCTCTTTTTCAATCTTTTTTTTCCTTTCTCTCTTTTTCTCTCTACAAGGTGTTTTCTGTTTTCTCTTCTTTTCGATTCTCTTTCTGTCCCTCTTCTGTCCTCTCCGATCCGGTCCAGCAATACAAACTTTGTAATACAAACAATTATGCAAAATAAATAGAAAAATAAAAAATTAAAATCCAGAATATCAAGGGGAGCATTATATCTATGATGCTTCCCTTGGCAGAGTAAATTTGCCCAGCAGAATAGAGCATCCAGAAAATCCATTTTGCCTGCTTAAATGCTGATCAAGACAAAAAAAAAAAAAAAAAAATTCATTTGTGAAAAAGGCTCTCATTGAAACCTTGAGAATATGGCAAACTTGCAATGCAATGGCAGGTAAGCCACAGATGAGCATGTCAAATGAGAAAATCTAAAGGGAAATGGATAAAAATCATAACAGGAAGTCAAAGAGCATTTAAGGTAATTTTTTTGCCCTTTATAGGGATTAATTTCTGTATATGCAATAATGGCAGACTCCTTCACAGTGATTGTTAATAGTTCTCTTCTTTCAAATCCATCCATCCATTTATTTTTTTTTAGCATGATACAACCTGTCAGAAACCTGGTTCTGGCAGGTTAGTCCCATAATTAATTACCAGTTTTATTGGCTCCTGGACCAGCTGCTAGTCTGCGCTAGTACCCTGACTAAGTTCTCTTTGTATTAGCTTCTTTTTTTTTTGTGTGTTCCTTGCAATACATGCAAAATGTGTTAACTGCTATTGTGAGCATGTACATAACAGAGCACAAGTGGAAAAGAAGCAAAAAGTCATCCATCTCATGCTACCACTAGGGTGAAAGTACCGCCAGCGTTCAAAAGTGACTAAAACATCAGCCAGAAAGCATCGGAACTGAGAAGTGGTCTGTGGTCACCACCTGCAGAATCACTCCTTTATTGGGTGTGTCTTGCCAATTTCCTATAATTTTCACTTGTTGTCTATTCCATTTGCACAACAGCATGTGAAATTGATTGTCAATCAGTGTTGCTTCCTAAGCAGACAGTTCAATTTCACAGAAGTGTGGTTGACTTAGTGTTACATTGTGTTGTTTGGCTGTTCCCTTTTTTTTTTTTTTGTTTTGTTTTGTTTTTTTGAGCAGTGTATAAATAGCATGTTAGGATGAAAATACAAAGTAGGGAAGAAGAAACTCGGTAGGCAAACATGGCTGAGAAAATTCAGGATTCCCGACTTGGTTTTTTTTGGCTCCTCCTGCTCATCAGCTGAGAAAGAGAAAATCGTTAGTAGAAAAAGCTGCGAATAAAAAAGACACAGAAGAAGCAAAACCAGAGGGGGAGGAGCCAAGACAGGATGCTACTTTTAAATCTTGCTAGCTCCCCAAAATTACCTACCCCAGTTTTACCTGATTGACCTGTTAAAGCATTCAAAACAAAAAAACATGTGACTCAAGGGTTACACTGGTTTCTGTCTGCTCATTACAGACAATAGGAGACAATTTGTCAAGTAACCATGAATCCTTGTTATATTACAGTTAATTTTGGTGTAAGAAAATATATTTATGTAAATAAAGCCTCATTTCTGGACTTTTGCAATTGGTAATTTGTGAAGAGTTCCTTATCCCTTTATAATCTCACAGCAGATTTTACTATTTCACTTGTGCTTTCAAAATTTGACAAAATCCAATGACACATAACAGTATTCATTCATTCATTCATTCATTCTCCATAGCGCTTAGTCCAAATAAGGGTCATATGGAAGCCTGTCCCAGCAAACATCAGGGAAGAGGCAGGGTACACAATGGACAGGCCACCAGTCCATTGCAGGGCCACATAACAGGATCTGATCTAAAAATGCAACTTTCTCTTTCTAAAGCAGTGATTCTAACTTTACAGATGCTTATCACCATATGTGATTACCAAGGCTGAACACACTCGCCAGACACACAAAAAAACCCCTTTGCTTATTATCCAGTGACATTTTGGCTTGGAAAACGGGATACAATACTTTTGCTCAGGCTTTGGCAGGACCTTTTAGCTTCTCACCCAAGCTTAACTTAACTATAGCTGGGTATGCTTGTGTATATTTTTCAACCTAAAAAAAACAAGGGTAATAAAGTTTTTTTTCTGCTTTTCATTAGCTTAGTTTCCAATTACACATAGAATTGCGCAAAAACTAAATAATCCAATAAAAAAAAATGCCTATTGAAACACCTACATTGTGAAAAAAGTATCAAATACTGCTAAAAAAGTTTTTACACTCTCATAAGGTGGTTTTTTTTTCCAGATGCTTCAGTATTGAAATATATCGCAAAAGTGTAATGGAAACACATTTACGTGTCCCCGGACGTGATGTGAGGGTTTGTGACCAGTCCATTTCTG
Source organism: Telmatherina bonti (assembly GCF_933228915.1). Classification (NCBI taxonomy): domain Eukaryota; kingdom Metazoa; phylum Chordata; class Actinopteri; order Atheriniformes; family Telmatherinidae; genus Telmatherina; species Telmatherina bonti. Next base: position 29,718,531 of record NC_136625.1, on the reverse strand, counting down.
GTAGAGATGGTGCGGTATGGAGCAAACAGCAGCAAATTTCAGAGTCTTAGAACTGAAAATGAGGAAATAAGCTTTGAAAAGCCAAAGCAAATTCTCTGCAGCAGGTAGAAAACCCCAAAATATTACCACGTGGCACGTGGAAAACGTGGAAAATCTCGTCAAATGGCTGAGGTGTTTCCATTGAACACTGTTCAGTGGAAACACCTGCAAATCAAAATTGTTTGTTGAAACATAAAAATATTTTTTTTTTAGTGAAAAATGTAATGTGCCCTGCGATGGACTGGCGAGCTGTCCAGCGTGTACCCTGCCTTTCACCCAAAGTTTGCTGGGATAGGCTCCAGCTCCCCCGCGACCCTGAATTGGATTCAGCGGTTAGGAAAATGAAAGATGGAATGAATGAAAAATGTCATGCAAATGCAACTATTGTCACCTGGTAGTCTGAAGAAACTGATCGCATGGAAAGCCATCTGGTGAAATTCTGCCCCCTTGTGGTGACAGTTTTGAAGACTAAAGTTACCAGATCCACCCTTTAATGTGAAATGAAAAGATTATCTTCATCATTGGTTTAGCATGCTAGAAAACCATCGTAGAAAGATGAACTTGTCTGTTAGGACTGTCAGGTTGGAGTGCTTCTGGATCTAGCACCATATCTCTTCTTTCCTCATTAAAGAAGAGCTGTTTGAGGGGTTGAAAGCAGTGTGTGTGTACTCATACTTGGTATTACTAAAAGTATACCGATACCACAACAGATACCCGATACCACACTAGTCAAGCCAGCGCAGATGTATTTGATGACATGCTTCGGACATGTTTTAAAAGAAATAAAAGCCTTGAATTTTAAAATGTGACATTTTATGTTACACTAAAAGCTAGATCTTTGTTTCAAAATCACACATTTATAGTTGTATTTGGGTAAAATGTGCCAAGTCAAAATAAAACTTGTTGAAATAGTCAGATCTGTAATGTTATTATATTTGTATTGGTGAAGTAACTTAAGAAAGGATTGGTAATTTATTACAACTTAATAAAATCTTACACAGTTATAACAGCAATAATAACCATAGTCACAATAATGTTCACATTAATAAATTTGGTATCGACAAATATAGGTATCGGCAGATATTAAAATTTCAGATATCGGTATGGTATCGGAACTCCTAAAAGGTCAATTGGTGCATCCTTAGTCAGAGCTGTTTGAGGGATTGAAAGCATGGGTAAAGGAACATTTACAGTATGGCTGGCTGTGTGCACACTTTAAATCAGTTTCAGTATCTTTGCAGTAGATGGCAGCAGAGACCGCGAGCTCATCTGGACCGAAACAGACTCATCCGTCTACTGTAATGCTGCTGCCAAGTCTTGATGCACCATAATTTCAATTAACCAGAACAGTCACTGCTATAATGAGGGTGTAATAAACAGGAGGTTTTGGCACTTATTATGATACAGAATATTTCAGATGAGATGATACAGAGGTCTAATAGAGACTCACCACTGAGCAGGATCAGCAATTACAGCCGGCATAAACATGATCATATTCTATTGTTTGACATGTGAATTGCAGATTAGCATGTGTTGCCTGCTCTTGTTGCAAATGAGTGAACCCAGGCTTAGACAGTTCGTCAGCTTTTTCCAGACAATGACAAGCCTGTTTGTGTCATGACAATGAGGAGCTTTTAATTCCCTCCATGCAGTCACCTGATCTCCCACATTGCCAGGCCAGATCGCAGCCAGGGGTGTTGCATTCACATTCTCTGTGTCTGCCTTAAGATAAGCTTGGCTAATTCCCTCTTTATCTTTCCACACACACCCATATGGTTCATGTTCCACATACCATATGCTCAGCTGAGTGTTTCATCACAGTATATGTAAACCTACACAGTCCACACGTGAATAAACATAATGATCCGCTGTTAAAAATGTGCGTCTGTGTGTGAGAGAGAAAGACTGTTCTAATTTATTCATACTGATGGGCATTAGACGGTGTTAGGTTAACTGCATTTCTTTAACCTCAAGTCCAGAGTGTTTGTTGGGAGGTGTGTATTGGACATGTGCAGCTCCAGCAGATGGGTCAACAGCAAGCCATTTAACTCAGTACGTCAACACTGGAAGGTAACTAATGAGTTTATACAAGCCAACGTGCTTTACTCTGCACCTACGGAGCAGCACAAAAACACGCTACACAGCCTGACAAATGATGCGCTTCTCTCTATGTATGATGTCAAGAAGGGGTTTTATGCCTTGGCGGGCTTCTGTATTTACCAGCATTATATCCAACAAAAGACTGCAGCTTAGTGTCAGAGGGAAAATGTTGCTTTTGGAGCAGGGTACTGTTGTATTAAACCCTACATTGTGCAAAAAATCCTCTTAGAAACACATATTTCCTTATCTGCATGAAGACAAGCAGTGTTCATAGAACTGCATCCAGAGTTCTTAAAATCAGAAATGTTAACTTTAAAAGGTGGAGACTTTAGTTTCTTATTTAGTTCATATAATATAAAACAGGCCTACCTTTAAATTGTGGGTATCAGGAAGCAAAGCTTGGGTGACATCTATGACTCTAAAATTATCACTGTGTAACAGGTGGATCATGGAGGTTGTGGTCATATTTAGTTGCAGGATCTCAATAAATTTCTGACCTTTTTTCTGTATTCCATTTTTACTAAAGAGACTTATGAAAAAAATTTGTTTCCTTTTTAGACAACAGCAATGTTGAAATTCCAGTAAGGTAAAATAGTTTCTGTAACTTTAACCACACCACTTTAAACTTACTTTTTTGACAAAATGTACTTGTTTAATTGTACATAAATTGGAGTCCTTCTACACAGAGATTAAGTTCACAAAATGTGTGCATGTCCAAAAGATTTAAGCAAGCTATCCCTGAGCTAACAGGAGCTAGCCAGCTAACGGAAGTCAGCATGCTAAAGCTAAGATATGCTTTAGCGCATGGTTGTGCTACACTCTGCCTTCTTGCCACCAGAAATTGGGCAATTGAATTAAAAGGACACAAAAAAGGACCCTGATTTTGCCAAATTTTGAGATTAAATAGCATCTAAATCAATGAGTTATTACTCCACATCCAAAAACGTACCCCAAATGGTTTTAAACACACAAAAACATAGGCTTTTTAACATGGTAGTGTAGGTAGATATACCCATATCTGCAGCCAGCCCCTTGTAGTGAATCAGTGGGGAACTGCAATTTCTGACACTTCCATATAGGCTTAATTTTTATTAGGCAGTAGCTTGGTGCATCAACAGGTTTGCATACATTATATATGTCTGACAGGCACTTTGGAAATGTGGAAAATGTTAGAAATGTTTATTATAATATATTTAGATATAAAAAAAATATATATATATATACATTGTTTAATGTTCAAAGCTTAATCCTTAAAGCCCAAATAGACCATGACAATGATGATGTATATACCTTTGAAAGAAATACCTGTATACTTTAACAACTCCAACAACAACAAACCAAAGAAGCAGCTGCTTCAAAATTCCATCTTAATAACTGTAATACATCTAGTACTTGTAAACTGAAGTTTTAAAAGCTGAATATACAATAAATCAGCTCAGAGGCCGGTAAGTTTGACCATGAACTTTGCAACCTCACCATACATCAGTATAATACACTTACTGTATGAGGGAACAAAAACATGACAAAGCCAAGCTTTGTGGACTCAACAGATTCCTGTGGCTCCATGCTCACCTCCACACAACTCAGACATCCCCCACTGACGTAGCTGTCATAAAAGCTTTCCACTCGCATTGCCTTCATCTCCGCAGTCTGACGAGGTGTGTGTGACACTTTCCACGTAGTCTGTGGAGGCAGTCATACATTCTCTCCTCCCTCTCTGGCATCTGCCTTGCTCTGAATG